>NC_056744.1:247713159-248045973 GCF_019279795.1 Protopterus annectens
AATATGAACACACGAAATGTGCACAAGAGGATGAAATGATATGAAGAATTTGATGAAGTTTTAATTTTCATTTTCATTCTTACCAATATATGGTCATGTTGTATTTATTTTAATGCATACATTATTATATTAATAATGGTTGAAGCAATCAAAAAACAACAATTGTTACAGCATTTACGCTACTGATCAAATTTATGGTAGTTTGATTCCCACAAGTAGGAATGGCAGCATATTTTCAGTGCCCTAAAGCAAACATTTTAACAAGTTAATTTTAAGTATATATATATATATTTTAAGTTTACAGTTTTTATATATTTACTTAAATGTATTTACAAATTTATATTTTACATATTGTAATATAGTTATATAGATCACAGCACTGCAGGAATTGTTGTATTATAAATAGATGATATGTTATATGTCAGGAAGCATTATATGTAATTATTTTATGGCGCCAAAATTTGGATCAGATGACTTGTATAAAAGCAAGCAATTAATTGTGGAATATGTTCTGAAGAAGTCTGGCATTCAGATGAAAGCGCTTAACGAATTGTAACAGTGTGTACTACAATAAACTTGTGTGGATAGCTGAAAACGAATTGTAACAGTGTGTACTACAATAAACTTGTGTGGATAGCTGAGGATTTATCGTTTGTGTGATTCAACTTTAGCAACCTTATCATCTTTTTAGTAGTTGTACGAGCATTGGGAAGTATTTAATGTTTTATTTTTTGTTATTTACTAATGTTTTGGACTGCTTTTGAATTCCTTCTCATTGGTGGTTCCTTTTGTGCCTCTGCAGGGCTTGCTTTACTTTATTTGGATATTGTCTGCACAAATTGTGCCCTTTGCACTGTATTTTCCATTTATATATTTTCAGACAGTGGTAGGACTGACTGGCTGAGGAGATTGAAAAATCAAATTTGTTACTGCCACAAAGTAATTGAACTTTAGAATTTGGAGAAGGTTCTCAGCAAAGGCAGACTGCTCAAAGTGGTAGATGAGATCACAGAGGATCAATTACTGACCTGAGTAGGAGAAAGAGTTTGAAGGGAAAGTCATTATAAGGCAGGTCTTTGTCTTCTGTTTAAGACAATGGGAATTGGTAGAGAACTGGTTTATACTGAAAACTAAACCCTTGGGGATGTTTGAAATTTTTACTTATATCTGCAACTGAGTAACATGTTTTTTAAAAAAATTCAAATGACATCTGTGTTAAAGCTTATGTCGATTTCATTTCTTCACATGGAATTTGGTATGTTGCTTGACAGTGGATGAACAACCTTTATCATTAAAAAAAGTTTGGTGCTTTATATTGTTAGCTTTATTAATTGTCTTAATGTAATATACTGATTTGTTTCATATCTCTCTTGATTCAGTTTTTCCTGCTTTATTTATTTTATTAATTGATTTTAATAGATGTCTAGGTTGCCTTATATTTTGCAATGTTATGCCCCCAGTTTCAGATATGATTGGCCTGTTCAATTAATAAGTATGAATAGTTTCCCAAATTAGCCTGGAGAGCATAATCATAGAGGTCACTCCCATGTTATGCTTTTAATAAATTTTCCAGTATTTGATACAAAGTGCCTTATTCAGTTCAGAAAAATATCAGTTTACATCTTATGTGCTGTGAAATGGCATATATATATATATATATATATATATATATATATATATATATATATTTTTTTTTTTATTTAATATTCTATATTATTTCAGAAAACATGTTCTGTTATTCTCATAAACAATTCTAAAGTGTAATGTGTTTCTTACTCTAGATAGGGATCTTTGATCCAATTGCTCATTTATGTTTTCAGGTGTCTCTTCTTCCATTCCATGAAATATTTAGCATGCAATTTTCTACCAAACATTGGCGTAAGAATTTTACTTATTTGTGTGCATTATTTCTAAAGCTATATTGAATAGTGTTTAAACTGTTAGTTAATGTTGACATTTATTTTCCATTTTTCCTTTTCCTTTTCAGCAATTTCCTACTTTAACAATGTGTTTGTTTATGTAAGACATACACCAGATAGATAGTTATATATATGTTTCTCATACATTGTGTGACTCAGTACGTCTTGTTCATTCTAAGATTGTCAAAATAAAAGTATTTCTCCTAAAATAATTTATTTGAATATAAGGGGGTTGACTGCCATAATTGTACAATAGCTATTATGTAGAAGATAAAAGAGGTTCAATAGATAGTATACTGCTACAAGAGACGAAATGGTGGGTCTGTCTGACTTAGATAAAGAAATACTAGGATGCATTTGCATCAGCTAGGAAATTTCAAATGAGCATTGTTATCCTATTTGAGAACACCCTGCAGAGGAATAAAGGTAAGGAAAGGATAGAAAGGAGACATGAAGGATTATTATAAAACTTACGAGCATAGAGTGTTATGGTGATGAGCTGTTAATGAGTTCATCGTGTAGTCCAGGAATTGATTCTCTTAGCTGCCATTTTCCTCTTCTGTGATTCTAAGCAGGTCATTTAATTAGTCAGTGTTTTTAGACAGAGTCCAAAAAATGCCTATGTGAATCAATGTTCATGCTCCATAAGAAAATAAAGAACTGTTCTTTACAATAAGACAAGATTGCTTAGTGGTAAGTTTTTATCCTAAACAAGAAGAAGGTCTTTGTGTTTCAATCTTTTATCAAAGTAATGAATGAGTTGGGGGAGAGTGCTGTCCAATCATCACTAGTGACAATTTTACTGTTATCCAAAATCCACAACTTTACAAAATTCCAGCTGGCTGTATGATAGAAGAACTAGATGGATAGGTTCAAAGGGATTTTTGTCTCTTATATACTTCATGGATACAGTACCCATATAGGGAAGACTACACCTCTATGGTGCCTTTTAAGGAATTGGCTACCTGCATCAACTATTTCATAATTACTGCAAAACTATTAATTCAATTTAAAGAGAATATTCTTTTTCTTAGTAACATTTATGGTCACAGAATGGCAACTACAGAGTTTGCTAACATGGAATGGCAAATCTTAAAGGAACATTGGCCTTTACTCCCATTATTTCTTAAGAGGACAGTTGCCAGGATTTTTTATGGTACAAGTTAAGTGCTCTATGGAAACATTTTTTTTAATTTAGTTTACCATTAAAGTGGCTAGAGAAAATTAGTTTCTGCCTACTGCCTGAATCTAACTTTTGGAAACTAAAACTGACATGTCAAAAAAGAAATATAAGTGTGAAAAAGTGCAGATAATATTATATCAATGAACTTTTTAAGCAATAAGGTAAGGCTGGGAATTTTTGATTCTTTTGCATTCTAAAAGGAATTTCAAATTCTACCCCTTTCTAAAAATAACCATGGGTTTAGTGGGCAAGTTATTTTTCACACTTCCATCTGCTACAATTAAATCCCAATTCTTGCATAAAATACATTTTATTAAGTAGGCTTCATTACTAAAAGTGGTAATAAAAGTGGAAGAAAAATCCATAGGGGGGGGGTCAATATTATGTGTATTCAACAATCTACCAGTGGTGTCCTTCACATTTAGTACCTCAAGTCTAGAAACATTCAAAATTGCCTTAAAATGTCCTACAGATCTTTTAGTAGTTACTTCATTTAGTACATCTTCCAGCAACATTTGTGGATAACTCTGCTTCAAAAATAGGCCCTTCTAAAATTCACATTCAATCAGGAAATCACTATAAATGGAAACCCTTCTGGTAGCTCGAACAAACTATCCCTTGACAACAGATTTTTTTTCTGATGGACAGGGTGGGAGCTCGAATAGTGTAGAAAGGAATTGGAATATATTTCCTTCCTAAAAATGGTTGCCATGTATTGCTACCTATTTTTATCCTTGCTCAAACAAATGTCCACGTAGGAAATTTTTTCTTTCAGAAAGTCACTTGTTTAAAAACTCTGTGGTATTGTTCTTGTAACTGATCAGTTCATCAAATAAAGCCTCGTAACCTTTGAAAATGATAAAAATTTCATCTAGGTAACAGGTATAAAAGTGTAAATGCTCCAAAAAAGGATTGTTATTAAATATATATTCCATTTCCCAGAAAACCATGACAAGGTTGGCAAAGCTGGCCCCGCACAGTGATCCCATGGCAACCCCCTTGGTTTGAACATAATATGAATCACCAAAGAGGAAAAAGTTATTGGTTAGAATCAGGTCCAAAAATTCCTGTACCAAATATAATTCATCATTACCAATACCTTTCTTCACTAATACTTGGCTAACCCAATCAATGCCAAGTCTGTGAGGGATCACAGTATATAAATCCCTGTCATCCACTGTAGCAAAGTGATAGTCCTCAATGTAACCCAGTCTACTAACATTTTCCAGAAAAGACCAGGAATCCTTGCATACTTGTTTCATCTATCAAAAAAAAAAGATAGGATTTAGTTAGATTTTATATAGATTCATAGATTAGTACTAGGCTAACTGCCTTGCGAGCCATTTTAAGTCTAGCCAATTATCCCTTGTGAGATTCAAACCCTGCACCTTGTGTTTGTAAGGCAAACACCTTAACCATTAAGCCACCCTCCCCATATGATATGGTATGATATGATATGATGTTTACATGCATTTTATATGTATTTTATTTGTGTTTTTGTTATATTATCTTTAATATTTTTTAGAAGAAGAATGATTTTATTAATTTTCAAAGAATGAACTGAGTATTTTATGTAAGTTAATTAATTATTCATTCTAGTTTGGTCATGTGATTTATGCTAAGTGGGGTAATTAATTGAGGGGATGCTATTTAAGAGTCCTTATTTGTGATGGTTTTTTAGTATGAAGAAGTATAGATACTACTCTGTACCAAAGCGCTAACTCAACTTGGTTCAATAAACAGTCTTGGAGCTTTTCTGTAGTACCCATTGTCCCTTGCCATTGCTTCTTTTATGCTTGAACAGGGTCAGCGAGGTGCTCTGTTTGATGTGTGTGGGAAGTCTATTCCAGAGGCAGGGCAGCCTCTGGGAGACAAATCTGTCTCTCAAGCAGGTTTTGTTGATGTCACATATTAGATTCAGGCCTTTTGAGTGGGTAGTGCGCAGTGCACAAGTAGTTAGACTTCTGGATATGGAGCATCTCTAGTAGGGCAGGGTCTGAGATTGCCTTGTAGGCAAGACACAGATCATCCCTGTAATCTATATGATATTGAGTAGAGTGATAGTGAGTAGAGTCTGTATGCATAGAACAGCTGTTGGAACCCATGGATTGTCTTTGTGAAGTATTTCAGTGGCCTTTCCAGTTGGCGCAGATGTTTGGAGAGGTACATCCCAAATGGGGTGTTATACTCAATTATTGGTATAATGAGGGAGGAGTACAGAGAGGAAATAACTTCCTTTTTTCTGGATGCAATCCCTTTACCTATGAGACAAACCAAGTAAAAGGCTTTCCTGACCATGGCTGCTACATGATGGTTGAATGTGAGGTTGTTAACTTGAGTGCCCAGGTCTCTCACCACAGGTTGTGTGCTTAGGGGGTTTCTGTTGATGCGGTAATCAACACGGGTCATGTTTTTGCTGAATGGTAGGATGATACATTTGTTTGCATTTAGCTTGAGGCTATAGCTTTGGCACCAGTCATTAGTTGCTGTGAGACCTCTTGCAGTATTTTAGAGAGAGAGGAAAAAGTAGATACAATAGTTCAAGATTAGGGAACTAAGGGGGTTGGCCTTCCAAAATGCTGTCTCTCTGCTTAGCATGCTGATTTGATGAGACAGGACAGGGAGGAGTGTTCAAAAGCAAAGAAGCAAGGGGGTAGTCCTACACAAATGATCTCAGATCACTAAATTGAGTGATTAAATGAGATTGGACTGGGAGCAGTGACCAAAATCAGATTTACAGCAGGGGCGGGCAATTCCAAAACCACCAAGTTTAAGACTACAACAACAATTAGGAGGGATGGCAGGAAAAACAAACAGTGCAGACAACAAAGGACAGAAACAATAAAGCAAATATATAAATAATAAAGCAAATTTATAAGTACAGCACAGTGCAAATCAAGTTGCAAAAAAGTGTACTTATCAGTTTGGAATATCAGATGGTAATAGACTCCAACTCAGCCAGGAGAATTTAGCTATATCAGCTCTGCACAAATTCACAGAAGTGAGGTCCGTATTGGAAATGCAACACAGAAAATACACCTTACGCAATGAATGACTAGCACATAAACTGGGCTGGCTCAACAACTCCCCCCACCTGAACCTAGCTTCTGGGCTACCCTGACAAACAAAGAGTACAGACAACAAAGGACAAAAACAATAAAGCATATATATAAATAATAAAGCAAATATATAAATACAGTTCAGTGCAAACTGAGTTGCAAACAAAAGTGTACTTATCAGTTTGGAATATTAGATGGTAATAGAATCCAACTCAGTCAGGAGAATTTAGCTATATCAGCTCTGCACAAATTCACAGAATTAGGTTACTATCTCAATCAACATTAATTAAACAATGGAATAATTTTATGTGAGACCATCTACCTCTTCTATCAACTATTCTAATGTGGACAGGAAATATTTTTTCTTCTAAATTTGAATGTTATAGTTTGTTAGATCTCAAACTCAGTGGCATAAACAGACCTTTCATGCTAGTTGAAAAAATTCAGGCATTTCACTGTCTCTGCCTGGGCCAAGCCCTAGTTCCTAATAGAATTCCTGACAATCTATACAAGGTGTGTAAAAAGGAAACAGGGCCTCAAATTATTTTTTTTTTTACAATTATGATCAGAGGTGGTTAAATGCCTACTTTACCTATATTGGATCCATTATTTTTGTTCCAGAAGGAAAGTAAAGAGTTCTTGATTCCTGGAAACTGCATATTTATTTCTTTGCTACCCTCATAAACCCAGATTATTACCAGAAGTTTATGCAGACACTAGAGAAAGTAGTACTGAAACTAGTTCAGTTCACTCACCAAGTTTTTTGTTAAGGGGTGATAAGGTGGCACTGATTTGTTAAGCATTTTCCGTAAGTTTTAGCAACTTGCCAAACAATGTGATGCCACAGTTGCAGTATTTTTCATAGATTTCTGCAAAGTATTTGACTCCCTACCATGAGGTTATATCTGACCGACCCTTGAAATATTTGCTTTACCATGTAATTTTATTGTAGTGCGTAAGCTGTTGTACACAGAGATACTAGCCCAGGTTATAACTAACAATCAAAGCTCAAATCATTTTATTCTATCCAACAAAACAGGGCAAAGATGTCCACTGTCCCTACTGTTGTTTATTCTAGCTGCAGAAACTGTTAATATTTATATGAAACAATATCACAGCAACTGGGCTTCTGTCTACTCAAAAGTTATTGTATTGCAGATGCCTGGTTTGCAAACATCTGTTATACTGTGGTTATCTAATATCACCAACTCTTTAGTACAGCTTTTAAAGATTTTGGCGTATTTTTAAACATATATCAGGACACAAGGACATTTGTCAAAAACCCATCTGTTTTTTACTTACTCAGGTATCCCTAAAGTTCAAAGATTTGATTGCCCAGTATGGCCTAATACAAATTCAGACACATACATACTTGGGAATGAAAACAGATTCCAGGTTAGGCGCTATGATCCAAGTTAAAACTGGTTCCTAACTCTCTATGCTAAAAATGATGAATGGAAACTTTTTCATCTCTCTTTTTCTACTAGAAATACAGCTATTAACTTATCTTACTTCTTAAATGTATATATATTTTTTACAAAGCATCTTCCATATATAGGAAGACAATCTGTAGTAGACCACTTGTTAAAATTACTATTTGATTTTCATGGTTCATCCACATACATTAGAATAGCCAAAAAGAAATCAATGACATCAAGCAAATGATGCAGGAGGTAGTGCTGGTGGTAGTGGGGGATTAGTCATGCCAGATCTGTCTTGGTATGCAAGTACAGGTTTATGTCAAATGATCAAGTTTTTGAAAACTTCACATGTTCAATTTTCCAAAAACTCAAAATAATTGTATGGAGATTATGGCACAGTGGGGATTTGGGAATTTACCCTTTTTCTCATTGTTGTGCAGTCTTGGAGTTTGTATTTATAATTTGCAGGAAGTGGGGTCACAGCTCTCCAAATGTGAGGTGAAGTTGTTTCATTCCAGTTTTTTGAAAGTTGAATATATGGTCTCAACCATATGAAGTTCAAGTTTCCAAAAATTCGATCATCTGGCATACACCCACAAGGATATGAGCAACACGGTGATATCTTCTAGCCAGCATATACCGCATGCATCCCATTTTGTTAGACTAGAGTTAGTAGTTCATTTCCCAAAGTACAAAACAGTGAGGGAAGAGTAGTTTAGGCTCTAGGAAGATTGGTCCGCTAGACAAAGGACTGGTGTCATAAAGAAATACCGATTAATAGCAGAAGGTCTGGAATCACATCTATGCCAACTTTCAGTATGAAGTGAAAAATTTGTAGATTGCACGGCCCCAGTAAATGAACATGAAAGTACCATTTTGGTCAACAGCTACAATATCAGATGATATTCCCACCACAATAGAAGTACTGGTTCTAGCACACTCAGATGAGATGTAAGCCTGAGACAACTCTTCCATGAGCAAATTAATGTGGCCTGAATCATGCTACAATTTGTAATTCTAAGACTAAAGTGTCAAAGTGCATCTGAATTTTTTTGTTTTGCTATCTGTCTGAGAGTACAGACATTGTACATGGACAAGATCACTGATTAACACAGATTTCCTGCCTGTGAAACAGGCTAAATAACATCTCTCAGCATGGCTGCATTTTCCATCTATTTATGTAATAGATGGACTTCTTATCATCATCTATAATCTGAGACAACAGTACATCTATGCCCACTTCAGTGTCATCTATGTTCAATACTTGGAAAAGCCTGCAGCTGTAACTGTTTGTTCTGCACACAGCACATGGTTTAGTTGCCTATAGGCTTGCTTTGCTTTCAATGTCCACAGAAAAATCAAGGAAGCCTTAACCTTGGTCAGGAAAGTTGGATAGAACAAGTAGTGGTTTGAAAATTAGGAATAAATCTTCAATAATAACTAATCTAGTCTATAAAAACCTTAACACGGTTCTAAGTGGTTGGTGCAAGTAAGTTTTACCCTGCTTCAGTTTTCTCATCATGTGGATTTATTGTCCTTTGGCCAATTGCATAGTCCAAATAGTTGGTTTCTGTCATGCTTAATGTTCACTTTGCTGGTTAAATAGTCAACCCAGCTGACAGAGGGAATCTAAAATATCCTGGAATTTAGGAAGATTGATTTTTCCATTCTTCAGAAAAGATTACTATTTCATGCAGAAAGGCTGATGCATATCTAGCATAGGGTGTAAGAATTGTAGACATCTGGATCTGAAATGATGAAAGTGGTCTATATTGACCAAAAGGCAGGACATAGTGATGGCAGAATCCATCTGGTGTGGAAAATGTCATTTTTTTCCTTAGCATCTGGGACATTGAAATTTGCCAGTTCTCTTTTCTGTAGGTAAAAAGTGGACAGAAACCAAGAACTGTCCATTTTTCCATCATTTATCCATTCAGCTAATGATAAATTAATCAAATTTAGATATGCTACTTTATTTTTTGAAGTTGTTGCAAAATGTTATGACCCATTAGGCTTAAAGACCAGTATAACACCACGTTTTCCTCGCCTTGCTATTCTTATGTGACCCCAAGTTTGAGCATTATCCATTTGGTGCTGGTATTCTGGTATTCAGTAATGTTAAACTTTACTTTTGAACCAGGCATGGTTTCTTTTCTGTATTGGATTAAACTGGTTCTGTCAAGCACCTCTAAAAATATGTCTTTATTCCCAAATACAAATTCTTTTGCTTCTTGTTTTTGAGAAACTGATAATGTCTCAGCTGTTTTGACGTTGGGACATGCCGTGAGGCTTTAACTTTCTAAGTAAACATGTATGTTGCAGAAACTTCAAATTTTCTTCAAAATTTCAGTACATTTGTATGATATAACTGCTCTAGCTTTCCCATTCAATTTGTCTCACAACATTTCAAAGGGCCTTTGGAAGGACTGTCGATGCTAGCACAAGTAGGTTATTACCAGTTTTGAATTCTTTGAGATGACCATTTTTGCTATATGCTCTATATTGTGCCCCCTCTTGTGCCTCTTGGGCTATCTCCATGTTCTTTTTTTAACTATACATGTAATAACTCTCAACCTTTCCTCTAAATCTACAAAAATGGTCTGTTACACTTTTAGAAGGGGGTTTTCTTCCTTCTGTGCTTCTTTTGCTATGTCTAGCAAACCATGGATGCATTATAGATATGTATAAATGATATAAACCCAGTTGAGGCTTGGGGTACTTCTCTTACACCAAAGAGAAGATATTGAGTTAGTCCCAATTTTTCCATCCGAGTTCAGTAGCCTTTCATTTCTTAGACTTTAAAGTTTCATTATCATGTTCAATTAGCTGATCTGCTTGGTGCTGGTATAATGATAGCCTGAGGTATTTAACCTTAATAGTTATGATAATTCATGCATCACTGATGACATAAATGCAGTACATTGGTCAGTAAGACTTTCTTGTGGAATTTCCAGGAAAGGCCACTAGTAGTTAATTAGCTATAGAATTACATAAATACTTTGCAAGAAAACTCGGGTAAATTTTGTTGCACAATCATTAATAACTAGTATATATTGATGTCACTTGCTCAATTTTCAGGTAGGTTTATAATATCTATTGCTATTTGTGATGCCCCTGCATTGGCCCTGTAATTAAGGAGCCTCAATCCTCAACACTAGCATCGGTGAGGGACGTACACATTGGGAGAATGACAAGTACACTCAGAGTAAAATAAAGTACAATTTCCCTTAAGAGCACACAGAGATCACAGTCAGTCTGGGGCTGGTTTCTCCCTCTTTCTCCAAATCCGCAATAAGACTCCCCACTGGCACAGCTATAGGGTTAATATCTCAGCTGAGTGGTCAAGCCAAATCCTCCAGCACCCCCTCTGTCCAACCAGTGCTTTGTGTCCCTGCCCAAGTAGCTGACACACACATATACACACACACACACGCACACACGCACACACGCACACACGCACACACACACACACACACACACACACACACACACACACACACACACACACACACACACACACACACACACACACACACACACATGGACACACACACAGTTTGAGATATGATTTATTTACAAACACACAGACACTCCTGGGGAAGGCTGGCACAGATTTACTAGCTATGCCCCCTTCTACCCAGACTATAAGATAGTTATCACTGTCACTGACCACTACTTATCAGCTACTATAACAGCCCTTACAAAGGGTTACCAATCCTACTGTGTAAAGTTACTACTATCCAAATGATAGGTGTGACCAAGACCAAGGCTATTTAGGAGTGGCCTGTACAGTGTCACCAAATACATATGCAAGTACCCTAAGAGCTTAAATATGTCTCACAAATATCAGCCACAAAGATAGGTTTAAATATATTTAATAATAAATAATAAAAGAACAAGACAATACTCAATTAATACAGCAACTACAGTAACTACAGTTAGTTCAAAATCACAAGAAATATTTTAAAACAGCATTGCAGGACAGTCTCAAATAAATACATAAAACATCTAAACTAATCTTACCATATTCCTATCTACCTCTAAAAGAGATATTGTGCTTAAATTTTATTTACAGAGCAACATGCAGGCAGAAGTGCTGAGTGAATGCTTAAGGTCCAAGACAAGATATAAAATGCATAGTCTCTGAGAGAGTTCCCAAATTATTATCACATTTTACTGCTGGGTTAGCCTGGATGACATCACTGTTTGTCACCTGCCTTCAGTTCCCAGGTTAACAGAAACTTAACAAAATTTAACATTTCTCTGTGAAAAATACATATCTCTCAGATGTTTGCTCAGAACAGGAAGTCATAAAACTATTAAACACTTTTATATTTGAAGCCTAGTAATTATTTCTGTTTCAAGACAATAGGAAAACCTCTAGCTCTAGACATTGTGTCTGCTTGCTGAACTGAAACTGAGATTACACAATCATAAAACACTTTAGTTTCAACTTATTTTCTTGAAGTTTTGCAAGTTAACTCTGTATGTTCCAGCTTCTACTATTAAAACATACATTTGCACAGGTATATAGGTTATATACATTTCTGTTGTTTTCCAGTAAGGTATACTGTGGTCACATTCTTGAAGCTCGGTACATGACATGCAGTTCTCTTACATTTGTGTGACAAGCATATGAATCATATTAATATTCACAAATGACATATGATTATTTATAAAATTCCAGCTAGCTGGCTGGCAGCATTTCAGTTTGTTACACTTCTCCCCTCCCTGAAATTTCAAGCTGGTTTTTCAAGTGACCCTTGAGAAACATGGCTTGAGAGGGTTGAGCCAACCTGGGAATACCTTATCCCATTCCCTATCTTAAGATTCCAGCTGCCTTGGCATTGCTGACCCCAGTACAGTGCTGCACTGTCCCATCATATGCCTGTAACCCTAGGCTCCACCATAGTAATTTGGGATTTTCCTGGCTGGCTCCCTGTAGCCATAGATGCCCTTCAGACTCCTCCTGCTTTGTACTGCAAATACTCAGCACAAGGGCCTCCCTATCATTCTAAGGTTTCATCATGTTAACTTGGTACAATTTGTGCCCCTGCCTCCTACCTAGCAGTTCTACCATGCAGTTAACATCATTGACCTTCCTTACCACCTTGTTGGGTCCCTTCCAAGCTGTCTGCAGCTTGTTGTGTTTGACAGGAATGAGAGCCATTACCTGCTGCCCTACAGCATACTCTCTAGCTTGAGCATTACTGTCATACCAGACCTTTTTCCTGCTGTTGGGCTTCTGTCAGGTTCTCCTGGGCCAAGCCGATGAGTTCCCTGAGCCTTGTACTGAGGTTAAGATCATATGCCACATCAGAGTCCATGTAGAAATCACACTCACCCTCTCACTCATCTCAAATCAAATCTAGAGGTCCCCTCACCCTATGTCTATATAGGAAATCAAAGGGTGAAAAAATTGTGGATTCCTGGGGAACCTCTCTGTAAGCAAACAACAGATGGGACAGTATTTTTCCTAGTTCCTCTTAAACTGGTCAGCAAATTCCTGTATGCATCATCTTGAGTGTAGAGTGTAGAGAGGAACTTTTTTTCGCCTAGAGCTTTATCTTGGTTTACTGATAATTAGTCTGGTGATGGCAGGGGTGGTCTTTAGGTGCTTCATCCCACAGTATTTCCACAGACAAGCCAGCAGGTCTGACATGAAATTGGCACCACTGTCAGTCAGTGTTTATTTTGGAAAACCTACCCTGGTGAAAATTTATAACAAGGCATTTGCCACCTTTTCTGCCTCAATGGAGGACAGATCCACTGCCTCAGAGTATTTGGCAGCATAATCTAGTACCACTAGGATATACTTTCTCCCTGTAGAACTTGGGGTACTCAGAGGCCCCACAATATCCATAGCTACCCTCTGAAATGGCTTCTCAATCACAGGCAAAGGCATCAAAGGAGCTTTAACCTTGTCTCCTGCCTTGCCTACCTTTTAGCACTGCTCACAGGTCCTGCAGTACCCTGTTATATCTCTGAAAATCCAAGGCCAACTGAAGTTCTGCATAATACATTTCTTTCTACATTTTATGACCATATGACCTGCAAAGGGGATATTATGGGCTATGCTAGAACTGTCAGATGGTAGACTCTGGGCACTACCACCTGCTGTATTCTCTCACCCTCTAGTCCTCCTTCAGGGGTCCATTCTCTATACATTAACCTTTTGTCCCAGTAAACAGATTCTTCCTTCCCTTGAGAAGCAGGTGCCTCACTAGCTACCGCCCTCAGGCCTTGTAATGTAGGGTCTGAGAGCTGAGCCTGCTTCAACTCTCTGTTAGTAACCCTTCCCAGCTGCTCTTCCACAGGAAGTCTGGTATTCTCTGACAGTGGTGCCTCACTGTCAACCTGGGTACTACTACTCACCTCTGTCCTTGCAGTCACTCTGTCCAAGGGAAGATCAGTACCCACAAGCAGCTGTGGCTCACCTTCAGTCTTGCTGCTACAGGGTAGCTCCCTCCCTGAAGTAACCACCTCATCAGTCCTGGCTGCAAGTGTGTGGTCTGTCTGGGTCTCCCCCAGGTTATCAGAGCCACATGATTGTATCCAAGCCTGACTGCCTGTAACTGCATGCACACAGGCTACTGCATTAACAAAATCATTCCCTATCAGGATATCTGCAGGGATATCCTCAAACACACCTACTAGCTTGCTTTCTTTTCCACCCCTCCCAGTCAAGGTGAACCCTAGCCAAAGGTATTTGGAATGGGGTCCGTCCTACAGCTCTGACTGGAGTAGACTAGTAATCTTCTGTAACCATTGCAGACTTCACAATGGTTAGGTCAGAGGCAGTGTCTCTTTTAGCCATGGCCTCTTTCCCATTCACTAAGATAGGATATAACCTTTGTGGCAATTTGGTACCCTTGTTGTCTTGAGACAACCTACTGTTGGCATTTTGTCACTCCCAGTTACTGGATCTCCCACCTTTTGTTCTCCATCTTGCCTATGTAGACATCTATATGCTACATGTCCCAGCTGGTTGTATTTAAAACATTTAACCTTTGGTCATGGATGTGTACCTGGACTAGTGGCTTCTCCTGCTACTGGTTGACTCTGTTTGGGCAGTCTGGGCTGCCAGCCATGGGTTCCTGTAGACCCCTGAGCAACACTGGATGTCCCTTTCCTGTGCAGTGATGCAATGCTTGCCATGTATAAGTCTCCATTCTTCCCCAACTCATCTGCAGTAGTATATTGTCTATCAGCTACTCAGATTCTCATGTCCTCAGGCAAAGTGCTAAGGGCTTGTTCCCCCACCAAAAGGTCTGCCAGACCTTAAAAGTGGTGACCTGACATCCACTCACCCATCTATGAAAATAAGTGCTTAGTTTGGCAACATATTTACACACACTTTTATCTGCCTTGCGTCTATGTTCACAAAACTTTTCCCTATAAGCTTCAGGTGTTAACTTAAAATATTCTAGCAAACTGTTCTTTACAACATTATTATTTAAACAATCAGTATCAGCCAGTTTAGAAATTACAGTTACAGCTTTACCATGGGGTAAGGGGGTCAGGAACCATACCCAGAGCCCTTGGTCAACATTATACTGATTATATACACTCTCAAACATATGAACAAAACTATCAAAATTATCCCCCTCTGTAAGTTGTGTAAGAAATGCATTCACCTTTTTTCCTTCCAGGGTTCGGTTACTCCCTTCCTCCATTACCTCCATGACTCTGGCGAAGAGTCTGCATCTCCTTTTCATTTGCCTCTGCCTTTCTTTCTCTTCATCTTCCAGACATTGCAGTTTCTCATTTTCCTCAGCCTCCAGACATCTCAGTCTCTCTGCTGCCTCTATTTCCAAATGCTTGGGCTGTAGCTCAAGTCTCTTTAACTCCAGATGAATTTTTAAGTCCTCTGTGGAAAGGTTGAGCTGTTCATTTTCTGAAAGTTGTGCCACTATTTAATATGTGATGCCCCTGTGATGGCCCAGTAACCAAGGAGTCTCATTCCTCAGCACTATCACCAGTGAGGGATGTACACGTTCAGAGGATGACAAGTACACACACAGTAAAGTACAATTTCCCTTAAGAGCATACAGAGATCACAGTCAGTCTGGGGCTGGTTTCTCTCTCTTTGTCTAGATCCCCAATAAGATTCCCCACTGGCACTGCTATAGGGTTAAGATCTCAGCCGAGTGGTTAAGCCAAAACCTCCAGCACCTTCTTTGTCCAACCAGTACTTTGTGTCCTTGCCCAAGATACACACACACACACACACACACACACACACACACACACACACACACACACACACACACACACACACACACACACACACTTTGAGATTTGATTTATTTATAAACATGCAGACACTCCTGGGGAAGGCTGGCACAGGTTTACTAGCTATGCCCCCTTCTGCCCAGACTATAATGTAGTTATCACTGCCACCGACCACTACTTATCAGCTACTATAAAGGCCCTTACAAAGGGTGACCAATCCTACTGTGTAATGTTACTATTATCCAAATGGTATGTGTGAACAAGAACAAGACTATTTAGGAGTGGCCTGTACATTGTCATCAAATACATATGCAAGTTCTCTAATAGCTGAAATATGTTTCACGAATATCAGCTACAAAGATAGGTTTAAATATATTTAATAATAAATAATAAAAGAACATGACAATACAGTAACTACAGCGTTCAGAATCACAGGAAATATTTTAAAACAGCATTGCAGGACAGTCTCAAATAAATACATAAATCATCTAAACCAATCTTACTATATTCCTATCTACCTCTAAAATAGATACTATGCCTTAATCTTACTTACAGAGCAACACACAGGCAGAAGTGGTGAGTGAATGTTGCTAGGTCTAGGACAAGATACAAAATGCACAGTCTCTGAGAGAGTTCCCAAATTAATATCACATTTTACTGCTGAGTTAGCCTGGATGACATCACTCTTTGTCATATGCCTTCAGTTCCCAGGCTAACAGAAACTTAACAAAATTTAACATTTCTCTGTGAACAGTACATATCTCTCAGATGTTTCCTCAGAACTGGAAGTCTTAAAACAATTAAACACTTTTACATTTGAAACCTAGTAATTATTTCTGTTTCATGACAATAGGAGAAGCTCTAGCTCTAGACATTGTGTCTGCTTGCTGCACTGAAACTGAACTAACACAATCATAAAACACTTTGCTTTTCAACTTATTTTCTTGACGTTTTGCACGTTAACTCTGCATGTTCCAGCTTCTGCTATTAAAACATACATATGCACAGGTATATAGTTTATATACATTTCTATTATTTTCCAGTAGGGTACAATGTGATTACATTCTTGAAGCTCAGTACATAACACACAGTTGTCTTACATTTGTAAGGCAAGCATATGAATCATATTAATATTCATAAATGACATACGATTATTTACAAACTTCCAGCTAGCTTAGCTGGTAACATTTTGGTTTGTCACACTATTCTTTCAAACAAGACTTTGACAATTGGTATGGGTGTTAAAAGAGCTCTTAAACTCTGTTTAGGTACTGTACTTTGACACTCTGGTCAAGCAGCAGTTAAAAAAGGTTCTGTCTCCTTTATAACACCAGGTCAGTAAGGTCTTGCAAAAAAATCTAACATTTGTCTTATCTATCCCCAAATTAATGTCCAAAATGTGGCTGTATGCTATCTTCCTGACAAGTGTTCCCAACAGCCTTGAGACTAGTAACTGACTCAGTATCTATTTATTGTTTTTGGATCCCATGCAGAGATAGCCAGTTCTTAGTTCAAATTATGGGTAGGAAGAGAGGCTATTCTGTCCCCATGTTTCCTCTTCTGCTCTTGCTATATTCTCTATAGCTCTGCTTAGTGTATTGTTTGCCCACTCAGCCTTTGTGAGATTGACATGGCTTATCTAGAGTTCGGCAAGGCCAGCATTATTTTCATCATTATTAGTATGTGAGATGGAGTCTTTGACCTCTTATGTTATAAATTCAGGTCCCCCTTCCTGAAAAATTCATTTTCTCTAAAAATGTACCTCATGAAAATAATTTTCATCCAGAAGAGAAATATGTTTCTTTCCCTTTTTTCTTCAGCATTTACATTTTTCCCTTTCTTTCCCCTTAGAGTATTGCTTATGTTCCTGACTGTTCTCTGCTTTGATTTAGTAAGAGAAGCTTAAGACACTCATTGGGTCCTACTTTCTCTTTCCTTCACTATGGCACTTGTCTCACTCCTCCTTAGTTATACAACTTCTTGTCTTAGCCTCTTCTTAACTATAGTCCCTTCCCTGACAGACTTTTGGCAGAGCTCAATATTAGACGTTTTCCTTCTCTGTCTTCCAGTTCTACACCTTTTTCTTTACCGTGTTCAGTATTTCTAGAAACATATTGAACTTTAATCCTCCCATATCTTCCTTGGCTTTTAATTTGGGGAAAATATTCATTATTTATTATGTCATGTGTTAAACTGGGCACAAGCACAACTGACTGTAGCACTTTGTCTAAAAGGCTTGAATTTGTACCCATGCTACAGTGTACTGTCTTTACGTTGCTGTATAACTATTAATTCAGTTTTCTGTTTACTGTTCGTTTTATGCTTATAACCTATTGTAATCTAATGAAATCATGCTCCTTGAGTCCAACACATCTTGTTTCTCCTTCCCTTCCACCGCAATCATACATGTAACACATTTATTAGCAAAGTGACAAAAACAGAGTCTGCAGTTTAGTAGTTAAAAATGGTCAGTACAATCACTTACCATAAGCAAAGGTTTATCACTGTCACATTTGACAGGGTTGCTGTCAGGCACAGCTTAGGGCTTATCTTTAATAGATTTTACAGGTAAAGTAGTGCTGTTAGTAACTGCAATATTTTACTGTGTGCCACTTCCTAGAACATTTAAATCAAACCAACTCAAAGTATGATATTTTGTTAACAGGCAAAGAAAGATACCTAGGTACAGGTTTATTATCAAGCGTGCAATCTAACTTTGGATTTGCAATCCAAGTTAACAGTCATGTAACTAAAATAACCAGCTGTTCAAAAAATGTAGGTCTGATATGAATACCCAGGTTCATACATTGCTAAACGGTGTAATTTAAAATGTCTCTGTAACCAAGTTTTCTAGAATTTTCCTTACAGTATTTATTTAAGGTTCTAGCCAAAATTGTAATGTATGAAATAAATCATCCAGCTGTCTCTATAGCTATTCTTGCTGAATATTTACCTGCGAAATTTAAGTAACTGTGCCTCGTGTGAAGTCCCATCCCTGTCTAGAACTTCTTGGATCATATTGTGATAGTTGTGTATATTAGGATCCACAAGATCCATATATTCCTTTAATGAATCGCTACTTAGATGTGAGGACAGTATCCCGCCTCATTCAGCTTAGGACCAGTTTTCTTTAGCCTTATATCTCTCAAGTGCTTTCGACTAAGACTCTATGTTATTATCCATTTGGACTTTTGTCAGAGGTGCAATAGTTTTGGCGATTCCCAGCAAGATGAATTGTTGGTTAATTATAGCAGGCAGATGTTGTTGGAGGCCTATCAGGTGTTGACAATTGCAGATATCTCTATGTTTGTGGAATGGATATTGGTCAGCTGCACTTCTTTCTTGTAGACTTGTAGTAGAATTTATTAAAGCTTCAGTTATTTATTTCCATTCTGAATAGAATATAGCAGCTACAGTTTCAGTGCACAAAATTTTTAATCTTCACATAAAAAATCATCAACAGAAAAGTTCTTTTTAAGGTTGCTCTCATTGCTAGAGCTAATCCGCAAATGGGCATAAAGGTTTTCATATTTCTCACATGATTTACCACCGCAAGTTGTGATGATTCAATAATCCACGTCACTTCTATTCCAAGTCAGTTCTATTATTACTTATAACTTTAAAAAGCAGTATTGCACTCAAGAAAGGCTGCATTCCATTCTTTTTTCTCAAAAATCTTTATTTTCTTGTAATACAAAACAAAATATCTGATAGATAAACATATTGATTCATATATTAATGGTATACATTGCATGTTCATAGAAGCATAAACTATTTACAAAATGTACAAAAGTGCCACTCAATCCTCTTATAAATTTAACACAATATGCTTACATTGTTATAGAATCTTGCCAAGGTTTGGCTAAATGTAGGGTTAGATAAGTAGCCCTATATTCTGCTTGGAGTGCCAGTGTGTCTTTTGAGTTTGACTAGACTAAGATTATGCTGAAGACCTGTTCCCAGATTTCTAACTTCCTATAATTTTTAATTCTTACATTGGTTATCAATTTATGAGGTAACAAATGTTTGATGGCCAACTTTTTGAATTCTTCCCATGTGATAGTCAGGTGATCCAGCCATTGGGATTCTATGCATAATTTCATTAGTAAAATAGTGTTATAAGTATGTTGGTTTGGCTTTTGGATATATTTGTGGGGGGAATGTGAAATAGTTTGAATTCCCATGTCAGTGTTACTTTTTCATAGCCTATCTTTTGTAGTTGGATTTTTAAGGAGTTCCATAGTTTGTACACACATTTGCAACTCCAACAAACTTGGATTAGATCTGCTTCTTGCATCTTACAGTGTGGGCATTTTTGTGTGTTGGATGTGTTAAATTTATGAAGTACTGTAGGGGTAAGTTAAGCATTGCTGTTAATCATAAGTTGTGTGTATGTTAATTTTTTTTAGTGGTATTGCCTTAGAGATTAATTCCATAGCATGGTTCATCTGTTGTTCAATGATGGGTGGGTTTGTTAATAGCCAGTACTTAGAGAAGAGTAGATTGTTTTGAAATTAAATCCCATTTATCATTTTGCATGTGTTGGATATCATTTTTCCTCTGGATAACATTATTTTCCATAGGCATTCACAATTGTTTATATCGACCAAATTTAAGTTAGTATTTTGTAAGCATCTGGAACACAGTTCTTTGATTTGTCTCAGGATGATTGTGATGATTTTGCTAAGTTAAGCTGAGTTCTCAACTCTGTATTTGAACAGTTATGGTAAGGGTAGAGATCTTGGATTCTCATATCTTTTAGTAAAGGGTAGTTATTGAGATTTATCATTGTGTTATTAATTTTTAAGTTTGAATTTTTATCTATAGGTTGAAGGATTTCCATTGCTGACCACAGATTAAGGGAAGCAAACAAATTTTGTACAATGGTGATAAAGTGTTTTAGAGGGTCAGTGATCTTATAAGCTGATATTATTTTTTTGCTTAGGAAGGGAAGTGGTCTAGGGTTAATATCTGAAGTTTTAATATAGTTATGGTATATTATCAATCATATTGGTGTCACATGTTGGGTGTTGAGATATGTTCTGCTATTTTTAGTATTCTGCTTCAATTGATAATAATGTATTATAGTTTAAAGTTTGGTAAGTTTAGTTCCTCCTTTTAGTTTCGGCAGGGATAATTTTTGGTATGATATTCTTGTTTTTTTGGGCTTCCAAATAAATTTAGCTAGGAATGTGTGTAACTGATTGAAGAATTTGTTATGTCCTATTACTTGTGTGATCATAAATGCATATATTACTCTAGGCAGTTTATTAATTTTGATTACAGATACCTTGGACAGGAAGGGTAGCTTAAGATGACTCCATCTGCTGCAATATTACATTATATTTTGCCATTTATTCAAAATGTTGTCTCGCTAGAAATCTCTCTTGTTTTGAAAGAATGTGATTCCAAGATATTTTGTTGATTGTTTTATCTTAAATGTCTCTAAGAATGGGAATCATGATATTAGTTTGGGGGGACTTAAAGGAGATATGCTAGTTTTGCTTAAGTTAAGCTTGTAGTTATATATATTAGAGAATTGTTCAATTGTTTTTAGTAATTTGGTTATGTCAGAACTTGGGGTGGTAAAGTAGATGTTTAGATCGTCAGCGAAGGATGTGAAGAAAATTTTAGAGTGAAAAATTATTGGACAGTTGTGGTATATGTTTTGTTTAATGTATAGGAAGAGAGGTTCAAGGTAGAGATTAAACAGGAAGGGGGACAGTGGGCATCTTTGTCCTGTTTTTAATCATGATTCTGTTTGATAAGGTTCTGTTTATGTATAAATTTGTGTAAGGTTTGTCTGAAAGTATTTTAATTGTTTGAATTAACTTGTTGAGGAAGTTAAAGTAGGGTAATACTTGGAGTAAGAATGTTAGATTCACTCTAACAAATGCTTTATGAGTATCTACTACCATCGTATATATGTGAGTTTTCTTTAGATTTGAGAAGGTTATTGGGGCTTCAAGAGTTAGGGTATTGTCACTAGTCTGTTTATATGGAGTGAATCCAAATGGTTCTGGTGAAATTATATTAGCTATAATATTCTTTATTCTATTAGGTAGTATTGTATTGAAGTAAGTATCTTGGTGTCAAGGCTTAATAATGAGATGGGTCTGTAACTGCTGGGGTTTTTAGGGTCTAACTGTTCTTTCAGTATAAAGATAGTTTTCGAGGCACTGAAGTGGATATCACTAATTTTATTATTTATTATATGGTTTAGTACATGGTATAATATTTTAGTAACTAAGGGGGTAAAGCATTTGTAAAATTCTGATGTAAGGCCATCTGGACCTGGGGCTTTGTTTGCCTTTAACTTTTTAATTCTGTTAGTGATTTCATTTAGTGAGATTGGGTCCATTAGATTATTGATTAGCATCTATTTTAGGGAGTACTATTTTTTGAAGGAAAGATGTTCTAGCTTCTTCTGAGGTTGGTAAGTTTTGTTCTCCATAAGTCTGTGTATAAAATTGTTCAAATAGGTTCATTATTTCCTTGTTGTTCATATATGATTTATCTTGGTAAATGATTTCTGATTTAGTAGGTGTAGATTTGTGAAGAGTGATTAGTCTAGCTAATACTCTGGACAGAACCTGAATACCTGCATTCCATTCTAAGATGGGGAAGAACAACTTAGGCAGATCATTTGCTTGGGACTCTCATGTCTTTAAACAAAACTGTACTTCTGAGTGCTGCATGTACCACTGTAGAAACTTTTTTATGTTTGCACTAATAAAAACAATCTCTGAAACTAACTTTTCAGTTTTAAGTTGAGGTTTACTTATGTGTTAGAATATGAACTTGCTTTTCTTTTTAGAATTCTGGGGAGGAATTAAAAAGTCTTAAATGCACTGCTAGTCTGATTAAAACAGTTTGTATGTATTATTTCCAAAGTGCAGTTCCGAGTGGCCTATTTTCACTCAACAAAACAGTACCTGCATGTGCCAGTATTTCCCTTTACACTCCTTTCTATACAAGCAGTGGTAATACCATCAGCTTTTCTAATATGCTTCTCTTTTATAGGACATTTCCCATATCTTTTCCAGACGGCCTTTGTCCTTTAGATGTGGTTCCCTGGATACTCCTCTTCAGAACACTCTCTAGACCCAGAGATCAGGAATTTGACTATGTCAAGAGGGAATAACCATGACATACCCAAGAGACAGCTGCTTCTTGTTGGCTGTCATAGACATCCTCTCCCTGGTTTGACTGCCTGCTTCAAGCATCCTGTATCTCCCTTTGGTAATACACACCCACAAGAAAAGGCCATCCCAAATGGCGCATCAGAATAAGCATTGTATTTCCCAGCACATATTGGCTGGTTTCCATATAAAATGCTATGCACCAATGCAGCTGTCTCTGTCTCTCTCTCTTGCCCTTCTTGGGGAAATATGCCCTTTTCCTCACTGTAGTGTGATCTCAGAGTTAGTATATATATATATATATATATATATATATATATATATATATATATATATATGTATATAGATGGGGGGTGGGAGAGCATAGTTCCCGACCCAAGTGAATTTGAAATGGTTTGGTGTGTACTGTGTAGTTCTGGGCAAGTGTTTATTTGCCCTGGGAACAATTTTAAGTATCACTATTTTTGTCTTGTGAAAATAATGTTCAGGATTCTGGTATTTCGATATTTAAAACATATATATATATATATATATATATATATATATATATATATCTTTTAGGATTCTGTCTTTTGTTTTGTCAGTCTTCTGAAGTAGACCCATATATATATATATATATATATATATATATATATATATCTGTATATGGATTCACTTTATAATCTCAAAATACTGAAATGTCAAATTCAGTATCTCGAGACCATAAAGTCGAATCCACAAAACACCGACAGCCCAAAACCGCAAAACTTCAAATCGCGAATGCAAACCATACACCACACCACACATACACCACAATGCACACACTACAAAAAAAACACACACAAACGTAACACCACACATCTACAAACCTAGACTACATATAAGCAGGGGGACAAGCCCCCCTGCACTCCCCATGTGGGGAGCTGCGCCACCCACAACCCCCCTACTTATATATACTAATTCCGAGATTGCACAAACAGAAGAAGGCAGTAAACTCACTCCCAGATATTCTACAGTCCCTCACACACACACACACACAGACACACACACACACACACACACACACACACACCCACACACACACACACACACACACACACACACACACACACACACACACAGACACACACAAACATTACACATATACAAACACCAGCACATCCAACACTTAAACATTCATACTTTTTACCTGCCTACCCTAACCCACACGTACAACTTACAAACACACTCACATACACTCAAACACCTACCCAAAACCCTTACAAAAGACTCACTTACCTAAAATACCACAAAAATCCACACACTACACTGGATACCATCCACACAATACACTACACGTCACATAAAGTAAAGCCATAACCGCAAATACGACTTAGTCAGATTCGTGGTTATGCACTTTTGCTATTTTGAAGATTCAACTTTATGGTCTCGAGATACTGAAATTCGACCTTTCAGTATTTTGAGATTATAAAGTTAATCTATATATATATATATATATATATATATATATATATATATATATATATATATATATATATATATATATATATATATATATATATATATATATATATATATATATATATATATATATATATATATATATATATATATATCTATAGATATATACACACACACACACACACACACACACACACACACACACACACACACACACACACACACACACACACACACACACACACACACACACACACACACATACACACACACACACACACACACACACACACACACACACACACACACACACACACACACACACACGGATATATGATTGCCTCATCATTAAGCAATCTTTCACAGGAGCAATCTTTATAAATTGAATGTAAAAGATTGAACCAAGAAAATACTGTAAAACAATATTTTTTTTGCATGGTGGGGGGACTGCTTAATCAGACTTCATGGACAGATGAGTGATAGCCAATGTACTGACCTCCTAATATTAAAGGAACTGAATAATGATGAGAGCATCAAAGTGTACCTTGTAGTTTTTGAAAGATATGCCATCCAAAATAATTGAGCTCTGACTAACTGGGCAAAAGTCCTGTTTGTAATTAATGTGGGAAGAAAGCAAGGCAAATGTGGTCATAGAAAGTACTGGCTATACAGACCATCAAAACTACAAAAATCACTGTTTGAAAGAGGGTATGTTTACTGAAAAAAAGGAATGAAATTTCATATCTGGACATTTAATTCAAGTAATATGGTAAAGCATATTTTAAACACTGTTAGAACTAGAATTGAAAAGTATAGGTAAATGGTATATATTTTAACAGGTATTAAATTCAGATTGGATTCTTAAGTATTTTAAATAATCAGCTTTTTAGAATGACCCTAAGACTACAGAATAAATTGGTTGTACTAACTGAAAGTTTACTGGCTTATGATGCACTGTTTAAAATTGAGCGGCTTAAGTCTGTATCTAAGAATGTGCAGATGTGGGTGAACACTTAAAACTGTCACCAACTGAAATCCTATATTTTAAATGTAAGAAGAATGTTGACATTGCTTAACATAATTTAATGAGTTATAGGAATACTATACATGACAATAAATAAGATTTCTAAAAAAAAAAATGCTCTTAATGAAAATGTTAAGGCTATGCATTTGAAAATGTCGTTTCTAACCAATATGCTGATAATAAAAAATGTACCAGTGGAATGTGTTGAAGAAACTGCAGGAGTAGTGAAATCAATATCCTGTGTCTGTGCAACTAACAAGGTAATCAAATGCATGTTGCTGATGGACAGGAGGGAATTGAAATGGCTAACAGAGTCTGGGATCACAGTCATACTTTTAAACAACCCCAAAAACAAATGATAAGAAGAGTTTGGAGACCACACATTCATCCCCCAGTTTACCACCCACTTGTTTCACTGACTGGGGCAATGAGTAAATGTCCTAGCATATCTTTGCTCTGCCTGCCTTTGGGTTTTTCATCCATAAAATATAAGGGCTAAAAAATGCCATGGGAATGTTAAATGTAGGCTTCTTAAGATTCTCAAAGAGCAATAGCCTGCAAAGTACCTATGAACCTGTAAAGCTGTAAGCAATATGTGTCCACAGAGACAGAAAACACATGTACTAAAACACAGCTTCCTTCCCAGGCTAACTCTTTAGATATCTCCAATATAACTAGCAAGACTCTATACTCATTATTCACAATTCATCATGATATCTGTTACACAGAGCAGCACTTTTCTACTTTACTAATGAGTAGACTCTCTATAGACTCTTTAGGCATTATTTCAAAGACACTATGATGTTGTTTGATGCACTAAATTATACAGAGTTCTGAAATATACTGTGTCCTCTCTGCTTGTGATACTTTGTACTATCAACAGGCTCTCTCTTGAAATGCGATTAAGTTGAATACATATCCAACTGTATAAGGCCTATATATATGAGTGTCATACTTGTAGATAATGGGTTCCTATTAGCAGAGTGAAAGACCATAATCGTGAATACGGAAAGAGCGACATGTATTGCACAAATATGGAAATGCCGAATGTCCGAAACAGCGAAAATGGAAATGTCGAAGTGCATTGTTTGTCCTGTCTGTGGTATAGCTCCGTAAGGTAAGTGTGCGATAGATAGGACTTTAGGGTTAGGATGTGGGTTAAGGTAAGTTAATAGACAGGTAATGTATGTAAGATTTAGTGTAGTGTTAGAAGTAGGGTTTTATTTAGCTGTATGTATGTGTATTATTTATTTGTTTTGGGTGTATGTTTGTAGGGGAAGTGTGCGGTAGTTACGGACCTTAGCATTAGGGAGGGGCTAAGGATAGTGCATAGATAGTTGTGTATGTGGGGTTTAGTGTAGTGTTGGAAGTAAGGTTTTGTTATATGTATGTGTATTTATTTTTTTGGGTGTATGTCTGTAGGGGACTTGTGCGGTAGTTATGGACCTTAGAGTTAGGGACGGGTTAAGGATAGTGCATAGTTAGTTGTGTTTGTGGGGTTTAGTGTAGGGTTAGAAGTAGGGTTTTGGTGCTTTACTTTAGGTTAGAAGTAGGGTTTGGTTAGTGTATGTATGTGGTTTATTTATTTTGTTTGGGTAGGTAGTATGTAGCGGGTGATGGCATTGGCCGTGTATGACAGTTTGTTATTTTATTTTTCGCTTAGTGCATTCGGTATTTTTCAGTTCATGTTATAGGTGTCGACGTTTAGGTATTTGGTTAAAGGGTTTTTTGATTTGCTAATATATTCCCGTAGATAACTATTAGATAGTCTATATATTTAATACATAAGGCTTGTACATAATTATTAGTTTTACTACATTAAGTTTGAATGTCTATTGTATAAGGCTTCTATGTGACTAACTAATCTAATATGTTGCTTTAATGTTAATGGAGCTTTTCTCCCTGGGCCTCCACTGGAAAGATGTTTAGTACCTGATAGTACTTAAATCATTATCATCAATATCATCGTCATAATAATAATCATATGATAGAAATTCAAATGCCATTGTTTTGGTACCTAATTTAGCACACTGTATGCTGTTAAAATTGTCCAACACTTTCCTCAGTTCAAGATGTGTGGAAGTTATAAGAGGGTAGGGAGGAGTTAGATACCCTGTAGTTTGAATATATATCAGCAGTAAAAAATGTATGGTTGGCAGAAGTAGCCTGACTCAGTGACAAAAATGCACGGTCCAAATAAAGAAAAATGGATAGGTATTGAAACTTCAAGAACAAGTGAATTTTTACTTTGGCTGAAAGGAGTAGAAGAATGTATTTGTTATCAGAAATATGTTATCAAATCTTACAAGAAAATCACAGCAGTTAAGTTAATGAAATGAGTCGGTGCAGAAACTGAAAAGGAAGAACACATATTGTATGAAATGGAAGCCTTTTAGAGGATTGTAGACATTAAAATAAAGAAGGATGTCTGTGCAGAAATAAATGTAGAGACCCATAGTGATAAACCCATGATGTGAAGAAAGGGAACATAAGCAAATTCCTAGGATATCCTCTCTCATGCCAAATTACATGCTTAGAAACAGGGCTCTCAGCAGCAAGTACTTAAAGAGACAGAAGTTACTGGGGTATAAGTAAAAGAACTGCCAAGAGCAGAAGAAAGTCACTGGCATCACTGGAATGAGTTAACGTTTGCAGAGGAATGAGTAGGAGAAGAAGATAAAGACGAAGAAACACATATAGCTATTCATAACTGAAGAGGCTATACCATCTACCATTGACAGCGTACTGATGAAAGGGTTCCTGTTTTGACAGATAAGCACTAAAAGTTTAAGAAACCACAATGGAAGATGAAACTTAAAGCATGTCCATACAAAATGAAGTCAGAACAGAGGTAGAGACAGATAAGCAGATCAGTATTTCCCTACTCCCATATTTTGAGTTAAAGAATAATTTGTAGTGGGGAAATACAGACAAAGAAGAAATACTGTGACATCTGTTAGTTCCAAAACATTTTGGAATCCTTTTGATGGAATTGGCACATAGCCATAGTCTGGGTGGACATAGCAAAACCAAAGCTAGAATTTATCTAGATTAAATGGCCTGGTATAATGACAGAATCAAAACGTCTGTGTAGCTTGCTCCAGCTGTCAAAATATGGTACCACTGCCTGTGTTCAAAGGTCCACTGATACCACTGCCTATTATTAAAGTCGTATTAATGTGGAGAGCCATTGAACTTGTAGGTCCATTTGTAAAATGTAGTAATGACTACCAACACATTCTACTTCTTAATAACCATGCCAGCAAGTTTTCTGAAACAGTACCCCTGCAAAAAGCCAATACTAAGTCAATAACACCAGAATAAGTGTTAGTTTTCTCCAAGGAAGATATTCCTAAAGAAATACTCATTGATCAGGGAACCCCAATTATTGCCAGGGTGATACACCAGCTTTATCAGTGTTTTGAAGTAAAACAGATAAAACCTTGGTGCATCATCCTCATGTTGATGAGTTAGTGGAGAGCTTTAATAAAACTCTACTTCATTCCTTTTGCTGTGAGTTCCCAAGCTTAGACAAGATTCACTCCACTGAATTGTTGCAGCATATTTTCCAAGACTTGATGGAGATAGCAAAAGAGACCTGAGAGGAAGAAAATGTTTACAATCATGATAGCACATTTAGCAAATTAGGTAAAAATCGTTATGCCAGTTGTTAAGGAACATATGAAAATGGCAAAAAAAGATTCAACATATGGCAAACAGCAAAAAATGCTAGATTTATTGAATTTAAAACAGTGAACAAGGTGTGAATATTAATTTATTTTACTGAGAATAAGTTCCTAGCAAGATGGCAAGAACAAGTTTTGAGCTATTAGATAAAATAAATAAAGTGTATTACAAAATAAGACAAACTGGAAAGAGAAAACCTCACCAGACATATCACATAAATGTCATGGAGGGAAGCTGCAGCCTCTGTAGTCAGCCTGAAGCTGAGATGTATACCAATACTATGTGTTATATCAGGACATTCTGTCCATGTTGTTCAGAAATACACATAAATGTATAAGGTCCAGCAAGACAACAGAAAAGAGTTTTAAATGAGAAATAAGTTTTTATGAGATACATTTAATACAATACTTTTCAGAGGACCTGAACAAGGGTAGAGGGAATAGGCATATGTGTACAACAGAAGGCTTGATAAGGCAGAAGTCAAAACTTTGCAATATGGTTTGTTGGGATCACTGCTGCAGACACATGGCTGAGGCTCAGCAGTGGTCAGTGGGGTCAAAAGTTGCTGATTTAAGCAAGATAAATTGTTAAGCTGAGGAAGCAAAATCTTTTTGCTATGCATTATTCACTTGCTTTATGAAGCTGCGTGCAAAAAAGGTGATCCAGGTGGAATATAGTATGACAATCAGCTTCAGAAGGTAGGCATTAAAGTCATGTTATGAGGTAAGCTAGATAAGAACGTAAAGGATTTTCCAGGGTTTAGACTTAATCATAAACTGCAATTAAATGAGACACGTTTGGCGGGCATACACCTATTCACTTCTGGGGATGCATCCACATCCTGGAAAGAAATGGGTTTGCTGATCCTGTTTGCCAAGAGGAAGAATAGATGAACGAATAAATAAATGAATGAATGAATGATTGAATGTGGCAGAACAGTGGGCAGCAACAGACTGTACCCCCCATATTGGTCAGTTTGCATATGCACAATGACAGAGTGCACAAGGTATATTTGCCCAGGGAGTAGGAAAGTAAATTTTAAAATGGAAGATGCTGCAAGTGCCCTGGAAGGAAATGGCTTTCCTGGAACTATGCATGCCAGGAAGAGGAATGTTTGAATGAATAAATGAATGAACAAATGAATAAATATGTGTGATAGAACAGTAGACAGCAACAGATGGTAACCCCCCTCCCCACCTAATCAGTCACTTTGCATATAAACAATCTGTGTGCACAGTGCAGATTTGCCTGGGGAGCAGGAAACTAACTTTTAAAATGGTAGGTGCTGCAAGGCAATTTGTGCAGAGGACTGACACTGTGAAGTGATAAAGAGTTTGATTCCCTCTGCCTCTAGGAGGAGGTGGGATATTTCCATTTTCTGTTAAGGTCTGGGGTATTTGCTCTAGACATAAAAATGTCACTAGTGGTGTCCTTGTCCCATAAGGATCTTTCCTGGCTCTCCTCTTCTTTGAGCCTTGAAAAGGTAAACTTTGCAGTATTAACCAGAATTTAAGGTAATGTAATGGCTTAGTTCAGTGTATAATGCAGAAAGCTGCAGGCAAAAGGTCTGGAGTCAGAAAGATGTCGGACATGTGGGAAAACATGCCATAGATGTATTGGATACTCTAAACTGGTTGTAGGTGTACGAGTGCCTGCATCTGTATAATATGGAAGAACAACCATAGCAGGGCTAGACAGACAGCAGTATGAACCTTGGCTCAAGTGACATCCCAACCCATTGTGCAAAAATGGGGTAAAAAGGGTTGTGTATGGATGGATGGATGGGTGGATGGATGGTTGGATGCTAGTATCAAGTGGTAGATGACACCTGATATGTACAAAAGCTATATTAGAGCTTTGTCAGTGTCCACTTGATGATGCAGTAGTCTCACTTTCATCTGTTTTATTATATATTATGTTCATGTAACAAACATGCAGGACTAGATGATTACCAGCACACTCACAAACAGATATACAAATCATGCATTTACTTGGATAAGGAATAAAAAAAACACACACACATTAAAGATGCGAACAATGTATATACCACAATTCCAATCACTTTCATTGAATGTGATCTCTTTAAGTGCACTGGAATTAAAGCCTTTGCTTTAAGTTTCATAGCTGTTTATAAGGAAGATAGAGAAATATACATTGCTTGTTACTGCTGTATGTAAGTTAGATATGATGGAGCTCTGACTACAGTGCCCATCTCTTGTATTAACTTAAACCATGGTTTAAGAAAGCAATAACAGCTTGAATTGTGCTTCTTATTTTTTATGAGACTACAAAGAGATTTATGACATAGATATTACATAAGACGTTTTGGCAACAGTAAGTTTTGACTGCAATCTATTTAATAGTTCATATACCAATATTGAGTAGTCTTTACTGTACAATTAGTTTTCCCTCTTGTGATTTAATTGTAATGCACTGAAGGAGTCGCATAGAGTCTAACCTAGGGTTTGGTAGTGTTGCCTGGAAAGGATAAAATAAATACTCTTGTGACAACAGAGGATGCCAGTATTCCTGTTTACTTAGAATAATCTAATTATCAGATGCATGGGTAACTGCTAATGTACATCATTCAATGTCTGCTCATGTATATTATTGAATATTTGTTTAAAAATGTCTGTAATATGATACAGCTTTTCTTCCCAATTCCTCTACTGAAAAGTCGGTTTTGACTAAACCCAGACAGACAAACCTGGTAAATAAAAACAAGAAAAATAAATAAACAAATGAATGAATGAGTGCAGTATCATACTAAAACTATGTCAGGGACAAAAGTAAACCTAAAACCATAGAGGATATCAGAGTCCCGGAAAAAAGCAATAAGTGAAGAAGTGGAAAGAATGCTTGCATCAGGAGTTATTCAGGAGTCCCAAAATGAATGTAAGAGTCAGATTGCTTTGGTCACTAAATAAGATTGTGTAATAATTTCAATAAAATGGCATGATGTGTGCAAATCTGACGCATGGAGAAGCTAGGCAAAACAAGGATTTTGAATACCCTGGATTTATTCAGTGGATTTGGGGAGATTTTCATCACCCCTACAGCCAAAGAGGATACAGCATTCTCTAACTCTGAAAGATTTTTTTGTTATATTTCCATTCTAAAAGTGCAATGATAAAATTCTAAAACTTCACACCAAGTACTCAGTACAGTAATTTATTCAGAAGACTAAGAGATACATTTAACTAACGTGCAAGCATGCTGATCTTTTAATATAGACAGATGTTACATTTAATGGTATTGTAAGCTGTGTATGATAGATGCCAGAAACTTTAGTTAGTGGGAGAGGCATTAATTAGACATAAACAGAAAAAAAATGCTGCCTAAAACTGGCCTTTATCCAGTAAACAACCACAAGTGAAAGCATTTGTAGGACTAGTAGGCTAATATGGAAATCTTACCCTGAACTTTGTACCATAAGCTGTCTTCTGAGACACCTTACAAAAGGTAAGGTGACAATCCAGATAAGGTGGAAAACTGAAGCATCATGGTTCATAACTGCCATATGTTTAGAGACAGTCTTGGTTGTTTATGTCTGTAAAGAAGATCTAGTTTCTTATTAACCTTTTTAATGGTTTGAGCAATGCGGAGGTTGAATTTTAAGTTGTTGTCAATTTCGACACCAAGCAGTTTAGTATGAGTTACTGGGGTGATGATGGTTTTGTTTTTGGATTCTATAGTAAAAGTTGGTAAGGATGGGGTAGACCTAGTGGGATGAAAGACCAGGAATTTTGTTTTGTTGGGGTTTAGGATGAGCAGGGAATTGGTGAACCATGTTTCTGCAGATAGGAAGGATTCCTGGGTAATATAACTGAGATGTTGCAGTTTGAGACCAGAGCATACCAATGTTGAGTCATCTGCATATTGTATAAGAGAAGCATGAAGTGTGAAGATGGTTAGTGAACAGAGAGAAAAGTAGAGGTCCAAGGATGGATCCTTGTGGGACCCCTAAGGTCACCGAGAGTAGAGTGTGATCACCACAGCTGCAAGCATAAAACGGATTTATTCAGTAGAAAAAAATTAAAACATATAAAAGAACAACAAAAAAATGAACACTTCCAGGTGGCTTCCACCCTTCCTCAGATTATATACATATATATATATATATATATATATATATATATATATATATATATATATATATATATATATGGGTCTACTTCATTTCATGGAAAGCTCATTTCACTGAAAGTCAAATCAGTTGGCTCACTTCACTGAAAACTCATCTGACTGAAACTCATTTCACTGAAAGTTATATATGGCCTTTTCCCCACTGTAGTGTATTCCTGGAGTTATTATAGATAGTAAGGCACCCCCCACATATTATAAATGTTTTAAACTATACACATGGATACTTACAAGTCCAATGAATAACTGTTTCCAGAAGACATTATATAACCAAAGTATGTCAGTGGCTTCACTGCCCACAACTGCCAATGTGGGGGCTGCCCCCCCCCCTTTTTATAAGCAGATACCATCATTTTTTTGAAGATGTGAGATTTCAACCTCATGAGGCAGCAAAGGAAAACATTAAACATTCAAACATTCAGTAACAAATGTAAAGTCCCTTGTGTCTTCTGTGAATAAACTGGTACCTGCACGTATATCTGTGAATTCTTTGCTGTTATTTTGGAATCATTCTCAGCCTGGATTTTTTGCCCTTTGATTTCAAGGGACTTTACATCTGTTTCTGTTATATTGCTGCATTTTGGGCTCTGTTTTTGCTGATTCAAACATTCAGTGTTGAACTTATTTGGGTGACAATATCAGGTACTAACAACCCTGAAGATTCTTTTCATAGGGAAGGAAAGCTGAGCACAGGAATATCTTCTTGTGGATTTATGGAGACAGTAACCCAAAATATATTACATAGTAATTTTAGACTAACAAGAATTGTCAAATTATATCACAGTTTAAGTGTGAGGGAGGTGAACCTCTCAGTCTACATTTAGATGTAAGAGTAGAATTTGAATGCTTTTATCAGACTCCATACAACTGTTCTGGAACAGAGACTGGAAGAATTGAACTGTTTTTTTCACTTAACTGAAATAATCTTGACTCAATAGAAAGTTAAGAAACGGCTGAAAAAATACTTCCTTGTGAGATGCAGAAGGCAGCTAAATCTTTAAAACTTGCCAAAGCAGTAAGCACAGATGGTTCTCCCTTACAACTCTAAAAATGGGGTAGGCAAATCAGCTCATTGAAGTAGCGGTACAAAGCCCTGTATATTGCACATGTGACCCAGGTTTACTTATTTGCTTGGATGACTGATGGTCCCATCGAGAGGATGATTGGTGCCTATCCTGGAAGGAAAGGAAGGTGGTTTCCCAACTGGCTTTGCCTACCCCTAGGGTGAAGTGACAGAAAGGTCTCAAGTCACTAAAAGGAAGAGTTAATCCATGATAGGCATGCGATGTGGCTACTCCAGGCTGTGACAGTAACTCCAATATCTTGCATGCTAGGTAGCATACATTTATGGAGTAGTGGGGCATTAGATAGCCCTGCATTTACACAAGTGTTTACATCACCACCAGAAAGTGGGGTTAGTGATGTACAAGAAAAAATGTTCTCAATTGACAGGATTCAGGCTAGAATACCTCCAATTCAACCATAAGCAGAAACAAATAAAGTAAAAACCACGAACCAGTGACCCAAAAAAAGAAGCAAAACAGTGTTTATTCCTCTGACGTCTCAGCTGATGCCTTCACAGGAGAATACTGAACAAACTTCACACTCCATATTTATAATACATTCATTCAATCAATTATCCAATAATCCTATTATTTAATTATTTACAAAGTTATTTAAAGCAAAACTCTCCAGTTAAAATCTACATTCATTCCTTGTGGTACCAAAGTATCACATTTTAAAATATAAACTGCTTCTTTATACAATAAAACATTTTTAATATTTTTATACAAATAATTGTCTACCACTTTCTCTAATATTGTACCAACTAACCCATGAGACTGATTCTGATGTTCATAATAAGAATGCTCTGCTACTGAGCTAGACATTTTAACATTTTCAATGTCTCTGATGTGTTCAAGCAATCTAACTTTAAAACGTATTTTCCTTTCACCAATATAAAACTTATTACAGGGGCATTTAAGTGCATATATAATGCCCTCTGTATCACATCTAAAATTTGCTTTCCCATTAAATGTTATACCATTTATATTGTCAAACCCTGTAACTATATACTTACATGCCTTGCATTTACCACAGATTTCAGTACCAACTGTTCTTGGTGCATCACAAAATTTAAGTTCTGATTTAGTCAACGTACCCTTAACTAAAAAACGTTTAATATTTCTCCCCACTTTATAGGAGAATTTAAAATTCCATGGTAACCATTCTCTTGCTTCCTTGGATTTTTTTAAAAAATTCCAATAATATTTCACCAAGGCTATAACTTTATCACTAAAAACACTATATAATGTAATGGAATAAATTTCTGAATTATTTTTTCTTTCATTGCTGTCATAACTTATTATATTTCTTTTACATTCTTGTGTATTAATCTGACTAGTTTTATAATAGGCCTTATCTATTATTTGCTGGCTATACCCTCTTGAGTAGAATATGTTATACATACTATAAATTTCCTGTTTTAATTCTTTTGTATCATTATATAATCTATACAACCTTGTAAACTCTCCAATATGAAGTGCCTCTATAGTATGAGGGGGATGGCAGCTTGTAGATTTAAGATACTCAGCTTGATCTTCAAATTTTCTATGTATCTTAGTATGTAGATATCCCCTTAGATAAATATACCTCTACATCCAAGAATACTTTTCTTCCTATTTGTATACCTTCAAATTTGAGGTTAAACCTATTATTTTGCAACTCTGATATAAATTAATCAACTTTTATTTCCCCTCCTTCATACAAAAATATCAAGTCATCTATAAACCTACTAGAACTTTTGACATATTGATGAAAAAAATGAAGTTCTGTAAATACATTCTTATTCAAGTAAACCCATACTTAAGTTAGCATATGAGGGGGCAAATGCTGCCCCGGTTGCTGTACCTTGCTTTTGTCTAAACAACTCTCCTCTAAATTCAAAAAACATTTTTGTTAGACAAAAATATAGCATTTCCACTATATATTCAGTAGCTGGACCCTGTCCCAAGAAAAATCTCACTGCTTCTAGTCCAAATTCATGATAAATATTTGTATATAAACTCTTTACATCGAGTAATCCATTACATGTGATCATTCCAGCCTATTTATACAAACAATCTGATACATCCTTCACATAGGCTGGTAACAATAATACCTTGGGTAACATTAATTGATGTAAAAGACATCCAATATTATGCAAAAAATAATTACTTCCAGAAACAATAGGACACCCCTGGTGGGTTAACCATACCTTTATGAACTTTTGGTACGCAATAAAAATATGCCATACTAGTATTATAATGCCAGAACTTTGTTTTCACATCTTCTTCAGTCAGGTACTCTAACCTGATACCTTTGTGCAACAATTGTTCATCCTCAGAAATAGCCAGCTCATACATCCCCCCCCTGAACCTTTTCATATACTGTGACATCATTTAGATGATTATAGCACATTTCTAAATATTGAGAAATATGTAACAAAACTAGTTTGTTACCTTTATCTGCAGGCTTGAATATCAAATCTGTATTTCTTCCCAATGCTTGTAGTGCTAACCATTCATTTTTAGTTAGGTTATAATTGATATTCATACTTTTTTTAAATTCAACAAATTCTTGCTCCACAGAGTAATTTAACATATTTTGAAACGGCATAATTTCCATACAATTAAACACAGGTATAAATTTGCTTTTTGTTTCTGTACTACTTGTATCAAATAAGTAAAACGCATTAATAACATCATCATGTACACAAGAGAAAAAAACTGTAATTACTACAAAAAGAGACTTTTTCATTGCCATCATCATACATAAAAGAAACATTTTCATCAGAAATCTGAGGTACAACTTCTAAATTATGCCTAAACATGTACTTCAATTGCAATTTCCTGATAAACTTGAACACATCACATTTCAAATCATATAACCTCGGTAGTACTGTAGGAATAAATTTCAGGCCGCATTCTAATACAGCCTGTTCATGCATATTTAGACTATAACCAGACAAATTTACCACATAAGAGTCCATTTTACCATCTACCCCTCTTGTTCTTATGTTGCCATTGCTGGTACTGTTATTGGGGGTGTTGCTGATACTGATGGTTGAACTGTCCTTCTCGCTACCTTTTCTTGCCCTGGTGAAACATTTTATTCCCCCCTTGGTTCTGAAAAGTTTGTTGATGTCGTTCAATGTTTTGTGCTGGTGGTAAGGGTGGATAATCCCCATTATATGCATAGTTATCATCCCTGCCCGATGAAACTGTTTCAAAGGATGGTCTTGAGCTGAATGAACACCACTCATCCACCCTCTTCCCTTCCTTAAAAGTCACATGACATTTAACGTTCTTCCTATTGGCCCTCAAAATGAAGGCCAAATAATTGTCATAGACTCTGATCTCGCTAATTAACTTATTCTTTTTTCTGTTCATAATATCCTGTTCATGCTCCTTCAGTTTGTTGTAAAAAGAAGCAGTTGTATAAAGAAGCAGTTTATATTTTAAAATTTGAAACTTTGGTACCACAAGGAATGAATGTAGATTTTAACTAGAGAGTTTTGCTTTAAATAACATGGATAATTGATTGAATAAATGTATTATAAATATGGAGTGGGAAGTTTGTTCATTATTCTTCTGTGAAGGCATTAGCCGAGATGTCAGAGGAATAAATGCTGTTTTGCTTCTTTTTTTTTGGGTCACTGGTTTGTGGTTTTTACTTTATTAGTTTCTGCTTGTGGTTGAATTGGTGTTGGTTACATGGCCAGTGACCCAAATATAGATGTACACAAGGTGTTTCGAGGTACTATGGATTTGCAGCAGAGACCAATGGATAAGTATTTATCCCAACCTAATAAGAGAATGGTGAATTTGTCTTCCACTGAGGCTGTTATTGGATCCGTGAGTAACCTGCAACCCTGTATTTCAAATTTACAAACCTGGAATAGATGGGAAACAGATCAGAATTACAGGCTTTCTAATCCATTTTCTTCCATTGAATGGAAACAACATATACCCATGAGTACGGACATAAAGGTATTGTGTGAGTCACTTGAGCAATTATTTTATAAAGAGACATCTGTTTTTTTTGAATGTACAGAGTTTGACTAAATATTTAGAATTAGAAATAACCCCCCCATGGTCTAAGAGTGTATAAAGATCCAGAGACACCCTTTAATCTGGAAGATGAAGCAGATTCTGCCTTCCATAAACGCTGGATACAGGCAGCCCATAAATGTACAACTGAATGGGTAGCCATACTTGTCGAACGTGACATGTTAAAGCAAACTAATTTACAAAAAGACATTAATGTTTCGTGCAGTAATATTTTGTCCAAAAGAGGTCCAGAATTTCTGGACAATATCCTGAAAGATATTAACAACAAACTGAAGGATCATGAACAGGATATTATGAACAGAAAAAAGAATAAGTTAATTAGGGACATCAGAGGCTATGACAATGGTTTGGCCTTCATTTTGAAGGCCAATAGGAAGAACGTTAAACATCATGTGACTTTTAAGGAAGGGAAGAGGGTGGATGAGCAGTGTTCATTCAGCTCAAGACCATTATTTAAAACAGTTTCATTGGGCACGGATGATAACTATACATATAATGGGGAATATCTGCCCTTACCACCAGTACAAAACATTGAACAACATCAACAAACTTTTCAGAACCAAGGGGGGAACAAAAAGTTTCACCAGGGCAAGAAAAGGCAGTGAGAAGGACAGTTCAGCTATCAGTATCAGCAACACGCCCAACAACAGCACCAGCAATGGCAACATAAGAACAAAAGGGGTAGATGGAAAATTGGACTCTTATGTGGTAAATTTGTCTGGTTATAGTCTAAATATGCATGAACAGGCTGTATTAGAATGCGGCCTGAAATTTATTCCTACAGTACTACCAAGGCTATATGATTTGAAATGGGATGTGTTCAAGTTTATCAGGAAATTGTAATTGAAGTACATGTTTAGGCATAATTTAGAAGTTGTACCTCAGATTTCTGATGAAAATGTTTCTTTTATGTTTGATGATGGCACTGAAAAAGTCACTTTTAGTAGTAGTGACAGTTTTTTCTCTTGTGTATCTGATGATGTTATTAATGCGTATTACTTATTTGATACAAGTAGTATATAAACAAAAAGCAAATTTATACCTGTGTTTAATTGTATGGAAATTATACAGTATCAAAATATGTTAAATTACTATGTGGAACAAGAATTTGTTGAATTTAAAAAAAGTATGAATATCAATTATAACCTAACTAATAATGAATGGTTAGCACTACAAGCATTGGGAAGAAATACAGATTTGATATTCATGCCTGCAGATAAAGGTAACAAACAAGGGAGCCCGCAGGATTTTTTGCAGGGGGGTGCAAACCCAGAGCCCCACCCACATAGCTCACCCCTGCCAACACAGCCCCGCCCAAGTCCACCCACCCCGCCCACACAGCCATTCCAGTGTCCCATTACTTGGCTATTTCTCCCCATTTACTGTAGACACTGTTCAAATCTGTGTGCATACTGTTTTATGCTTTAGTTCTACAATGATTACAGGCAGTTGGATTTAATTTACAACTTTTATTTCAAACATTATAGCCCAAACACTGAGACATTTACTAAACCTAAACAAAGCAATAGTCTTACAATGAAAACAGACTTGGCATTAAAGCTTCTCTACTTTTGAAACTCACATTCAATGAAACAGCATTGAAACCCACATTCAAAGAAAATGCATCTGGCCAGTGGCAGGTTATTTACCTTGAACTGTTTTCAAGCAATAGGCTCCTTGCACCGTTAGAGCCATGCAAAAGTTATTAGATTTACCTGATTGTATTAATTATAATATATAATTGAATTATATCCCTTGTATTATACAGCAGCACTTGTTTGAGTGACTCTGCTGAAGTAAAAGTAATCTGAATAATTCCACATTAAAGATATCTGAAACTAATGAAGATGTTGTTGCTGTATATTTCAGTGTTTCATTTACAAATTCAGTGCCTGTTGTCAAAGAATAAATTGCCTATGTTAAATTAAAAATATTACAATAGAAAATGGATGACAAGCTGAAAAACAGGCTCATAGTTATTAGGCATCTCATCCAAAGGAGGGCATCCTGAGGACTGCAACATACAAATGTATATGCTGTAGGAATAGAACCTCAAGCCTTTACATTAAGATGCAAGTATTCTACTTGTGGTGCTACTAACATAGCTTTAAAACGTTATACCACAATAGAGATACCATTTGCTAAACAAAACAGTTGCACATTGTAAATAGACTTGGCATGAGCAGCAGTGAACTTAGCTTCCCTTAAAACTCACAGTTCCTTGAAAATGCACTTGAAAATTCCACCTGTTAACTAACTTGGGCATTTCACTTTCTCACAAACATACCATACCCTCAAGGCCTCAACCTTAGTGCAAGAAATCTGGACAAAGCCTAAAATAAATAGGGACAGATTATAAATATGGCTCTCAGAAACTTAGAAAATTGCAAGAGTAACAGGATTTGTGTTGGTATGCATTTTTCTAAATGACATGACATCTAAAACTGAAATGTCTCATTTAGCAACTTCAATCCTTTTAAGGAATATAAAAATCTGGACAGCTGAGGGGTATGCTACCTCCCTCTAATACACACACCAAATAATTCTGGTCAGACAAATTAGTTCTGGGAAGGTTGCACTGAACGGCACCGTGCTTGAGCTGAAGTGGGTGAAATCCTGGTAGCCAGTGATAACTGATCTGCAGCTCAGCATTGTGGAGCATTAAAACATTTTTAGCAGAGCATTGTTTCATCACTACCTATTGTGTTTGCACATAAGCTGTAGTTATTTTAAACATTTGCCTTTTTTAATTACTACAGAGTACATTTACCCACCAGAGCTATTGTCTTTTGACTTCAGTGTGGAGCTAGTTGTTGCAGGGCTTGGCTTTTAAATAAGGTAGCAATGCTTATTTACCATATACCATTAAAGCCACCCTGACCCAACTACAAGTGTACTAACACACAGACACTGCTATAAGACACTGGTCTGCAATAAAATTTAATGAGCTTCTGAAAATACTGTAATCCTGTCCTTTTATTACAATGAATATAAAAAATAAGGTAAAAAGCTCATAATCTTAGACCGACAAAACTACTTTTCCACACTTCAAAATAATAAAATCAAACCCTCAGAAATTTTGGAAAGGTATCTCTACTCTACTTAACCCCAGCAAACCAGATACCCCTACCCCAGACACAAACGCTCCTGACCAAGACTTGGCTACCCAATTTAACTCTTTTCATTGAATCCATTTCCAAATTAACGCCATCTTTCTCTAACACCACTACACTGCTACTACTTCCTCATTCCCATCTACTAACTCCCATCCCTCCACTCCTCCTACTACTTCATCAGCTTCATCTGCCCCTAATTCTCCCTCTTCACACTCCTTTTTCTCATTTAAACCTATACCCAACTTCTACTATAAAGAAATTCCTTATGAAACTGAAGCCATGCACCAATGCTCCTGATAACATCCCTTCTTACTTTCTTGGCAAAGCTGCTGAAGCAATCGCTACCCTATTAGCATTTTAATCAACTGCTCTATCCAAGAATGTATAGTACCCCAAGTCTGGAAAAGGGCCTTTATCATACCTCTACATCAACAACAATGTCCATCGCTATTCTGTCCCCATCTCTAAACTCCTAGAAAAGTGTATCCAACTACAACTCCTTCCACATCTCTTAGATAATCACCTACTAACTCCACACATGGAGTCAGACCACATCATAGCATTATGACGCCTCCTCTCCTTCCTTGAAACTGTAAATAAAGCCCGCGACTCTGGCCATTGTTTCAAGGCCTTTGACACACTCACAGCCTGCTACTAACTAAACTTTACCCATCTCCTCCTCCTTGAACTGGTTCTCCAGCTACTTATCTAACAGATCTCAAGCAGTCAAATGGAAAAAGGCCACCTCCTCATTTCTAAATACTCCTAAGGGCTCTATACGAGTCCCTTCTCTTAAATATATTTATAAATGATTTCCGCAACTCTATCCCATTCTCAGACATCATCCAATATGCCGATGATTCTGCTATTCTCAGCTGCCACCTCTATCCCCTCACTCCTAAAACTGACTCAAGATGCTTTTACAACAACTGAGCAATGGATGAAAAGGAATCACCTAGCACTCAATGCCTCTAAAACCAAATTAATGTTATTCATCCCTCTAAGGCAACTTCTTTCAATATAAACACATTCCACATCTCTAGACAAAATAATCTACTCCTGGAACTGGTGTCAGAGATCCAAATTGATACCAGCTCAAATTCAACTCCCACCTACAGTTAAATATCAAGAAAACCCGGTATGCTTTACCGACAAAATCATTACCTTACACCTGCTACCAAAATCACCCTCTACCTCATTTCTTATCCTAACTAATCTACAGACCTCCAACACAACTTTCCTCTTGCTACAAGAAAATTGCCAAGTTACCAACCACAAGTCCTCCACCCACCACTGTTCCTCTCTCCAAAAACTAAAATGGCTAGAGCTACCCAGTTCTCACATATACTCAACTAAATCTTGCACATAAGCTCATTTTCAACCCTCCCTTTGTCCCTGCCTTTCATCAGCCTTTAAAATGCACCTTCCTGCAAGAGTATCAAGATCCAACAATCAAAATCTATTAGAAGTATATAAACCAACTAGTCCCCAGGCAAAAATCTTCTCCTTGCATGCCTTTGGACATCTAGTATCCACCCTAACTCATACATATTATTATTCCTAGAATAATCAGAAAGAATATACTAGGCCACACTTCCCAGCTTCTCAGTACTTTTGTGCATTGCTTCCTAATATGTTATTATTCCTCAATATTGTCATGAAATGCTTCCAAATATGTTATTTCTCAGTGCTTTTTTAGTCTGTATTACCTATTAATTTCATCACTAGATTGTACCTAGTTGTATTATTTTCAAATTGTTATTTCTTGTATGATTAACTTCTGTGTAATTGTATAATTTGTATATCTATTAATAACCTACTTAGTTTTGGAGCTTTTCTCCCAGGACTCCATTGAAAACGGGTTCATTTGGCCCAATGGACTATCCTGGCAAACCAACTGCAAATAAAATAAATAAAACTATCATATGCATTTCAATACCCAAGGCTTATACATTATCTAGTCATGTAAATATTCTCTGCATGCTTTCAATGCTGGTAATTCTTTAACAATATACTTACTAAAGCTTACTTGCATCTTACAATATCCTAAAGCTACAAAGCTTACACACTAAAACTTACTTGCATCTTACAATCTCCACCTGATGTTCATTAAACCATGGCTACTTAAACAGAGCAACAGGGCACTGTGACAGCATACAGTTCCAGAATAAGAAGCATAAATCAACAGTACAAAAATCTGATAGAAAACCAGAACATTTTGCAAAATCAAGGACAGATGAAAAGGATGGGGGAATACTCACATTTACACTGCATAACTGCTCCTTGCCTTCCATGGACACATCCAGAGCCACTACAATGGGGAGTGGGGTGCAATAAGTATGTCACAATTTGAAATGTCTCTGGCAATAAGTATGTCACAATTTGAAATGTCTCTGGCTGACAGTGATGGCTCTGACACTCATACCTCTCAACTTCAGAGCAAGAAATCTGGACAAAGCCATACATAGAACTAGAAGTGTGACAAGCCCAAAAATAAGGCCAATTTTAAATATTGCTCTTATAACTTAAATAGAACAGGTAGATCTTACATTAGTACAAGTTTTCTGAAGGGTATGAAATCTGAAACTCAAATGTCTGCCATTATTTTCTAACTTCAATCTTTAATGACTTGCCACTAATTTGCCAGAAAAACACAATTTTATGAAAAACGGACCAAAATGTGATGCAAAATACCTGTCAAAAAGGGACACCTTTTAATATTAACAGTTAACTTGAAGCAGCTAACAAAATAAGAGCATCCACATGCATTTCTGAAATAAAGGTAATCTATAAGTGATCATTACAGTTATATATAATTGTAAACCCTCCACATTTTCTTCCAAAATTGCCATTTTGGAGGAGGGATTATTAGGGGAGAGCAACATTTTGAGCCAGAATTGGGGACAATTGAGATGTTTGGATATTCCTAATCTACAAAGTGATTTGCGTACCTTTCAACCTCTTAATGCAGGAAATCTGAACAAGGCCAAATATATTGGGAACATACAAACACTACTAAAAATTGCTCTTGTATAAACGTAAAGACAGTCTTGCATTAGCATGCATTTTTCTGAAGGTTATGACATCTGAAACTCAATGTCTGTCATTTAATGGCTTCATTCCTAAATGATTTGCTAGAAAATCACAAATTTGAGAACAAACCAAAATAAGCAGCAAATATCTATTCATTCTGCAAAGATATGGACAACTGAGAGGTATAGTTCAACCGGGCTGTCTGAGCTTGCTACCCCCTCACAAAATCATGGTCAAATGGAGCCTCCCCCCTGTAGCCATTGCAATGTCCCATTTATCATAAACACTAATGTGCATACTGCTTCACTTCTATGATTTAGGATTTCATTTGAAAGTTTTATTTTGCATTTTACAGCACAAACCCTAATACATATCTGTTAAAGCAATGCAGTCTCACAATGAAAATAGACCAACATTAAAACTTCTCTGCTCTTGAAACTCACATGCATTGAAACAGCACTGAAACCCACTTTCAGAGAAAATACATTTTGCCAATGGCAAATATTAACTCTGGGCTGTCTACAAAATCATAGGCCCAACATAACATACACATGCTCTTGATACACCTTCCTGACTGTATTACATTATATTCCTTGTACAATACAGTACAGTTGTTAGAGGGCATTTTAAATTTATTGTTTTGAACATTTTTCCAGTAAACAATGAAACAAAAAGCATCCACTAATGACAAAACTGCCCAATTCAGAACATTTCCATCATAAAAGTCTACTCAAGTCCACCAGTATCAGTAAAAAGTATACACAATCTCTGAAGTAGTAAACTCCACATTGAAAAAATTTGTAACTAATAAAGAGGTTGCTGCTAGCAAACACTTTATATGTCATTGTTTAATCTACAAATAAAGTGCCTGTTACTCTTGAAGAATAAATTGCTTTTGTTGCATGCAATAAAAATGAAAAATAGGAATGGATAGCAAACTGTTAACAGGTTCATAGTTACTAGGTATCTTTGCCAAAAAGACTGCAGCATCCACCCCCTTTACAACACAATACAGCATCAGCAATGCATTTACTTACTGTGGGAGTAGAACCCACAGCCTTCAGCATCTAAAGCAAGTACACTATCTGTTGGGCCATTAACAATGCAAGCAGACTAAACAAAAGCAGCACTAAACTTTCAGCTCTCAGCTCCTACACCCAGCTGTATCTCTGAACTTTTCAGCACAAGAAATCTGGAAAAAGCCAAAATTTATTGGAAAACTAGGGACACATTTTAAACATTGCTTGTATAATGTTTGAAAGTTGCTAGAATAAAATGCTGTTACCACCATACATTTCACTGCCTCTTGAACCCAGGGGACCCCATGCAAAACAGTCAGAGCAACATACCACTCGCCACGCAAATAAACTGTTTTGTGAAAGAGGAAGACTGAAACTTAAATAGCTACCATTTAGTGAATTCAGTTCTCACCATAGCACAGCTGTCAGCCTCTTAGCACAAAAGACCTGAACAAAGCCAATAATGGGTGACTACTACAACCACCAAACATTCAGTGAATTCAGTTCTCACCATAGCTCTCAACCTCTTAGCAAATAACACACAAAGCCAGTATTGGGAGAATATAGCCCCAAACATATTCAGTGAAATCAGTTCTTACCATAGCTCTCAACATTAGCAAAAACCTGGATGAAGCCAATAAATACCTGAACAAAGCCAATACTGGGTGAATACAGCCCTCAAACATATTCAGTGAATTCAGTTCTTACCATAACTCTCAACCCTAGCACAAAACGTGGAGCCAATAATGGGATACAGTCCCAAACACAGGGATACATTTCAAATATCCATCTTGTACACTTAGAAAATTGCTAGAATAAAAGCTTTTGTTAACATACACTTTCTGAAGAATATGAAGTCTGACAAGTGTCCATTTTTTAACTTTTGTTAACCAGGAAAGTCTGACTTTGAAAAAAAAAAAAAAAAAAAGCTAAGTTTTAGCAGAGGCCCAGGGAGAAACACTCCAGACAGCCAAGAATAAAACCAGAGAACATGTAGCTGTCAGGCAACAAGGACACAAATGCAGAAACCACAGATTTTATGAGGAACAGAAAAAGTATGAGGGAAAATCCTGCAACATTTTCACAAATGGTGGTGGGTAGGGAATTCAGGCTCTTGCCACTTGGGCCCAAGGTACAGGGTTCAAGCCTTATTCACTACCCACCACCATTTACACACACACACACACACACACACACACACACACACACACACACACACACACACACACACACACACACACACACACACACACACTGCCCCATCTTCCTTCCGTTCGTTTCCACACACACTGCCCCATCTTCCTTCCGTTCGTTTCCACACACACTGCCCCATCTTCCTTCCGTTCGTTTCCACACACACTGCCCCATCTTCCTTCCGTTCGTTTCCACACACACTGCCCCATCTTCCTTCCGTTCGTTTCCACACACACTGCCCCATCTTCCACACACACTGCCCCATCTTCCTTCCGTTCGTTTCAACACACACTGCCCCATCTTCCTTCCGTTCGTTTCCACACACACTGCCCCATCTTCCACACACACTGCCCCATCTTCCTTCCGTTCGTTTCCACACACACTGCCCCATCTTCCTTCCGTTCGTTTCCACACACACACTGCCCCATCTTCCTTCCGTTCGTTTCCACACACACACTACCTGAAAGTGCCCCATCTTCCTTCCTTCTGGCTAAGTGTCAGGTCCCGCTCCCATCTTCCGTTTCACACACCTAAGTGTCAGGTCCCGCTCCCATCTTCCGTTTCACACACCTAAGTGTCAGGTCCCGCTCCCATCTTCTAGGTCCCACCTGTGTGAGTTCCCGCTCACAAACCTTAAACTGACAACGATGATGTCAGCACGCCTGCGACTGGACTATTTGGACTCCTTCTTAAAGGAGAATGTGCGTAAAAAAAAAAAAAAAAAAAACTTTTTTTTTTTAATTATCTAGCCATAGCCGATTCCAGGGGGGTGCAAGTGCACCCCCTTGCACCTGCCTGCGGGCGCCCTTGGTAACAAACTAGTTTTGTTACATATTTTTCAATATTTAGAAATGTGCTATAATCATCTAAATGATGTCACAGTATATGAAAAAGTTCAGGGGGAGATGTATGAGCTGGCTATTTCTGAGTATGATCAATTGTTATACAAAGGTATCAGGTTAGGGTACCTAACTGAAGAAGATGTTAAAAAGAAGTTCTGGCATTATAATACTAGTATGGCATATTTTTATTGCGTACCAAAAATTCATAAAAGTATGGTTAACCCACCAGGGCATCCTATTGTTTCTGGAAGTAATTATTTTTTTGCATAATATTGGATGTCTTTTACATCAATTAATGTTACCCAAGGTATTATTGTTACCAGCCTATGTGAAGGATGTATCAGATTGTTTGTATAAATAGGCTGGAATGATCACATGTATTGGATTACTCGATGTAAAGAGTTTATATACAAATATTTATCATGAATTTGGACTAGAAGCAGTGAGATTTTTCTTGGGACAGGGTCCAGCTACTGAATATATACTGGAAATGTTATATTTTTGTCTAACAAAAATGTTTTTTGAATTTAGAGGAGAGTTGTTTAGACAAAAGCAAGGTACAGCAATGGGGGCAGCATTTGCCCCCTCATATGCTAACTTAAGTATGGGTTTACTTGAATAAGAATGTATTTACAGAACTTCATTTTTTCAACAATATGTCAAAAGTTCTAGTAGGTTTATAGATGACTTGATATTTTTGTATGAAGGAGGGGAAATAAAAGTTGATGAATTTATATCAGAGTTGCAAAATAATAGGCTTAACCTCAAATTTGAAGGTATACAAATAGGAAGAAAAGTATTCCTGGATGTAGAGGTAGATTTATCTAAGGGATATCTACATACGAAGATACATAGAACATTTGAAGATCAAGTTGAGTATCTTAAGGCTACAAGCTGCCATCCCCCTCATACTATAGAGGTGCTTCCTATTGGAGAGTTTATGAGGTTGTATAGATTATGTAATGATACAGAAGAATTAAAACTGGAAATTTATAGTATGTATAACATGTTCTACTCAAGAGGGTATAGCCAGAAAATAACAGATAAGGCCTATTATGCAACTAGTCAGATTAATACTCAGTAATGTAAAAGAAATATAATAAGTTATGACAGTAATGAAAGAAAAATAATTCAGAAATTTATTCCATCACATTTTATAGTGTTTTTAGTTATACAGTTATAGCCCTGGTGAAATATTATTGGAATTTAAACAAAAATCCAAGGAAGCAAGAGAATAGTTACCAGGGAATTTAAAATTCTCCTATAAAGTGGGGAGAAATATTAAAAGTTTTTTAGTTAAAGGTACATTGACTAAATCAGAACTTAAATTTTATGATGTACCAAGAATAGTTGGTACTGAAATTTGTGGTAAATGCATGGCATGTAAGTATATAGTTACAGGGTTTGACAATATAAATGGTATAAAATTTAACGGGAAAGCAAATTTTAGATGTGATACAGAGGGCATTATACATGTACTTATATGCCCCTGTAATAAGTTTTATACTGGTGAAACAAAAAGACCTTTTAAAGTTAGATTGCTTGAACACATCAGAGGCATTGAAAATGTTAAAATGTCTAGCTCAGTAGCAGTGCATTTTTATTATGAACATCAAAGACAGTCTCATGGGTTAGTTGGTACAATATTAGAGAAGGTGGTAGACAATTATTTGTATAAACATATTAAAAATGTTTTATTGCATAAAGAAGCAGTCTATATTTTAAAATTTGATACTTTGGTACCACAATGAATGAATGTAGATTTTAACTGGAGAGTTTTGCTTTGAATAACTTTGTAAATAATTAAATAATAGGATTATTGGATAATTGATTGAATGAATGTATTATACATATGGAGTGTGAAGTTTGTTCAGTATTCTCCTGTAAAGGCGTTAGGCAAGACGTCAGAGGAATAAACGCTGTTTTGCTTCTTCTTTTTTTTTGGGTCACTGGTTTGTGGTTTTTACTTGAATACCTCCAATATCTGCCCAGATGATGGCCTTCTGAACAGGCTTTCACCCTGCCAGATCTGCAGGGTTATCATATACCTCCAAGGAATAAATGAGCCTATAAACAACTGGAAAGAATTCATGGTTGTTGGGCACAGGGGAGAAAAACAAGGCCTAAAAAAAATTCAAATGGGCTGCACATATATTAATATATAGGTTGATGCATATTGAGATACTGCGGTGGTGGTGCTGTGGTAGCGTTGTCGCCTCATAGCAAGACGTTGTCCTGTTCGATTCTCAGTTAGAGCGTCTTCTGTATGGAGACATGCGTGAATGGGCGTACCTTCGTTGAAGGTTGTGCATCAGGGCCGGCAACTCTGCATGTAAAAATCTACTTCCAATCATTAGCGGACCGGAGTTCCGCTGTGGTGCCCCCTAACTGGGAAAAGCTGAAAGACACAACAAGGTTGATGCAAATCTAAAGTATTTTAAAGGGACATGCACAAATACCCCTCTATAGGAATCAAGTAATGATTTCTGTTATTCCAAATGAATCCAAGGAACTTAAAGAATTAGGCAACTATCAACCCATCTTTTTTAATTGTTAGATATGAAAACCCTCAAAAATATATTATTCTATAGAACAAAAGTACTTTGACAGTCAGTAGCCCCAGGCCAATGTAGTTTTTATAAGGCACACATGTTTGATACATGGTGGCAATTGGCATCCTTTATAAGGTAACTCAGCAATAAAACTTAACTGTAGGGGTTGCTATCTGTATACTCTCATAGGCAATTTATGTATAAAGGTTTGCTAAGAAGAGATGGGGAGAAATGGTTTTGAAACAGATACAAGTTCTATATTATAAAGCCATGTTTAGAGAGGCTTTAAGTAGGGGTCTTTTCATCAAAGATGAAATGCAAAGGAGCACCAGCCATGGCTACCCCCTTTCACAAACCATACTCATTCTAGTTAAGGAGGAGTTCGCTTCTACTATAAGATCTAGACTGAGTGAGGTAGAAGGGTGTTAAGGAAGTAACAGCAGTACTTTCTTAATGTTTGCTGATGATTATCTAGTAACTAGCAGGATTTAGTGCATGTGGACATAGATTAAAGGGCCAGAAGGCATATTAAAAGAGGTAAGCTATACTGTTTTGAATATTGGTCAGTAATGCATGGGAAGACACCCCTGCTGAAGACCTTCACTTGATGTATGACCAAACAATGCTTGCATGAATACAAAGTACTGGTAGGACTGCAGTATAGTAATGATAATCACAAGTCTGTACAACAGCACAGGCTAGGTTAGAGTCACGTGTTATTGTGCATAATTATCTTCACTTTAACAGTGGACTAGACTTTATATGTTTACACACCCTCCACATAGTTTTTTATTCTTAATTCTGCATTGAACTGTCTTATATCTGGACGCTTAGCTGGATGCTGCCCTTTGCCACTGCCCAGTTCTTTCTTCATTATTTAGAACAGGAACTTAGTATGACTTGATAACTAAGTAATTACTCAAGTTACTACTGACCTGTTCACGGCATTTTGCATAAGTATCCAGCCATATATCCTTCCAAATAATGAGCTCTGTAGCATTTTTTATTGTCAGTAGCTGAGTTTGTGTTCCAGGCTTCTACATCATCTTAAAAAACATTGCTATTAAATGTCTGTTGTTTGAACTCATATCAAGTTTATCACTACTCCATCTTACCTACTGAGATTTTTAAACATCTCTGCATTGTTATTCAGGTGAGTAGATACTGTTTCCTAATCATTGGATGGTGCAGTGGTTTGCATTTTTGCCTCACAGCAAGAGGGTCTCTGGTTCAATTCTCGGCTGGGGTGCCATCTGTACAGAGCCTTCATTCCCTCCCTGTGTTTGTGTGGGTTTGTTCCAGTTTCCTCTGACATTACAGAGACATACATCAGGAGCATTTCTCCCCAGGTCTCTGCTGAAAATTGGTTTGTTCCAACTTAGACTTTCCCAGTAAACAAATGCTAAATAAATAAATATCTTGAAGGATTTCAGTCAAGCACTCTGAGCTAATGACTGTTGAAAAGCAGGTTTATGCAGAACAAAGGTCGTAATATTTCATAAAAATGTGGTTATCGCAAAAAAATTAAACAATTCTTCATCTTGCCAGTGTCTTCTACTTTAAGAAGCATCCCCCAGGATATAAAATGTACAAAATGCATAAAGTCAGAGCCAGATTCAGCACTAGGTAATGAAGCCAGTTGCCTAGGGTCTGGTGGCTGATGGGGGCCTGATGGCCAGGGAGATTCCACATTTACTTTTGAATTAATTACAAAAAAAATTAAACAATTCTTCATCTTGGCATTGTCTTCTACTTTAAGAAGCCCCTAAACAATTCTTCATCTTGGCATTGTCTTCTACTTTAAGAAGCTCCCACCGAAAAAAAAATAAACAATTCTTCATTTTGCCAGTGTCTTCTACTTTAAGAAGCACCCCCCCCCAGATATAAAATGTACAAAATGCATAAAGTCAGAGCTGGATTCAGCACTAGGTAATGAAGCCAGCTGCCTAGGGTCTGGTAGCTGATGGGGGTCTGCTGGCCAGGGAGATTTCACACTTATTTTTGAATTCATTACAAAAAAAATAAACAATTCTTCATCTTGGCATTGTCTTCTACTTTAAGAAGCCCCCCCCCACCCAAAAAAAAAATTAAACAATTCTTCATCTTGCCAGTGTCTTCTAGAAGCACCCCCCCCTCAGGATATAAAATGTACAAAATGCAAAAAGAGCTGGATTCAGCACTAGGTAACAAAACCAATTGCCTAGGGTCTGGTGGCTGATGGGGGCCTGCTGGCCAGGGAGATTCCACATTTACTTTTGAATTAATTACAAAAAAATTAAACAATTCTTCATCTTGGCATTGTCTTTTACTTCAAGAAGCCCCTAAACAATTCCTCATCTTGGCATTATCTTCTACTTTAAGAAGCCCCACCCCACACTCTGCATCTGTCTTTAATACAATGCATGGATCAGCTCATACTTGCAGTGGGTGAAATGCCCTAGTTAAGGATAATAAGTTAGTCAATTAACTTACTAAGGATCAAACCCTTTACCTTGGTTACAAGAGACAAGAGCTGAATACTCTACACCAGCTGCAAGACTACTGAAGAAATTGGGAGTTTCACTGGTGACAAGAGCCTGAATCATCTACACAATCTACCAGACTGCTGAAGGAATTGTAAGTTTCAATGCATTTCAAGTAATTGTGAATATCAGTGCATTTTCAAGGAATTGTGAGTTTCAAGGGAAGAGAAGTTTACTGCTGCTCATGCTAAATATGCTTTCAATATGCAACTGTTTTGTTTAGTAAATGGCAGTCAGGGTTTGTGGTGCCAAAATTACAGTATTTATAGCACAACAGGTAGCATACTTGTCTTCGGTGCAGAAGGGTATGGGTTCTACTGCCACACCATATGGACAGATTCCTGATATTGTGGTGCACTTTAAGGGGGATGCTGTACTTCTCAGTGTGTCCTCCTCCTTTTTTTTTTTTTTTTTTTTTGTTACGGAGTAGCAAATTTTTTCCCTGGGAAAAAAATTGCTGTTCCATTTGTTCAATATTTTGTTGTTTAGATATTATCGGTACAATGAAATAGCTTTCGCTATTTTCATCGTACGATAATATAATATAGACGCCATAAATCATAAGAATTGAGAGGAATGACATTACTATAAAGACAAGGAAAGGATGCTTGCTATTTACAGATATTATTAATCAAGGATAGAACATAGTGTGTGTGTCTGTGTGTGTGTGTGTGTGTGTGTGTGTGTGTGTGTGTGTGTGCACAAAATAATCTTGGTCAAGGTTCCATTACCATTGGTAAGATTACACTGTAGTATACTGGGCTCAGGCTGTGGTGGATTAAATCCTTCAGAGACATAAATTATATCTCTGGTCAGTTGTTGGACATAATAAAGCTTACTATGCATGTTTTAGCAGATCACTATTACACAACGCAACAATGCACATTTATCATATGTCCTCAATACCAATCACCAATTGTATATTATTAATTTCTGCAGTGCAGATTTAAAACTCCCATCAGCCCTTGTAAATTGGAAAAAGCAATGCAGATTGCTAGATTGTAGACCATTCCCTTTACAGTGACAATCATACATTATGATTTGTATTAAAACAGAATAATGCTCATTACTATTTCATTACTATTTCTTATCTAAACAAAGTCCCAGGGTTCACATATTGTAAGAAAATGCAATTAAAGTCATATGTCCAGCAACACTTTGTATTAACATCAAATGATAGATAACATGCAGCTATATTTAGTTGATTAAATACCTTCAAATAATTATCTGCAGAACAAGACAATTACTCTGTTTAGTTATTCATGCTTTCCATATTTTAAAGCCGGCAATGTGCCACCACTGCACCCCTATGCTTCCTATATTCATTACTCATTCATTCTCAAGCCTACTTGAATGCATGCATATACTGGTCATCACCCATTTCAACAGATCATTCTTGTATTTGCTATGCCCTCTATGAAAAAAAAAATGTTTGGCAGATTTACTCTGACACTGGTTCCTTTAAAGGGAAATTGAAGCATCTTTTTGAACCCTGTTATCCTTCAAATTTGCTTTCTTTTCAATCAAAGGTTTTATTCACCCAGATCATGTTTTCTCTATGCCTGCAAATTTGACAAGATGCAGTTTGAATCCATGTAATCCTTCATCATAAGTAATACTCTCCTGGTCTTCCAGTCAAGTAGTCTCATGCCTCAATTTCCCTGTCCCTGCATCTTTTATGCAGAATTGCATGTTGAAATCCAGTGGAGACTTTAACACTGCTCTCCAGAGTAGAAGTATGACTTCTGTGTGGCTGGAGTATTTTCCTTAATACATTGATTGGCCCAGACAACATGCCAGGATGCCTTTTAGCATGAAACATGACCTATCAGGCCATCTGGGATTGCTATTTAACTGTAGCCTCCAAACAGGCTTTGTGCCTCACAAATGGTAGAACAGCAACTATCATCCCTGTGCACAAAGGTGGGCCATCTACAGACCCTAGAAACTACAGATCCATACGTCTTACTAGTCTTGTATGCAAAGTGATAGAAAGAATTATCATGGAAATGATCAGTTATGACCTAGGAAACTATTAGACACTGGATCCAACCCAGACTGGTTTTGTCAAGGGTAGGTCATACCTACTTGACTGGGTGGACTTCTTTGAGATGGTCACCAAAGCAATGGATAAGGACAAAATGGTTCACACTGCCTACCTTAAACTGGCCAAGGCATTTCACACAGTATCCCACTCGGGCATTGTTGACATACTCAAAGAGATTAGGTTTAAATCCTTATGTCACCCAGTGGTGGCTCACAGACAGGATCCAGGAAGTTATAATTGGGCAGTCCACCTCTACAAAGAGACCGCTCACAAGTGGAGTCCCTCATGGACTGGTCCTGGGCCACTCATGTTTGGCATCTAATTCTCCGAAGTCAAGGCCAGCAAGGGTCTCTGGCTGACCAAATTTGCAGATTATTGCAAATTAAGAGCAGTCATAGAATTCTCCACTGTCCAAGAGGGACAATAAACTGGTTAGGTTCTTAAGTGTGCATGGGTGAAGTTCATGTAGGCCTTTTGCATTGTCTTCCCCTGGTTTGTATAACTCATCCCTCCCCCAGTTTTCTTTTATTGGTCCATCTGTCCAATTCTTTCTGTTGTCCTGTCTTCAACAATCATGACATTATAGCAATTTGATTCTTCAAAAAAGTGGTAAATAACTTGTCAAGATTCTTAATCTGATCACTTACTTCCTTTAAATGGTTTCCTACTCTTCACCCTTTGCTTGTGTTTACCACTATTTCTCATTTCTCCCTGTTTACATCAGAAAAATCTATTATTCTCCTTCCTTGTTGTATTAATAAGCTCCTTTTCTGCAACCACTTTAGCTGCTTTTATTACTGTTGTGGTTTTCCTTTCAACCCAAATATTAGTCTTGGTTCTCCTTTTCCATTTCCCTGTACTCCAGCAGTGTGTCTTGTCACCAGTGCTATTAATGATATTTGGAGACAAGAGTGTCAAAGGAGCAGATGAGGTCTGAGGGCATCCAGTCTGGGAACCAAAAGACGACATCAGTTTGCTGTTAGATGATGATGTTATTTCAGTCTCTCATATGACCATGACCTCTAACATGCATGTGATTAATTCACAACTGAATATGAAGCAGAATTGGTAAAAATCATTACCTCTAAAATACTGACAGGAAACAGTGGTGTGTAGTGTGACCTGTCCTTAATGGAGAAAACTGTATAGCTCAAAACCATTTTCCCAAGTTATGGCAAGGGGAAAGTCAGACTTACATGCTATGCTCAGCAGCAGCTGCAGTCTCATATCTACACTCTTGGAAAAACTGTTGGGTTGCTACTGAAATTACCAACCTCAATGTAAGCTACTTGGTATGATGGAAAGAATGAAGTCATTTGAACAAACAAGGAAGATTACACGTTTCTATAGGGGCAGTGAGTTTAAAACTCCATGAAAATTATAGGATATGGGTGATTGGGAAGAGTGCCAGAACAGTGTCACTACCCCTTTGGATCCTAGGTAAAACTGTTCTGGACACTGGCCACTGCCACAGGGCAGACACAGGATATATTGGGAGATTTGTACATTCTAACTGGCTTGTAAGTATTTGGAGTCTTATTATAACCTTGAATCTATGATTGGGGAATAGAGGAATCTGGACTGTCTGACTGGAAAATGAAAGCATGATCTGACATGGTGGATCTACTACCAGTGTTACTCTGAAATGGAAGAGTAGAAAGTGAGTGATATGATATTAAACAGGTTCAAGCATCAATTAAAGACCATGAATTTCAGAACTTAACATCAAATACATTTTGAAGTGTTTGGCTATTATCTTTTATTCTAACTTGTTCTATACTTTCAGCAGGTTGCCATTGAGACAATGCTCTTATGAAGTTATAATATGTGAATTATTGCTTATATATTAAAGATTTGGGTTAATACAAACACTTCCCTCTAGCAAGATACATGGAATGAGCAAATAGGAATCAGAAATTTACATTCACAATAAAGAATTTTAATATAGGGCATACAACTTTATGTGGACTGAACATCAGTAGTAAAGCAGTATGAGTCAAGCATTGCCTTATGAATACTTCCAAGGCAACAACTACCAAAAAAATGATAACAGCATGTGAATTAAAATAGTTTAATGTTAAACAGATTTACTTAACTATGAACAAAGAATGGTGTAGAAAAATATGCAGAGAGAAAGCAGTGACCTGATGTTCTGTAAAGCAAAAGGCATTGATGAAAAATAGTAAAATACAGAATTTGATTCAAAGATGGCTGCCATTCTGTAAACACTGCTGACCTGCAGCTCCTCAATAAACCTGAGAAAAATCTGTAACCTGAGTTGATACCAAGAGGTTTGAACGTCAAATTAAAGTCAAAAAAGATGCATCTACACTTAATTAATCTATAACCAGGAAAAAAAGTGGAAAAAAAGTCTTTATCTATCAGGATTCCAAGTGATTAGCTAGCTCTGAAGAGAGAAATAAACAAAGGACTGTCTGCATTCTTCATTTTACCTGTCAGCTTGGGGAAAGGAAAATGTCACAAGAAGGAAAAAGCATGGAAACAACTACTACCAAAGAAAGCTGTCAGAATTATAGTCACCAGTAAAGGATGGGAGTGCGAAAAAACAAAGAATTACTAGACAGCAGGAACAACAGAAACCAGAGACTAGATCTAAAACTGATCAGCCACTGAACATGGATGATATCAAACATGCTTTATTGCCTATACAAGAAGCTTTAAAGGACCTGACTACTCAAATACAAACTTTTGGAGTTTTATGTAATCAGTTGCTGCAGAGAATGGACAACACAGAGGCTAGAATTTCAGAAACCGAGGACAAAATTGACTTGCTGGAGAAGAAAACAAAGGTACATGATGTGGAGTTACAAGCCATGCAAAGCAAACTTATTGATTTAGAAGCGAGGTCTAGAAGAAATAATATTATTATTAGAGGGATCCCTGAAAACATTCAGTATGCAGAGCTAATACCAACTATAACACAAATACACTACACTATAACACAAATACTTGAAGTTTTGTTAAATGATGCTGATGGAGTGAAACAAATTGTTATCGAAAGGGCACACAGAGCACTGAGAGAGATACAAGCTTCTAATATGCCTAGACCTGTATATGCTAAGATATTGAACTTTCAAGATGGTAGCAAAATACTTTTTACTGCAAAAAAGAATGGTGGCTTTGTTATGTGGAAAAATAGTAAAATATTTCTGGCTCAGGATTTACCACTGCAAGTAAGGCAAGCTAGGCAGTCTCTATCTGCATACTGTAAATTTCTGATTGACAAGCAAATTAAATTCCAGATGAAATATCCTAACGTGCTTACATTTATGGTGGATGGGATCAAATATTCTGTTTCTACTAAAAACGAGGCAAAGGGAGTGTTTCTGAAGGATTTTAAAGTTTTACCTGCATCAGAGGGCTTAAAGAAACTTCCGTTGAGACAGGCATGCTCCTGAGGTCAGATCCAGTATCTACTATACTTCAAGGCTTAGGTAATCCTTTGTTCCCTGCTTAAGTCATTTAGGCCTCTGTAAAAGCAATAAAACTGTTTGTTTGCGATAATCCAAGGGTCTGCTGGCCGTTTTCCGAACTTTTATGACCTCTACGAACTTTTTTCGTCGAGTGGTAAACAGGAAATCTCTTGACTGCAGCTGACAGTGTGGATTTTGATGTAATAGTTGGAACATAAGCTGTAGAGCAATAGCAGTGTTTGTTAGGGAATGTTTAGTTTAGACTTTGTAGTAGCTAAGTTAGAATATATAGGTTGTAAGTTTAGGAAATGTTTTAAGTTTTATTACATGAAGCTTTTAAATATGTTTGTGTTTTTAACCTTGTTCATGTTTTTTTTACATACCAGACCTATATAAGTCCTGGTCCAGGGGTAAAGTGGGTAGGCACTGGCTGGGGACAGGATGTAGGAAATGCTTCCAGATTATGTTTAGTATGCAGTTAATACATATCCATTGGATAATTTCCCTTTTATGCTATTATTGGATAATTAGACCTGTCAATGTGGGAAATAGACTCATGGAACGTTAAAGGGCTCCAGAACTTGAAGAAGAGGAAGCTGTTACTACACATATTGCTACAGGACAAAGCACTGTTTGCATTTTTACAAGAAACACATTTGTTAAATGATCAGTGGGATGATATTAGGAAAAAGAACTGGATTAGAATGGTAGTGGCATCAGAAGGTAAGACAAACAGTGCTGGAGTAGCTATAATTATTAAAATTCAATACAAAGACAAGATTTTAGACTCCAAAGTGGATCAAAATGGGTGATGGTGTTATGTTATATTATCGGATAATGCGTTTGATAAACCTCTTTTACTTTTGAATATATATGCACCATGTAATGACCAACAAAGTTTCATAACATCATTATATCCAATCTTAACACAGTATGATGGTTATTATTTTATTGTGGGTGGGGATTGGAATACCTATCAAAATCCAATGTTGGATAGGTCTTGTCCACAAAGAGCATTTAATAAACAGGCTGGGATAGCATTAAATGACTTCAAGGAAGATTTTCAATTATATGACCCCTTTTGTTATGCACATAATATTAATAATGCAATTAAGTATACCTTCTATTCACCATGCCACAAAATGTGGTCTAGGATAGATTTTTTCTTGATATCCAAAGCATTAATTAATTTGGAACCAGTAGTGGTTATACATACTCGATATCTATCAGATCACTCAAAAATTTTGTTAAGGTTTTCTAAAGATTTAAAAGATACAAGAATGCATAGAGGTTATAACTGGTCACTTAATCCAAATCTGTTAAATAAAAAGGATATAATAGATGGAATTGTAAAATATCTGAAAGGTTTAACAGATAGGATGAAGCTCCAGGAACATACTCCTGATATTGAATGGGCAGCAGCTAAATCTCAAATTAGAGGATTTCTTTTGCAAAAAGCCTCATATTATAAGAAAAGGCAAAACAATGATATTCAAAAATTAGAAACAAAAGTGAAGTTACTCGAGAAAGAACTGATTCAGAATTTTAATGCTCAAACAGAGAAGGAAATGTTGAAATGTCAAAGGGATCTCTTCTTGCTGCATAATAGTAGAGTAACACTTCAGGAGCATAGATGTTTAGTGAAATATGCCAATATTGTTCAAATACCGTCAAAAGCATTGGCAAGGATTATAAATCAATCGAAAACAACAGTACATATTTCGGAAATACAATGCAATGACACAGTGTATTCTAAAACTGAGGATATTATTGATATTTTCGAAAAAATCTATACCAAGGTTTATGAGGGTCAAATTGATAGGTCTATACATAAACAGAATAAAAGATTCTTGCAAAAAATTACTTTTCCAAAATTAGAAGAGAGTCTGCAAGGTGATCTGATTAAACCTATATCTTCAGAGGAAATAGTATATGTAATTCAACATATAAAAGTACATAAGTCACCAGGTCCTGATGGTTTGACAGTTGGATTTTATAAAGAGTTTGCTGATAGTTTCGGTAAAATATTGTCTCATGTATTTAACTACATAATCAGAAATAAAATTAGTGACCCTCACCTTAATACGTCAAAAACAATCTTTATACATAAAGCTAATTCAGACCCCCAAAGCCCGGATAATTATAGGCCAATAGCATTAATAAATGTGGATATGAAAATTCTCACTACCATTATAGCATGTAGATTAAAAAATATTATGATCCATTTAATTTCTAAGGAACAGGCTGGATTTATGGCAACTAGACAAACTAGTGATAACACACTTACACTACATAATATGATGATGTATGCTAAACAAAACAACTCTAATATTTATGACCTTATAATAGATGCTCAGAAAGCATTTGATAGAGTGGATATAAACTTTTTGTTTGATGTTTTGCCTTATTTCAATATGCCACAGGAATTTATTCAGATACTACAAATATTATATAGTAATCCGTATACTACGTTATATATTAATAGGAGTTATTCTAAAAGAATACAGATTAAAAATGGTACACGGCAGGGTTGCCCTTTGTCCCCCTTATTGTTTAACCTTTATTTAGAACCTCTATTTTTATATATTAAGAAAAATTTGTATCATAACGCACCAATACTTTATAGGAATAAATTAGTAATGTCGGCATTTGCTGATGATCTTATTATTTATTGTACAACCCCAATTTCTGATAGTGAAAAGATATTAAATGTTATAAATGAATTTTCAGAAGTCTCTAATTATAAAATTAATTTGGAGAAAACTAGTATTTTCCCGTTAAGAACCCCTAAACCTTTTTCATTAATGTCCCTGTTGGGGAAGATATCATGTAAAGAAAATATAAAATATTTGGGTATTAGCTTCTCTATGGATAATAAGGACTTTTATAGTAATAATATTAAATGAGTATGGGAACTAATAGTAGCTGATTGTGGCAGATGGAGGAATTTAAGACTACCGGTGTTGGCAAAAGTATCAATAGTGAAAATGAATATATTACCACGAATGTTATACATCTTTAGGTCTGCTCAAGTATCAATTACAAAGACAGTTTTTAAACAAATTCATAAAGATCTAGCTAAATTTATTTGGGAGCCAAAGAAAACTAGAATATCGTATGAAAAATTAATGACCCCGAAGAGTAGAGGAGGACTTGAGTTACCGAATTTTGAAGTATACTATTTAATTGTGAACGCCAACAGGTGTTTAAGAATTGCTAATTATGAGGTAATTAATACAAAGTGGATACCAACTTGGGTGGTCTTGAATTACAAGCATATTCTAGATCAGAACATGAATCCTAAAGCTTTACCCTTTTTGGATAAAAGTAGTTTGATAAAGTATGGGATTATGGACCACTTAAAAACATATGTGTCATCTTTGCAAAATTTATTAAATCAGTAGACTTGTTGCAATATATGATGTTTTTTCAGCCTTTCCATAGGAATCCCAATTTTAAACTAAATAATCAGTTGATTGATCGTAGTAAATTCCCATTAATAGTTAATTTGACTCTGATTGATGTTTTTAATAAATTTCATTTATCGGCTTTGCAAGTTAGGCAGGAATTGAATCTTCCTAAGAGTTATGTGGTTGTCATGAGACAAATCAGAGAACTTGCTCTGAGTCATTTTGAAAACTTTAAACCGGTAGTTGGAATTGTGGATAAATGCTCTGAATTGTGGCAGGCTCTCCAACAGGAGGTCAAATTTATAACAACAACAAATAAATTAATTAAAGATTTAAAATTCCAGGATAAAATTCTGTTGTCAGGGTATTGGGTAAACAAAATGACAGTAGCAGATAATCAGGTATTAAAAGCAATTGATTTAACAATAAAATCGGTCTCTTTTCAAAAGTTGATGTATAAGCAGTTGATGATTTGGAATGATGATTTGGAATAATGCTTATTATACTCGTCTTAGGTTACATAAATTTAATCCTAGGAATTCTCCAACTTGTCCATATTGCACAAATCAAATGGCGGATCTTCTTCATATGTTCTGGAGCTGCAAGTATATATATAAACTTTTGAACTCTCTTAGAACACAACTACAAAAGATGGGTTATCAAAGTTCAACGTTATCATGGGAATTTATGATTCTACATGTTCCTCCAAGAGAGCTCTCTAGGTCACAAACTATAATATGTATGAATATTTTTTTTGCTGATGAAGTTATATATAGCTACAAATTGGTTAGAACCAGATAAGACATCATGGGATAATTTCAAGCTTGTGGTTATAAAGCATATATTAGCACATAAATTACTCCTGAAGCAAAGTAACAAAAATATTAATAACCCGAAAATATGGGAAAAGGTTTTTAACATTATATTAGCATAACACTGTTATTAGGAATATATTAAAGTTTGGATGTATATGTGGAGGAAACAATGTTTTGAAAATATGTATGATATGTATGGATGCAAAGTACTTCTACAAATGTTTTGGCTTTGTTTTTTTTCCCTGGTGTCTTCTTTTTTGGAATAATGACGATTTTTATATGGAAGCATTTCATGTAGATATTGTGTATAGTTTTGATAGTAATAGTAGTGAATTATGTGTGTAATTTTATTGTATTTTGAAAATATATATCAATAAAAATTTATTATGGAAAAAAAATACAGAATTTGCAGCACAATACAGAACAACTAAATTTGTATCTGTTTCCTTTCACTGACTTCTTCCACCCCCATCTCTTTTGCTTTCTCCTTAACAGAGTTTGACAATAATTCTGAGGCATAGGAGAAATTAGTCAAGACCTTAAACAGTAATATCAGCTTAAAGGGTGAGCCCGAAAGGCTTTTTGTTTTGATTCTTGTCTTTGTTTACATTTTCAGTCAGGCTTCCTGAGCATGTCACAGCTTTGGCAGCTGGGTGGTGCTTACAGGAAGTTTCAATGAGCATGTCACAGCTTTGGCAGCTGGGTGGTGCTTACAGGAAGTTTCAATGGTCTTAGGCAAATTCTATCTCAAATTCCAGTTGTACTCAACAACAGTTCTCACAGTCATTCATTAGTTTTACCTGTGCTTTTTATCCTCAAAGAACAGTAGCTCTTCAGAAATTTCATGCCCTCATTTGCTAGTACCTGCAGGAAAGTGTATGAGTAATGCACTCTAAACTGTTAGTAAACCAGAGTTTTCTGTTCATTTAATTTTATATTTTGCAGATTTCTGAATGCTAGCTAAGTGCTATGATGTTATACACGTCTTTGCCTCCTCTATGAACAATCAACTGGCAAAATTCTGTTCCAGAACTCCATGCAAGAAGCCTTAGAAGACAGATGCCTTTTCTTTTCTTTGGACAGGGATGTTTCTGTATGCTGTTCCAGTATGCCTTTCCATCCTTTACATTAATATTCACTGTACTTTTGAAGATTCAGAAAGAATCCCCCAAGTCCATTGTCATAACTCCCTTTTGGCGCAGGCAAAAGTAGTTCTCCCTTCTTTTGGAAATGGACAGGTGCAATCATCACACGCTTCTTTACAGAATGGAACTACCCACACAAGGATATAGGTGTTTTGTACACCCCAACATCAGTCATCTTCAATTGACTGCCTGGATGATAGGGTCTGTGAAGATATGATGGGCTGCCAGCCCAGCCACATAAAATTTTATTAATAATTCTATGTCATTGTAAATATTAATATGATACACAGGGTTGTGTAATAAATATAAGAAGACTTGTGTTATGTTCTAAGCTTCAAAATTCACCACAGTGCACCATGCTGGAAGAAAGCTGATGAGTAAATAATTTCATGACTGTTTGATCTCAAGCTAGAAGACAGGACGTCTGGGTTAGGAATTTTTTTCTATTGTTCTACGAAAGAGATAATTAATATGTTTTACATGTAAAGTGTCTTTTATTGCTGTGGCTTCCTGGCAGGTGCAGATTACAAAAAGAAATGTTAAAATTTTAAGTTCTGTGAGCCTGGGAAAACTAGAAGTTTCAATAATGATGTAATCTGAAGTGACTCAGCAGTAATATGTATTATCAATTTAAGACTTTCTCAAAGAGAAAGATTTAGCATTTTGTATTTGTCTTCAAAGCTGACAAAAACTCACCAGCACTTTGCCTTGTAAGTAGAATTTAAAACATAGTTTCTCACAGAGACAGAAAGGAATATAGTCAGATTAGTCTAGCTGTTTTCTATATTTATGTCAGACTATCCTACGCTGTTGTTTTAAAGTATTTTCCTTTGATTTATGAACTCTCTATTAGCACTGTATTGAATTGATGAGTATTGTCTTATGTTTTTATTATTTATTATTACATATTTTTAAAACTTTCAACGGTGTCTTTGTGTAGAGATAATTTAAGCTTTTAGAGTACGTGCATGTATTTGGTGATACTTTATATGCCACTCCATTAGCCGTAGCCCTGGGTTACACTTATTATTTGTATAACAGTAATAGCACATAGTGGAACTGGTCACCTTGTGGAAATGGCATTATAGTAGCTGATAAATAGTGGTTGGTGGCAGTGATTTCCACCTTATAGTCTGCACAGGAGGGGGCATGTGGAGAACCTGTGCCAACATTCCTCAGGAGTGTCTGTGTGTTTGTATATAATTCATATCTCAAATTGTGTGTATGTCAGCTACTTGGGCAGGGACACAAAGCACTGGTTGGACAGAGAGGGTGCTGGAGGTTTTGGCTTGACCACTCAGCTAAGATCTAAACCCTATATCTGTGCCAGTGGGGAGTCTTATTGGGGATCTGGAGAGAAAGGGAGGAACCAGCCCCAGATTGACTGTGATCCTTTAAGGGATCTATGTGCTCTTAAGGGGAAATTGTACTTTCCTCTGTGTGTACTTGTTATCCTCCCAATGTGGACATCCCTCACTGATGTTAGTGGTGAGGATTGATCTTCCTTGATTACTGGGCCAGTGCACGGACATCACAGGGTCCTAATTCTTTTTAGGCACCTGTTTTTTGAGGACACACAGCAGGTACTAATGGATGCAAGAAAGCCTCCTATTAGAAACTGATATATTAGCAAATGGAAAAGGTTTTCTAGTTGGTGCCAACAACATACAAGCCCCCATTCATGGGAAGTTGCTCTCTGGTTTTACAATATTTGTGTGAGTTACTATCCTATGTTTTTTCTTATTTCTCCATCAAGGTTCATTTGTCAGCCAATTCAGCATGTCTGCCCATGGATCCTCCTCTTTCAATGCAGTTGTATGTCAAAATGCTGGTATTATGTAATGCTGTATCTGCTTACCCTTAGAGCTTTTCTCCCCGGGCCTCCGCTGAAAATGGACATGCATCCAGTCAGACTATCCCGGTCAACAAATGTAAAATAAATAAATAAAATAAAAATGTTTTTGAAAGATTTTTTGCATAAGAGACCTCCAAGTAAATTGGTGGCCCCTCCTTGGGATCTTAATTTTGTGCTAGAGAAACTAATACTTGCTCTTTTTGAACCAGCTAGTCTGACTAACTTGAGGTTCTTAACATGAAGAAAGATTTTATTGATTGCTCTGATCTCTGCAAGTAGGGTATCTGATTTGCAAACTCTCATGGTGAGTCAACCCTACCTCATTTTCTACAAGGACAGTGTTTCTTTCAGAAGTAATTCTTCTTTTATGCGTAAAGTGGTATCCAAGTTTACTTTAAGTCAAATTATCCATTTCCCCATTTTCTTTCCTGAACCTAAAAATGAGGGAGAAAAGATACTACATACCTTGGATCTCCACAGACAACTCAGGTACTATCTTGACAGAAATAAATATTTCAAATCATCCGATCGATTATTCATTTCTTGTGATCGTAAGGAGAAGGAAAACCGGTGTTGACAGACTACTTTCAAATGGTTGTCTAAGGGTATTACCTTTTGTTATACTCACTGTGACACCCCTGTACTGGCCCAGTAATCAAGGATCCTCAATACTCACCACTTGCACCAGTGAGGGATGTACAGATTGAGAGAATAACAAGTACACACACAGTAAAGTGCAATTTCCTTTAAGAACACACAGAGAACACATTCCATCTGAGGCTGGTTTCTCCCTCTTTCTCCAACTCCACAATAAGACTCCTCACTGGCACAGCTATAGGGTTAAGATCTCAGCTGAGAAGTCAAGCCAAAACCTCCAGAACTCTCTCTGCCCATCTAGTGCTTTATGTCCCTGTCCAAGTAGCTGACACACACACTTAGAGATCTGATTTATATAAAAATGCACACACAATCCTGGGAAAGACTGGCACAGGTTTACTAGCTATGCCACCCTTCTGCCCAGACTAATAGGTAGTTATCACTGCCACCAACCAGCTCTTTATCAGCTACTATAAGACCCTTACAAAGGGTGACCAATTCTACTGTGTAATATTACTATTATCCAGGTTTACTAGCTATGCCCCCCTTCTGCCCAGACTAATAGGTAGTTATCACTGCCACCAACCAGCTCTTTATCAGCTACTATAAGACCCTTACAAAAGGTGACCAATTCTACTGTGTAATATTACTATTATCCAAGTGGTAAGTGTGACTAAGGCCAAGGCTATTTAGGAGTAGCCTATGCAGTGTCACCAAATACATATGCAAGTGCTCTAAGAGCTTAAATATCTCTAAATAAACCAGCTACAATAAAAGGTTTAAATATATTTAATAATAAATTATAATAGAACAAGACAATATTCAATAACTCAGCACAGTGACTACAGAGTTCAGAATCACATGGAATATTTTAAAACAACACTGCAGGACAGTCTCACATAAATACAGAAAACATGTAAACTAATTTTTACTATATTCCTATCTATATCTAGCAGAGATTACTGTACCCTGGTTAATTAATATTAGCAAGGCAAGTGCTGATGAGAGGATGTTTCCAGGTCCAAAGACAAATACAAAATGCACAGACTCTGAGAGAGTTCCCAAATTAATATCAAAACATTACTACGGGTTCAGTTGGATGACATCACTCTTTGTCACCTGCCTTCAGTTCCCAGGCTAACAGAACCCAACATTTCTGTATCAAAAATACTTTTCACTCAGATGTGCAGCTGCTAGAAAGTAACAGAGCAATAAAAACACTTTATATTTGAAACCTAGTAATTATTTCTGTTTCAAGACAATAGGAAAACCCCTAGCCCTGGACATTGCATCTGCTTGTTGCACTGAAACAAACTTATAGCACATTGTAAAGCACTTAATTTCAACTTATTTTCTTGAAGTTTTGCAAGTTAACTCTGTATGTTCCAACTTCTACCATTAAGACACACATCTGCACATGTATATAGTTTATACACATTTCTACTCTTTTCCAGCAGGGTACACTGTGGTTATATTCTTGAAACTCAGTATATAAGATACAGTTCAACACACACTTCTGCAGCAGTAGTTTAATATACACATAACATGTAGTTCTCTTACATTTGTAAGACAAGCCTATGGATCATATTAATATTCACAAATGAGATATGATTATTTACAAAATTCCAGATAGCTGGGCTGGCAGCATTTCAGTTTGTCACACTCACCATCACAAATCTATTCTTCAATGTTCTTTCTGGAAAGGGATGGATTCTAGAAATATTCTACAACCTGTTTCTTGGTCCTCTGTACATAATTTTACAAAGCACTATAATCTGGATTCATTTCCTAGGTCTAGACCATGCTTTGCTAGGCCCATTCTCCTGGGGGTCCTGGATCCCTCTCCTTCCACTACCCAAATATAGTTAGCTATGGTAATCTACCCATATAGCGAAGACTACCACAGCACTGATTAATATGAAGAACATAGTACAGTTGTATAAACTGAACTTACCATAACAGTAGATGTTCTAATGATCACTGCTACAGTAACCATTCCCTCCTTCCACCCCCCCTTCTTTTTTGGTGTATTTTTTATGCCACGGTACTAACATTTTTTTTTTTTTTTGTTATTCCTAGTCTTGTTATTTCAGGGCTTAGCCTCTCTCTCTCTCTCTCTCTCTCTCCCTCTCTCTCTGCTGACAGGAGAGCTATGAAGAGCTTCACTCTCAAACTTGTCTTTTAGTTAGCTCAACTCAAGCTGCTTAACATTTGGGGCATGTGGAATGTGCCCTGAAGCTTTGGAAGCTGGCCAGCTGCTATATCCTTGGCAGAATATAACCCATAGAGCTAAAGCTCCTGCAGCAGTGATCATTCATCTATGTTAAGTTCAAATTACACAACTGTACTTTAGAGTAGATTTTGTTGCCTAAGTGGTACTGAAACATCAGACGCTATAAATCCAAAGTAACAGGTAAAAAAAAATCACACAGACAAAGCCATTCAGTAAAAACTGAAAGAAAAACACAGCCAACTCATTACAGCAATCTGCTTGTTTTCATAAACTCTTTTTACTGATTGCTCTGATGACTACAATAAACAGGATCAGGAAGTCATGAAAACTAAAAATGAAAATACAAAGCCTCTGTACATATTAACCAAACCCTAGGTATGCTCCTGGGTAAAACATGTGACTTCTTGTAAATTCAATGCTAGAAATGAAAGCAGAAATCAAAGCTGAAAATAACTCATTTCTTTTGAATATGGTTTCTATTGAATGGAAGTACTAAAAAAAGAGAGAAAAGTCCTTCTTCTATTGTTTATTGGAAATGGCAATGTTGGAAAAGAATGCAGAGAAATCTCTGAAAAAACGTATAGCAATGCAAATATGTGCTGCATCTTTTGGTATTTTCAGCTATTCGGTCCTGCTACACTTTCACAGATGTTTTCAGAGTTTGCATTTTTTTTATGGCAGAAAATAACAGTTGGAAGAATACATTGCAGATATATTCATGTTCAAACTGAAAGCATGTAATTGTATTCATTCTGATAAAATAGTTCTAATAATTATCAAATCATTCACCGATTGATATGAACAAATCTATACATTAGAAACTGTCCTGTGATCAAGATTAAGATACTTTGTGACTTGTGTATTTATCATCTTAGTATTTATTGGTATCACTGATACCTGATATACAATGTTGCTTGTTGCAGATGTAAGCTGATATGTGGAAAGCTTCCACAGCTAATGGACAGAAATGCCTACATGGAATTATTTACAGACAGTACCTCTTAAACTTTAATCTGAGCTTTATACTTCTATTTATTTGAAACCTTCTGTCTTTGATTTCTTGTTTTAGATAATTAAAACATAACATACTTCTCAGACTGCAAAATTTTTATTTTTATTTTTTTTACATAATTTTTCTACCTCTTGCCTGATATCAGCTCCCCCTTCCTCGGGAGCTATTATACAATCAGCATTAGATGTTTTAAATTGAGTTCACGTTGGCTCATTCCCAGTGATGGGAGTAATATATTACAATATGTTATATATTACTGTAATATATTACAGTTTTTAGTAACTAGTAATATGACTAGTTACTTTTTCAAAATAGTAACTAGTAATATATTACTTTCTTTAGTAACTAGTAACTTAGATGTGAGTTACTTTTGCTTAAACCAGTGGTTCTCAATGTGGGCAATATAGCCTCCTAAAGACTGATGTAAAACTTCCGAGGTTCCTATATAGTATGGATAGTAATCAGATGTTAGGAGGTAATAGACACTTTAAAGTGGTAATCTGGATAAAAAAATTGGAACATAATGTTGGCACAACTCATAGCACAAAGCATTCATAATAGATCATTAGAATTAGTCTGGAGCAAACTTTACTTAATTTGTTTAGCACTGCAAGGCAGTGAAAGCTATTGATGACAAGACTCCTGCCCTGCCCTAGTCCTGTGGGACTCTTACCTACAAAAACATCCCCTAATACAATTCCAGCCTGTTAGAGATCATATCCTTACCCTACAGTAAAATAAATGGCATTGGTTCTTCATACCACTATCAGTCGGAATCAAACTCATCAGCTGAACATTTGATGCCCTAACCCACTGCATCAAGCAGGACTCTTCAGGTTGACCTATGATCAACCAACTTTTGTCTTGACAATTTTTTGTTATGTTCTATTTCAAATTCTTTTTTGGTTTTGATTTTTAGTTGCTGAAAATAGACAAAATGTGATTGTTTTTTGTAGGTCTTGTGCTGCTGGCTATTTTGGTTTAATTATCTGTGACTCTCTAGCTATAAAGACTAGTCTTCTTCTCCTTTTGGCTGTGCCCGTTAGGGATCACCACGGTGGATCATCAGTCTGCAGAACAAGTGGCAGTGGAGTTTTACATTGTTGAGTTGCCAGTCAAGCATCCAACCTTCATCAGAAGGCACACGTATGCACACACTCACACCTAAGGCCAATTTAGAATGTCTAATCCACCTGCAGCATGTCTTGGAACTGCAAGAGGAAACCAGAACACCCAGAGGAAACCCACACAAACACAGGGAGTGTAGATCATAGTGTGTGTGTGTGTGTGTGTGTGTGTGTGTGTGTGTGTGTGTGTGTGTGTGTGTGTGTGTGTGTGTGTGTGTTGTACTTTTAAAGCCACTGTAGTTCATGGGCACATGCATAAAAAGTACTGAGCACATGCAAGCAGAGCGCCATTTTGTGTAAGCAGCTGGAGTGAAAGCATGTATGTGTGTAGCAGTCAGTCAGTTAGGTAGTTTGTTTAAGTTTTATGTTCCAGTCATCCACCCTGATGTGTTAGTGTGTAATAAATATCTTAAATGAATACCCAAGCCTCATCATCTTATTTGAATACACAAGATGAGTGACATGTTGTCAGCAGGGGATCCAAAGTCAAAACTTCTTAAGACCAGGAGGCTCATAGTCAGAAAGGGAGGAATATACAAGAGTGGCTCAAACGACTCTCAAACAACTCGTAAACGGGTCAGAAAATATTTCCACATTCTTAAACTCATTTAAATGATTTTTCCCTCAGTGTATATAAAGCGAAACATTCCAAACCAATTACTGAATAAACAAAATGTTCAACATTGCGATATATTGAAAAAAGTACTTGAAATAATTATGAAAACATTTGAAACAATATCCAAATCATATAAAATATTAAAAAAGAGAAAACAACTGTATTTTTTCACAATGTACTACTTTTTTGCATTAACTAAAGCTATTCAAAGTATCTAAAGTTGGCAGTGTGTGCAGTATTACAGTACAGTCTTTTCAAAGAGTACAGTTATTTCAAAGAGTCTGTTGTACAGCTGAATATAATTGCAAGTACCTGGTGTGTGTTTGATGCTTATTTAGCATGGCAGGGGGATTTCACAGACCTGATCCACTTGTGTTTGATGATAATATTGCTGAAAACTGGTGAGTGTTTGAGCAAGAATATTGTATTTTCATACAGGCTGCTTTTTCTGATACAGATGCACATACAAAAGCATTTATTCTGCTCAATTTAGCTTGTTCAGAAGCCATTGAGAGAGAACATTCATTTGTGTATGCATCTGCTGTTTATGCAGAGAAGGGGGGAAGACTGCCATATTGTGATACAGGTTGAAATGCGGGTAGACTCTGAGTGCTTAAAATGTAAATTTAGAGAAATGTGCAACCCTCAAATGAATATTACAGTGGAAATGCACTAATTTACACAAGAGATCAAAAGCCTGGTGAAAGTTTTGCAGTATATATAACTGACCTGAGAAACAAGACAAAAACATGCAGATTTGATGATCTAAGAGATGAGTTGATAAAAGACAAGCTTATGTGTGGTATTAATAATGATGCTATGAGAAAGATTTCACCTTGAGATGGTGATTTAACTTTAAGCAAAACCACAGAGATTTGTCAGATATATGATCTTATAGAAAAGTATACGAATATGCTTACGAATGAGAAGAACACGCTTGCAGCTTCTTCCAGCATAAATGTTGATAGCATGCAGCACACTATGGCTGACATTTTGACCCATCAGAATCATAGTTTCTTTGATGTCACCACCCACTGGATTGACTGAGACACACTTCAAAGAAAGTCAGTTGCTTGCTGCAGATTACAGGGGAGGCATACATATGATCTCATATCATCAACTCTTGAGAGCATTCCAATCAAGTGCAAAATAGATCTTAAGATGTGTGCAACAATTACTGATAATGGCAGCAATTTTGTAAAGGCTTTCACTGTCTTCTCAGAATGTGAGAGATCTGAGACTGCAAGCATTCTGTCCCAAAATGAGGATGATGATGGTGAAGTGATTTATAACAGTGCGATAGCCATGCTAAGTAGGGCAAAGCAAGAACACTTATTCACTGCCTCCCCATCTGAGATATGCAGTGCATACATTGGATCTAGCTGCTGTGCAAGATGCTGAATCTGCTTGTATTGATGCACAGTATAAAAAGATCATGTGGAGCACTATGGCCAAATGCTATGCTGCTTGGAACAAAGCTAGTTGGAGCACCCAAGCTGCTGAGGTGGTTCAAAATAAGTGTGATCTGGCATTGATTATTCCCAATGCAACTCAATGGAATTCCACTTTCTAAGTGATAGATAGAATTCACCTCAATGCAACTCAGGGTGAAGGCTCACTGAATATGATACGTGAACAGACTGGAATTGCCATCTTCATGCCTACAGAAATTACCTTTGTTGCTGAGTTTGTTCAAGCAATGCAGCCCCTGGCAATGGCTCTGGACATCCTGCAGTCAGAGCTGAAAAGCTTCTTGGGAATCCTGATCCCCACCATTACGTGCCTGAAAAACAAGTTGTCAGGCAGTCTGTGAAGCTTATTGTGCCACTAATTGATGCTCTTCTTAAAGGCACTGAGCCTCAGTTCAATCAACCTCTGGAGCATGAAGAGCTCATTCTTACTAGCATAGTGCATCCACAGTTCCATTTGTGATAGCTGGACAGTGAAGAGCAGAAACTCAGAGGCAAGGCTCTGCTCCTTGATGCCATGCAGAAACTGGATGATCATGCACATGGGTCATCTGAAGCTTCTGCATTAGCTGCTGAAGACAGCTTCTTCAGCTGCAAAGAGTCGACGCCAGCCAATGTCAGCATATCTTCTCAGATGGACATGTATCTGGCTGACCCTTCCAGAGAAATATCTTCTCTCAACAGTTACCCTATAATCAAGAAGATATTTCTGAACACTAATACAGCTCTGCCAGCTAGTGCACCTGTTCAATGTCTGTTCAGTCTTTGTGGACAAGTGCTGACTGCAAGAAGAAATAGACTCACCGACGAACTCTTTGAAAAGTTTCTCCTTGTTCAAGTCAACAGAAATGTGTAGTCATTGTGTAGTAACTGTAAATAGTTATATAAAGTGATATTTATGTTGACTTTGTTATGTTAACAGTCTTGTTAGAACTATATGACATTTTCTGTAAGCTTTTTTGCATCCCCGGCATTAGTTTTAGCAGATTAGCCTAACGTACATTGTTGAAAATTTGATGGGTTGTAACTTATTATGGGTCTTATATTGCTGGCTGTGTGTAATTTGGTTTAAGTATTAAATTGTGACTCTCTGACTATAAAGACTAGCCTGTGGGACTTTGTAAACTGTAAAATGCTATTCATCATTATTGTAACACTGTGTATACAACTTTAATGCACTCATATTCATGTGCAGTAAGCATGTATTCCTCACACACAAGTACTATGTGAGTAAATCTGAATATGAGAATTGATAAACTATACTTATGTAAAAGTAACTCAACAGTAACTAGTTACTTTAGTTAGTAATAAGTAATAGTAATATATTACTTTTTTAGAAAAGTAATACGTAATAGTAACATATACTTTCACTAAAAAGTAGCTAGTAATAGTAACTTATTAGTTTTATAAGTAACTAGCTCCATTCCCCAGTATATGCTAGTAAACATGCAGACATAAATATACAAGACAAACTAAGTAGGGGAAAAAAAAAAAAAAAAATATATATATATATATATATATATATATAGATAGATATATCTTTAACAGTTTATGCAGTCTAGCCTTTTCCTCTTTCTTTTTTTACTGAGAGATGCCGTAATGATTGTAAAGGAAAGAGAATACGTAGTAAAAAGGATTCTGCTTTGTTATGTGACACACTGGTGACAGGGAATGAAGATATCTGTCTATCAGAAAACCCTGAGTCTACAGAAAAAGGCATCACATTTCAATGGAAAAGGTAGAAAAAAGAGGCAAGGGGCAGGTGAAAAGAAAGAAATCAAAACTGAACGTGAAAGGATTGAAGAACAATACTGTAAGAGAAAGACAGATGTTGACTACATGGCTCAAAGTGTGGATTTACAATACCAGCTGGATGAGAATTTAATACACAATGAAAACAGTGGGATTAATAAGACTAATAGTGATGAAGATCTATCCTTCATAACAGTTGATAGACATGACTGTATTAGAAGCTGAAGATTCTTCAGAGATGTAGACAAAGCAAATGCAGAGCAGCACACCAGTTGAGACGGGAGCCCTCGTAATAAATATGTAATAAATTGCTCCAATCACCATATACGTGGTCCCCTGATGGCAATAAAACGCATAACAAAAACTGTTTCCAGTAAAATAAAATCCAAATTAGTAAAGTCCAGGCTGTAGAACATGACAACAACTTCTGTAAACTCAATAAAACTTTATTGCTGACATCGAGTGAGCGCTTTCGCCAATAGGCTTCTTCAGACTCTTCATACACTCACAAAAATCTAACATCTTTAAAAAGCCCACCATGGGTTATCATTGGTTACAAAATCCCTTTACTACTACATGAGTTAAAGTGATACACACTTCGTATAACATACTGATTAAAATATAGGCAGATTGAGCCTATCTCTAACGGAACTCACATACAATATAATGTACAACAATGTAACCTGGTTAAACCAGGTACATATTAAAAACACTCTTTAACTTTCTCTCAAATATGTGTATTTCACCTCCAACAACATCCGTACCAACTTTTCAGTTGTAAACTAAGTGAATAACTTAGTGAGATCGAAGCTTAACATATAGTTCTCACTATTTCAGTTAACATTGCATTTACCCTGACATTTTTAAAACATTTTTAAAAGAAGGTCATCAATACATTCTGTATAACATCTTAATATGTACATACTTACAGAATATAATAGGTGACCATGTTCATTTAAAGAACGCTTCATACAACATATTGTCCATATACTCTAAAAATAGTTCTCACTATGTGACTTAATAATATATTTAGTCGCTAATATTCTTAAAAACGTTTTCAAAAGGAAACAATAAATCTATTCTGTTTAACATCTCAAAATACACATACCTAAAGAATATGATAAATGACCCTAGTCATTTAAAAAACGCTCCATACAACATATTATCTATGCACTGCTAAAAGTTGTTGGGGATTGCAAAATCCTAGACATAATAAACCTTCTAAAATAATGTTTAGAAATTGTAATTGATGATAATTAAACACTGTACCGGAGTAGATTTAAGCAAAGTAAACAACATAACTATAACAACACCTTTTGTGTCCCTAAACACCATAAAAGGGAAAGGAGGGAATTACATTATCTGTTGAATACTCAAGTCAGACTTCATGTCAGTAAGTTAACAACTCATTGTCCAGGTTAATGGTGTAAGATCATAAAAAATATTCTGTAGGGAATCCATAATTGGATCAAAAAACATTGACCATAGTAGATCTACCCTTCCCTTACTTCTCTCGGCATGACTGAAATATTCAGTCATGTCCATATTAGTCATTTCGTTCTGCGTAACCTCCTACTCTTCAGAAAAGGCTTAATTTGTACCTTGTCATTGAGACCAGGAGGTGTGTCTGATCTCCATCTAATAATCCACCTAGTCTCACTTTCAAGGGTTCTATTTATCAAGTCTCCTCCTCTAATACCTTGTGTAAGTATTTGAATGACGCAGAATTTAAAAGTGTGTTGTATGCCTGCCTTCTTGTTATGCCTTGCCAAAGCATTGACATCTGAGCCTACTCTAATCTGATAATCATGCTCTCTAATACGTTCTTTAAAAGTACGATTGGTCTTCCCTATATAGAAGGCGGTGCATGAATTGCACGTAGCGACATAAACCACATTTTTACTTTCACAATTAGTATTAGTTTTAAAGTTAAAAATGCGTCCTGTTGTAGGGTGTGTAAACGTGGTATTCTTATTAATAAATGAACATTGATTACATCTACCACAGGGCACAGTATTCATACTCACGTCACTATCATTAAAAGTGGTGTGTCTCGGCCTACATAGTATACTTTTCAGATTAGGGTGGTTTTTAAATGTTACACGTGGTATGGGACCCACAACATCACTCACCTCCCTATCAGATGTTAAAATGTCCCAATGCTTATACATAACTTTTGAGTAGGTTATTAGATGGAGATCAGACACACCTCCTGGTCTCAATGACAAGGTACAAATTAAGCCTTTTCTGAAGAGTAGGAGGTTACGCAGAACGAAATGACTAATATGGACATGACTGAATATTTCAGTCATGCCGAGAGAAGTAAGGGAAGGGTAGATCTACTATGGTCAATGTTTTTTGATCCAATTATGGATTCCCTACAGAATATTTTTTATGATCTTACACCATTAACCTGGACAATGAGTTGTTAACTTACTGACATGAAGTCTGACTTGAGTATTCAACAGATAATGTAATTCCCTCCTTTCGCTTTTATGGTGTTTAGGGACACAAAAGGTGTTGTTATAGTTATGTTGTTTACTTTGCTTAAATTTACTCCGGTACAGTGTTTAAGTATCATCAATTACAATTTCTAAACATTATTTTAGAAGGTTTATTATGTCTAGGATTTTGCAATCCCCAACAACTTTTAGCAGTGCATAGATAATATGTTGTATGGAGCGTTTTTTAAATGACTAGGGTCATTTATCATATTCTTTAGGTATGTGTATTTTGAGATGTTAAACAGAATAGATTTATTGTTTCCTTTTGAAAACGTTTTTAAGAATATTAGCGACTAAATATATTATTAAGTCACATAGTGAGAACTATTTTTAGAGTATATGGACAATATGTTGTATGAAGCGTTCTTTAAATGAACATGGTCACCTATTATATTCTGTAAGTATGTACATATTAAGATGTTATACAGAATGTATTGATGACCTTCTTTTAAAAATGTTTTAAAAATGTCAGGGTAAATGCAATGTTAACTGAAATAGTGAGAACTATATGTTAAGCTTCGATCTCACTAAGTTATTCACTTCGTTTACAACTGAAAAGTTGGTACGGATGTTGTTGGAGGTGAAATACACATATTTGAGAGAAAGTTAAAGAGTGTTTTTAATATGTACCTGGTTTAACCAGGTTACATTGTTGTACATTATATTGTATGTGAGTTCCGTTAGAGATAGGCTCAATCTGCCTATATTTTAATCAGTATGTTATACGAAGTGTGTATCACTTTAACTCATGTAGTAGTAAAGGGATTTTGTAACCAATGATAACCCATGGTGGGCTTTTTAAAGATGTTAGATTTTTGTGAGTGTATGAAGAGTCTGAAGAAGCCTATTGGCGAAAGCGCTCACTCGATGTTAGCAATAAAGTTTTATTGAGTTTACAGAAGTTGTTGTCGTGTTCTACAGCCTGGACTTTACTAATTTGGATTTTATTTTACTGGAAACAGTTTTTGTTATGCGTTTTATTGCCATCAGGGGACCACGTATATGGTGATTGGAGCAATTCTTCAGAGATGGTCAACAAAGATATTCTTGTAATTGGAGGTTCAGTTATTAGAGGAACTGATACTTATATTTGCAGAGATGATAATGAACTTGCCAGGAACAAAAATATTATGCTTGCCAGGAACAAAAATAGAAGATGTGAAACAAGCCTTGGAATGCCTTAATGTAAGGAAGTATGGATCTGTTTTTATTCATGTTGGTACAAATTATGTCACCAGCAAAGATTCTCTGACTGTTAGTCAGGAACTGACAGTCCTCCTAGGTAGTATAGTTTGTACTGGTGTTAGGACATATTTTTCACAAGTCACCTATAGAAAGGATAGCCAGGTCACTGTGAATGAAAATTTTTTTTGGGTAAATACCTACATGGAAAAAAGTCCTGTTTTAAAAAATGGAAATGTGTAGAGCATCCAAGCCTTCTTTTGGGCACATGTATTCAGACAGGACGGTGTGCATTTCTCTAGATCAGGGAAGAGAATTTTTGCAGCAGATATTTTTCAGTATTTGACAAACACTAGCCAGGATTTTTGCTAGGTCAAAAATGTAACAGTTCACAGATAGCAACATTTGATGCATCTCTGATGGTTGTTAATGCCAGGAGCATTAATAATAATGTTTTTAAATTAGAAAATTTGCTACGTTCCCACAAGATTGATGTTGTTATAGTTTGTAAAACATGGTTAAAGAACAATGACTGGAAACCAGTTCTTTCAGGGTATAAATGTTTTTACTGTAACAGACATTCTAGCACAAAATCAGGTGGAGGTGTTGTTATAGGTATAAAGATAGCTATGAGTTGTTGTTGTTGTTTGTCTTTTGGCTTTTCCCGGTTAGGGATCGCCACAGCGGAACTCCGGTCCGCTAATGATTGGCAGTTTTTTTTTATGGTAAAGATAGCTATGAGACTTGTGATTATTACATGTTCAATGATAACGCCAATACTATAGACTGTGTAACTGTGACAATAAAGACAACCCTGGAACATATAACAATTGTTGGAGTGTACAGACCATCAAAGTCAAGTGCAGATGACCTAGAGGAATTCATACATTTCTTACATGAAACACAGGAGGGAAGAATAATATTAACTGGGGACTTAAATATACCAGAAACAGACTGGAATAATATTGATTCAACAATGTTAGTAAAGAAATTATTCACAGAGTATATTCAGGAACAACAAATGTTTCAGATTGTAAAAAAAAAAAAAAAAACTACCAGGGGGCGGAATATACTAGATACTGTTTGTGTTCCTAAAGAAATTACTGTAACGTCAAGTCAGATTTTACCACCATTGATGTGCAGTGATCATGGGGTCATAAAGGCTAATTTGTTGCTAGGTAATTCTGCCAAACTGAAATCTAAGCCAATGCACAGAAGGTTAATTACAGATTATAGGGAAGCAAAATGGTTACAATATAAAACAAATGGGAGTGAGGTGTTCAGTGGAAAAACTGCAGATGGAATGTGAAAAGTTTTGAAAGAGAAATTGAGTGCAAAAAGTAAAAAAAAATGTTTAACATCAGGGGGCTATATTTCCATAAGAACAAGATACCTGGTTAAGGTGAGAGGCAAAAAACATAAGAAATGGAAGAGAGGTCGAACTACAACTTTGAAAACTGAAATAAACGAGCTGGACAAAGATTAAGCATAGTGTTAGACAAGATAATGAAAAATTTGAAGAAAATTTATGTAAAGATATTGAGCATAATAGGAAACCTTTTTTATAGATACATAAGATGTGGAAGGAGTAAAGATACACAAATTGATAAACTGTGTGCAGATTCTAAAATTTATTCTCAGACACAGCAGATTATAGATATATTTACAAAATCTTATGCAAAACAGTTTGGCTCCACAAAAGGGGTGGTAAGTTGTCCTAGTGACATCCACGTAACCCCAGATACTGGAATCAAATTAGATTATATTGAAAAAGAACTGTGCAAACTGGATCGAAACAAAGCACAGGGAGGAGACGCAATAAGTAACAATGACCTGAGAACACTTAAGCAAGAACTTACACTCCCATTACATCTATTATTCACCAGGTCATATAAATATGGGGAGATTCCTCAAGATTGGAGACATGCATTTATTAAACCTGTCTTTAAGGGAAAGGGGAGTAGGACAAACCCAGAATCATATACACCCTTAAGTCTACTTTCATGTTGTGGAAAAATAATGGAGAAGGTAATGCTGGATAAGTTATTGTCAGAACTGGATAGGTTGGGACTTGAAACCACATATCAGCATGCATATGTTGAAAATAGATCTATTACCACCTGTAACATGATGTTCTATAACAATATAATAACAGCTATGAATGAAAAATTGTGTTGTGATGTGATTTTTATAGATTTAACTTCAGCATTTGTCAGGGTCATGCACAAAACACTGATCAATAAATTAGTACAAATAAGTATTGATGTACTGATGATAAGATGGATAGCTGCATGGCTTGCTAGTAGTATATGGCAAGTATAACACACCAACTGGACAGGGGAAATCATTGGTTACAGTCAAGGTGTTCCACAGGGCTCTGTCCTAGGCCCTTACTTGTTTAGATTGTATCTTTCAGACCTTACTTTTTCATCTGAGGTGTTCTACAGTCTATATGCTGACAACCTGAAATTGGATAAACTGATTATAAGTGTTACAGATAAGGCATGTCTGCAAAATAAATTGACTAAATTGACCATTTGGACACAGGAGAATAATATGTTGATAAAATGATAAAAACATTTAAAAAACTAAGCATATGAGATTTGGAGACATAAACTGAAAGGTGAATATTTAATACAGCCCACAGTGATTGAAACTGAAGACTCATTTAAGGACCTGGGTATATGGGTAGATTCACCTTTGAGTTTTTGTAATCATATCAACCAATTGTCTAATGATAGTTATAGAACTATAGGTTGTATAAAAAGATTTATAAAGTCTAGGAAATCAAACAAAATGAAGTCATTGTTTGTTAGTTACATTAGACCCAAACTTGAGTATGGAATAACAATATGGAAACCCTATAGGAAAACAAGCATGGATAAACTGGAAAGAGTACAGCAGAAATATACTAAGGGCATCCATTGATTTGAAAATCTAAGTTATTATGAAAGACTAAAATATCTGAACTTGTACAGTGTCTCTTACAGATATTTAAGAGGAGATCTTATTTAGGTATATAGGGTATTTAGGGACAACTACCTCTGGGAATGTTTGGGGTTATCAAAAAGTACTAGATACTCATCAGATAACCTATGTAGAAGATTATATAGGAATGAGAAGTGTACTAATTGGTTCTCTGAATGAGTAAATGATGCTTGGAACACACTACCAAATTACATTAAAACAAGTACTAGTTTAGATATTTTTAAGAACAGCCTGGACATTTATTATGGGAACAAGTGTTTTGGCATATTGGCAAGCTAGAAGGGCTTTAATGCCCATGCTTGAAATATTTGTATGTATGTATATTACCCCAATCAAATGTAGCAATGACTTTATCAAAGTAGAGGAATTTAGCATTTTAACACACTTTTTAACATAGTATATTATTCCTATTATTCACTGTGTAAGATGAGATGGTACATTTCATTTCTTTCTAACACTTAGTTTTTGTGCTGTTCACCTAGTTGTCTATTAAAATATAATAATTTATAGTGCCCAGGTCTGTGGCCTTAAAGGGATACAGCATTGACTAAGACACAGATGACTTGAGCTCAATTAGCAGCTCAGGCACTGGAAGCGCCGGGCAGGGAAATGTAGGTCTGAGCAACAGGAGAAAGCTTACCTAGTCTGGGGGAAGGGGCAAATGCTCCAGCAGATATTCCACTGCATGCAAGCAGAGGACTTCAGGCAAAACAGCCATAGCAGGAGGTGTTGCCTTGCTTTACCTAGCCAATGACAGCAGTCCTCATTAGCATGTTAATGTTTGCACCAAGTTATGGTTTAGGGACTAAGGCAGCAACCCGTTGTGGTTGAGCTGGTGATGGCCTTCACAACTGGTCCTTAACGTATGCGGAACAAATTGCCTGACTGATTTCAGAGTGGTTGTGGTAAGCAAGCAGTACCATGAAAAAAGGCATACAAAAAAGATAGTAAAGTGCAGTTATTCAGTCACTGGTGAACAAATTATTGATTCTTTGATTTGAATACGACAGATACTATTTGCATACTTGTGTTGAATCCGCTGCTTCCTGTTATATACCTGCTTTGATTAAACAGGCTCTAATAACTCTAAAAGTAGTCTGAGTTATGAATACAAATTCACATGTGACTTCTGCACTGCACTGCATGCCAAATGCAGTATAGCTGGTTACTGCACTGACAGATTTACAAAATATGCCCTCAGCACACACTCTAGATAAAGATACATAATGTATTGTACAGCACTATATATATGTTGTCAAAGCTAGCAGTGTACCAAGAACCACAGGTGGAACACACCACCCATGGAAAAGGTGTAGGGGTTCAGCTGCAAAGAGGAATATATAAGATTGCAGTTTGTGTGCAATACAAATGCAACAATTCGTGCCTTATGAATGCAGCCATGTTGTGAATAGGGCATACTACATAAAAGTTATTGTCACCAGAATGAATCTGCACACTAATCATCCAGTCATCTAAGCATGCTGGCAGAAGTAATTATAGACTCAGAGCCTGTGCATGGACCCCTATACACTCAACGATGGGGCATTGTAAGAAGAGAATAAACAGAACTGCTGTCTGGGCATTGTGCTTGTCCATGTCTGCACTCCTGACCTTCATGTAACACATGCATCTGGTATATTACATGATCAGTCGTATGGGCAAGTGCACAGGTCTGTGCTATGACATTGCTGTGAACATTTATGTGCCTGTAACAGTAACCATGCACACTCTGACACATGACCATGCACATCAGTTTCACTTCCATGTGTAGTCTGATGAACAATATCAGTCCATTGTGGGGAAGAATCACCATCAGTACCTGACTTGACATGAGCCAGAGGGTCATCGTCACCACCATCTTCAATATCCATATTCAGTGCCCCCTCATCATCAGAATGGCCAGCCACACTATCCACCTTATTGGATGCTATACCACAAAACACCCAACTGTCCCCTATGAGGCCAGAACCTGAACCCAGTGCAATGGCCCATGTGCCATAGGCCATAATATCATAGTGAGACACATCACATCCCACCTCAGGATCAGTGGATGGGTTACTAGAGAAGGCAAAAAGTGGACATGATACAAATAGAGAGAGATGATGCACAGCATATACAGAAGTCAAATAATGCAGGAAATGATTGGCATAATTTTACAAGTTTCTAATTGCACTGAGTAATTATAGTACTATAGACTTACTGGGTATGGCTGTGGGCTGTGCAGGGACCCTATTGAGCAAAGATAGCCCATCTCAGCCATATATCAAACAAATCTGAAGGACAATATTAAAACAAACATATATGATGATGTACCTGACATGTCCTTCTTGGACTCCACTGCCAGTGGTGAGGGCTGAAATGCCACTGTCATGTAAAGAGAAACACATAACACAACGTCAGTACTAAGTGCATACATGGCATCATGAACATTTAAAATGATGAATAACATACAGCAAATAAGATATACACATACTAGATGGACAAAGATGCTTTGCAGTGTGCAAGTGTTCTATGCAGGTAAACAAGACCACATTAGTCATGAAGATCACAGTTATTGCTAACAACATTTCACTATAGCAACCTTATAGACTGCCTTACCGGGTCTGTCTTTCCAGGTTGAGAATGTTAAAATAGGTCATGGCAATTATAACCATTCTATCACATAATTCTTAGATGCTGTCATTCCTGCAGACAGTGTTATTGATTAAGCAGGAAAAGTGTTCCTGCTTTGTGTATGTGGCTTGCCTCATCTGCATACAGTGTTATTTCTGATCCATTTTGCCTTGTATGTGACAGATAATATCGGACACAGTTAAGCATTCTGCCACTGTGACACACTAATCCTGCTAGCAGTGTTCACGTCAACACATGGAAAGGTGATGACATAAGCAAATGTGCTACATCACACATGCTATATTTAAAAAACATTCCACACATATACTAATGTAGTGACATTCTCCAGAGACCGGAGACTAAATACGCATGGGTGATCTATGAGTTTATTTTCCACACATTGGTGTGTCACTTTTTTTTTTTGGTAGGTCTGTTTGGGTCTAGGACTAATAATCACCTACACATTTCAAAGAAACTGAAATGGGCGAGCACACTTTTGCAAAAGTGCTTTTCACCAATAAAGCACTTTCGTGAAACTAAGCTAAAAAAAAAGAAAACACATGAGAGAATGGCCTTTGCTGAGACTGTGGCACATTGGGGATAAGGGAATATTCCCTTTTCCCCACTGTAGTGAGATCTCGGTGTGAGAATATAAAGTAGGGGGGTGTGGAGGGCACAACCCTCACATGGGGGGGGGGGGTGCAGGGGGCCTTGTCCCCAACATAAACGTGATAACTGTTATTTTTTTTTAAATCTTGTCTTATTTGGTTTTTTAGCAGACTTTCGAGGAAGTGTGCTAGACTGTTTCAGTTTCGTTGAAACGTGTCATCTGTAATTAGTCCTAGATCAGTATGATTAGATATATGATACATCACTGCATTTGCTTCATTAGTAGCATGGTGTGTCAGAAGAAAACACTGGCAATCTGCCTTTGTGTGTGATGTTTAATGCTAATTTGTGTGTCATTTAGTGCACAATTTTCTTCTAATGCAGTAATGAATGCCTTTGGCATTTACATCTGAATAGCCTGTCATATTCCTAAATGGTGTTAATGTCAAGGATTGACATTACACAGTAAGTTTTGGAAATTCATGATGTTATCATATGGATGTTACAAATAATGAGTATCTGTATTGTGTGGACTTGCTATTATGGCAAACACTACTGAACCGTGCCTATAGCTTCTCATCTGACATATGTACACCTTTGCTGTGTATGTTAACATACATGCCTAATTTTAATTATGTATACTATGGCTGCATTGCTTTGTATGGTTGGTTGTACATTTGTATGTCCCTAACATAACAACACAGAAATCATCCACTGTAATGTTATAGTATGACTTGATAATTCTCCCACAGGTGTTGTGACATAGTTATGTATGTATGACTGTCCTTTGAACAGTCGTATGCATTTACATGTTCTATTATTCACATGTTTGGTAAGTGTGCCATCTCTTGTCTTATGTTTGCATGGTAACATATACAAGTATGTGATATTCAGCCCTGCTTTTATGTACCTATGCTAACTGCTATTCAACTATTGCACATTACTGTGTTGTTTGTGTCTTTTGTACACAGACGTTAATAGTCATCAAAAATGCACATTGCACAAGTGTCAGACAATGACCGTTTGCTGCATGTATCTTGCAGGGGACTTGCAGTCCATCTTATGTTGAGGACACATGCATTTACAATGACTTTACTTGGATGTGCTTGTCCTATTTTTTACAGTGCCTGATTTTTCATGTATGCATTTCATTACTAATGAGGGAATATGTTATCTATTTGTATTCCCCATCATAGCTTTGGGGTATGTATGTGCACCTCTATGTAACATATCATCACTGGAATATAGATGCACTGGGTTTATGACATTTCCACCATGATAGGTTATCATACACATGCAGCTGAAATACACACAACGTGGGGATCATTATGATTATTCCATCTGTGGTCGTGTTTTACTTGTGAGTCATGCATTCCCCAGATGTAATTTAGATGTCTAATGTGTAGCTATGTATGTGCAGGCTTACATGCCTTAATTTGTTTTATTCATATGTTATTTAGTTATGCATCTGTATCACCATGTAGTTCTACATGGACATTTTACTACACATGTGACTGGTGGGGGGAATATGTGTGTGTGTTGAGCCTTGTATATGTTTGGCTTGTATGATATCATTGCTTGTCACAACTCTCAACTGTACAGAGTTTCACAGAATGTCCAGATTTTTGTGTCATATTTTGTGTCCATTTTTTCATAAAATTGTGGTTTTCTGCCAAATTAGTGGCAAATCATGAAAGACTGAAGTCAGAAAATAATGACAGACATTTAACTTTCAGACTTCATGCCATTCAGAAATTTCATTCTAATGCAAAACCTGTTATTCTATCAACTTTCTAAGATTGTAAGATCAATATTTAAAAATTGTCCCTATTTTTGGGCCTTTGTCAGACTTTTATTTATGTTTCTGTCCAGATTTTTTTGCTCTAAGAGTTTGAGAGGTATGTTGCTTGTCACATGTCTACATTGCATACATGAATACCATCTGTATTGCCTCTGGCAAGGAATGTGCTCTTTGACATCGGGATCCCATTTCTCCTGTCCGAGTGGTATCAGTATTTCTTGGTTTTCTTACACATCTACATTACTCATTTCCTGCTGTACAGGTGCTTGGCATTCTGCTTAGTTGTTTGCCTATTGCATGCAAGGTTGGAGGTTCTAATATGACTACTGTTTTTCTGCTCCTACATTTCCTTGGCTGGATTTGATCAGCCTTGCTCTTGCCTAGTTTACACTGGCACTGCTAACAGCCTACTGGATGATGATATTTGATGTCCATTGTGTACTGTAATGCCAGTAATATCAATTTAGTGTTGAATGTTGCACCCCTAATATCAGTCATACTCCTTTTGGACTGGCACACAGTTTGCTACCTCTGAGCACTGCTTTGTGCATTGGTACATAAACATTATTATTGAGGTACACAATGGCTGGTATGCATCCTTACCCAGTTTGTCATCTTTCTATAACCCCTGTTGTACAGTCCATATGCCTGCCATTTGTGTACCTAACCTATCCTTTATGTATATTAACAATCCTGTATTATGCCTCATTATATGTCTGTACCCACACCTTTCACCACCTATCCTTTGCATGGCATTTCCACACCTTCTAATCTCAAACAAATAGGGCATATTCCCACCACAAAAAATGTGCTCGTGCCCTTTTGATTCTCCATTATCCCACTTTTGTGCAGCTTTTCTTCACCCTCACCCAGCATATGCTTTGCTATCATCCTGTTTTATTGGGTGTGCACATTACTTGTGTTTCCCACACTTGCCCCAGACTCATTTTTAACAAAGGTTAGCACTGGCTTTCACGCTATCATTTTATTATTATTGCTGCATATCATATCTATGGCGGTAATGGCCGTGGATGTCACTTCACCATAATTATTAATTTGTTTTAATTTAAATCTTTGTGGATTGCAATGAATTCCACAAATGGTAATGGATGTGTATATGTATATACACATCAGCATTTTGCAACAACATCTGCAGCACATTGTGGATATCTTGGATTTTGCGATACTATTGCCAATGCACATTTGTCTTCAGTTTGTGTTTTCCAAATATTATTAACATGTTCTGTTGAGTTTGTCTACCTGTCACACATGTACTTTGCCAATGCAAATATTATCACTTTTTGGGTGATTTTTCATTGGAATACAATTTTGCAAATTCTGACTGTATTTGGGCTAACATCCTTTGAAAATAATTTTTTCTGCTCTGTCTATACTGCACAAAATACTTTTAAAATCATTTTTCTGCTCTGTCTACACTGCACTGTGTTATGTTCATTAGACCATGAACATGTGCATATTACTTGAATCGATGCAAATCTTTCAAAGAAATCAACGTATTCAACAAAGTTCTGCAGATATTTTGGAATCTGGCTGTTTATGTTAATAGTGGAGTTCATGAGAACAGATTGCAGTACTGTTATAAATATGCTCACAGTCATACCCCTGGAAAACCTGGAAACCATTCCACACACATGCAGTTACCAAAACTAGCTTTAAAGAGTGCCCGAGTACTACTTTGCATGACTAAAAATGATAACTTGTTCCACATACTGGGACTCTGTTGAGTTAGGGACTTATCCATCTTGTGAGTCTTGCTTAGTTTTTGGTGTAAATGTAGGTCCCTAATATGGATGCTTGTATAGCCACTGGTTTTGTAAGGAAATAAGAAGTTGTACTGGCTTGGGTCTGTCATGGCTCACAAAGCATGACACAGGTCACCTCAAAGCAGCTGGTATGCTATTCATTATTAGGAGAGCTGTGCTAATCTTTCAGGATATCTGAAGGATTTAAGGCCTATAATTTCTTTGGTTAAAAATCACTGTGGCCTTTTGAGTTCAGTGATATGCTTGAATTTGTACATACCAAAGGGAATATTGTATTCGATGATGGATCTGATAAGGGAAGAGTACAGTGCTATATGACCTCTTTGGATCTTGAAGATATTCCCTTGGAACTAAACTGGACCAGATGCCCTTTTTTGCATTTTTCTTGAGGCTATTTTCAGTACACAAAGTATGTGCAGATTCTAGATGCTTTTGGAGCAGTTTCATATCAGTGGATGAGCGGTTCATAGTGCCAAGCTTGCAGTCATTGTCAGACTTGGTCAACCACGCTTCGGGGTTATTGGCTTGGATATCTGCAAAATAAATTCCAAACAGGAGAGGATCCAGCTCTGGATCCCACTAGTAATAATTTTACATTCAGAGAGGATATCATGGAGTTTCACTTCGGATCTGTTTGATAGGGGTCAATGCAGGGGTTTACATTAATTTTTTATAACTTTTCAATGATGCCAGCATTTGGGATAATGCAAAACCCTTGACTAAATTAAGATGATCAGCATATAAGGACTTAATCTCATCCACAGCCTGTGTAGTATGTGATGTGCAATGATAATAATAAAATGATACACTGAAAGGTAAAACATGGGTTGTGTTTTCACTTCTTTCAGAAATCACCATAATACAATACTTTTAGATGCTTTTGCACATAGAATGTCTCTCTAGAATATTACTCTTCTGAAAGGGTATACCTCTTTCGACTGTGAAGAAACCACAGACAATTGTCAAGAACTAATAACAGTGATCACTCTTACTGTTATTGCTATTATTAGTTTTTATTTGTTTTTTGCCTTTTGTTTACCAGGATGGTCCGAATGGGCACTCAGGCCCATTTTCAGTGGCAATCTGGGAAGAAATCTCCAATAAAGTTACAAAAATTACAAATAAATTACAGAGAAAAAAAGAGTTTCAGTTTCTTCATAGCAAAAACTGGGTTCCAGAATCATATGATGGGTGATACAATAAAGACAGAAGTTTGACAGATCTAGATCCAGGAACAGGGAGGATATTATGTTACCATTGTTTATGTTGGTAGTTCTGGTTTATGAGAAACTAAGCAGATCTCTTGTGCTGTAGTGTAATTGAAAGCCATGTACTGTTGGAGAAAGCAGTTTGCTGTTAATGAGATGGGTTAGGAGTTAGATGTGTATACATCTTCCTAAGATTTGCACAGAAGGAAGAAAATTGCAGTAAGGCAGTAGCTGGAGAGGTCTGTGGCTGATCAGTCTTTGTGAAGTGATATAATTTGTGATTTTTTTCCAGATAGTGGTTACATAGCTTTCTGTGATAGATATGTTTATGAGTATTAAGATGGGGTATGCCAGGACATAGGTTGCTAACTCAAGGTATTCGGGTGGGAGTTTGTCATTAGCTGGTGCAGTGAGTTTCAGTTTTTGTAGGTAATTTTTAATAGTTGAGATGATTCTGGTATAGCAGTAGTAGCAGCATGCACACAAAGACACACACACACACACACACACACACACACACACACACATATTCACACACACAGTCATACATGCATAGACACGCACATAGTATGTACAGATATGAGCTTGTGTCACCCCACACGTATGGTTGGGTATTGATAGCAGTGTGACAGAACCATAGTTAGGGTCAGGCAAATGGGACAGCTTCCCTGTACACAGACTGTTATGGGCCATGATTCAATGAACAGTGTTGAGATGGAGTATAGACAATGCATTTGTTTCATTCAGTGACCATTGAATCATTCTATTCACTCATTCATTGAAATGGTTATGACTGTGCAGCTGTTTAATTACTGAAGCAAAAAAGAATAAAGCGAGCATCTTTACTGTTTTTCCCCCCATTTTTATCTTTGGAGAAGAGTTTTTTTTTCCTTTATTTTTTTTTTTTTTTTTGTCAACACCTTCATTTTATGCACAAAACTGGAAGCTTCCCATGGTGATGATTTAGCTTGCTACTGCTTCTGCAGAGCACATTGTGTTATACTTTATACTCTTCTTTATACTAGGATACCTCAAAACAATGGTACTGCCTTTACCAGACTATGGCAGCAGTGGCTGCATAAGATGACAGTGTTTTATCTGTTGCACATTCTGTTGAAAGCCTTGTTATGGCAGTGTTAGATCAGTATCCAAGAACAACAGGAGGACATAAGATAAGCTCCATATTATAAAGCTTTAATCGGACACAAGCATGTTTATATCTGCCTCTTCAGGTGCATAAAACAAACTGAAACTAGTCATACTTTTAAACATTGCTGAATGCATCACATGACAACAATACATCACATGTCTATATACACTCCATTACTATAAAATATTAACGCTATATGGTAACCACAAAATAACTAAATATTCAAAGAAAATCATAAAAATATAATCATAAACTATTTATTAAATACTTTGTGCAGTTTAAAAACATTGTTGAAATACATATTCTTAAAAACAACTACTTTACCTATGTAGAGGTCTGTCCTTTAACTTTGGTCTCAGTGGTATTTGTTCATTGAGACCATGTCCCATGTCAGCTCTGAATAAGACTATCCATATAGCTTCCAGTTCCTCTGTTTTATTACATGTGCCACCCCCCCCTTTACTCACAAATCTCCTAGCAATGGCCATGAACTTAAATTTATGCTGCTTGTTAGCATTCACAACATGTTTGGCGAGGGCATTACTTCTGCTTTGTTTGCCTATGTGATAAATGTGTTCTCTAATCCTCTCCTTGAGTGTACGGTCTGTTTTCTCAGTATAAAATTTCTTGCATACTACACAGTGAGGGAGATTCACTATATGCTGTGTATCACATGTAGCTTGTACTTTAAATTTATACAGCAGGCCCTGATCTGGATGTAAAACTTCATTGCTTATATCTATATACCCACAGTATGAACATTTGCCACAAGGCTTAGTCCCCATTGTTTTCTCTTCTCAGGGTGCACATAAGGGTCTCTTCAAAGACTTTTGATTTCTGAACAAAAATTTTGGTTCATTCTCTATCCATTTTGTGACCACCTTGTCAGTGGTAAATATCCCCTTGTGTTTACGTATAATGTTCATATAACCTGACATCACTATAGAAGCTTAATGGCACCTTTAACTTAAGCTTATCACCACTGGTCTCTTTTTCCTTAGACCATCTATCCGAATAATAAGGTCTAGCCTTAGTATGTCACAAACTAACTATTTCTTGTATTTGCTTCTGTACATCTCTCTCCCCATAGCCTCTTGCCTATAAATCATTCCTCATACTGTTCAATTGTTGATGGAAATCTGCATCCCTAACGTTCAACCTAGACGCTCTACAAACCTGATTCCTAATCACATTATCAAACACATAGGTAGGGTGCATACTTCCTCTGCTTAAAAGATGATTAACATAACATTCCTTCCTGTACATGCATTTATATATGCTCCCTTTTTCAATATTTACTTGAACATCCAAAAAGTTTATTCTCTCATATGAGACAACAGAAGTAAACCTTAGAAAAGTGGTGGTTGCATTCAGGTACATAAGAAATTCCAAGAATTCCTCTTCTGTACCTGCCCATAAAATAAAAAGGTCATCTAAAAATCTACAAAACATTGTTCTGATATGGGCCACTCAATAAAAACTCATGTTCCTATACAACCACAATAGCGTTGGTGTAGCTATTGGCACAGGATGTGCCCATAGCTACACCATTACGCTGCAAGTATAAATCATCACCAACCAGAAAAACATTATTTTCTAAGACAATGCTCAGTAAATTCCTCAGTAGTATAATTTTACTTTCAAAGAAATCAGAATACATTTCCATAAACCTGATTAAACTTTCCAAATAATCACATTGGGTATAAAAGTAAAAAGAGAGATCACATCAAGTGTTACCATGAGGGGGTGTGGCCAAGGATGAACACAGGATAGCAGCAGATTTCTTCAGCTCCACAAATTTCATTACACTGATAGGAATTAATTACTTAAAAAATTAATTTTTGAAGTAATTTTCTTTCTAAATATGTTTGTTTTATATAGTTCTTGAACTATATCTAAAAAAGAAAGGAAATTTTAAAAATATTCCTGTCAGAAATCACTTTGGAAATTTTCCTGTCAGTTTATCAGTCTGAAATGAGTTCCAGTAAGACAAATTCTCAAGACTCCAGCATCAAGAAAGAACTTCAGTCTCTGATAACTATAATCCACAACTTACTGCTAAGATGGATAAAATGGATACTAAAATTGATACCTTCATAGAAAAAACTACAAAACAAATAGACTTGTTACATATAGACCTGCAACAACAGAAGATCCAGATGACAGGCATAGAAGAAGCTGTGAATGACATGGAAAATAGAATCCAAGAAGAGGAAATCAACATTGAGTTTCGGCTGAAACAAAATACACATTTACAAACAAAGCTGGATGACCTGGAAAATAGATCTAGGCGCAATAACATTAGGATTTTTGGACTGCCAGAAAATATTGAAGGTAACAATATTACTTCTTTTTTAACAACATGGCTCCCTAAAACTTTAGACTTACCAGAAGCATTCTCTTTTGGTATTGAAAGAGCACATAGATCTATAGCTAATACTAACTCTAACAAAAACTATCCTAGATCAGTTATAGTTAGATTTCTATCATCTTTTGATAAAGAGATGGTTCTTAAATCTGCTTGGGCTAAAGCTCCTGTTAAGATTAATGAGACAACTGTGTGTTTTGACAATGACTATTCTTCCTTGGTAATAGCTAAAAGAAAAGTTTTTCTGCCACTAATAAGGGAGCTTAAAAAGCACAGTTTAAAACATACCTTCTGTTTCCTGCCAAGCTAAAAATCTTCCTTCCTGATGGTCCTAAAATTTTTGATGACTTAGACTCTGCTTTACTGTTTATCAAAAAAATAAGATTTTGGATAAAATAGAGGAAATGGAATGGGCTAGTCCTTCATTAAAGAGACTGGCAACTGAAACTTTGTGGAAGACTTCAGAGAAGAAGAGACTAAAAAACAAATGATTTGTTCTATGTTTTTTTTTTCTTTCTCTCATCATTTTACTTCATTATTAATCTTTTTAAATATAGTTCCTGCATTTCCAGAAAGCCACAAATATTCTGAAAAAGATTTAATCAAAGTTATTCTCTGTGTGCAAAGAAATGTTTTGTTTCATAACCAGTCAAAATATCTGAGGAACTAATAACAAGCTATTATTCAATTTGTTTCTCTTTCTGAAAAAGAGAAGTAAGGTCAGTAATTTGATACATTTTTTTTTCCTTTTTTTCTCTTCTTCTTTTCTGTGTTTAAACAATGACATTCTATTTAGATTATGTATTGGGTAAAGGGTGGGGGAGGGCAGGGAGAGAAGTGTAATGAAAATATGATAAATGGAATAATAACATATTTATTCCTTGTAAAAAGTTTATATGTTCTTCAAATGCTATTCCTAATTATACTTTCTTGATTATACTGCTTATGCTTATTTGTAAATAATCTGTCATGCTTTAACTAATAATAATTAGAACTAAATAATAGTAAATAATATGTTTTATTTTTAACTCTATTAATATAAACAGTAAGTAATATTCCATTGTATATACTTCTTATAGCTTTCTCTTACATTTTTTTATTTCTGCTTTACACTCTTTTATTTTCTATTCTTTTTCTTTTCTTTATTCTTTCTCTTTATTTTTTTTTTCATATTAATATATAGAAATGCTTTTGATCATATAGACACAGTAAATAATAAGATTTGCATAAAAATTGAGTTGGGACAAAAATATTGAGTTTTATTACTTATTAATAACTTTGGGCTTAATTTCACTTACATAGAGGCTGTAATAACCTGTAAAATACATTGCGAAGGTTTTGTCATGTTTAAATGCATTTACACTGCTAAATGAATGTTTGTCACTAGTTTTTAACAAGTTTCCCGCCAAAATGTTAAGGGAGACAATCTGGGATGTGGGCTACCTCATGAACAGTGTCCTCGAGTTGTTTCAAAAGCTTCAACTCTCAGAATTCTCACAGAGAAGCTGAAAGCAGTCAATTTGACCTTTGACCCAGATATCACACTGACACATTGCAGATTCAGGAAGAACACTCTACCAGGAAGTAGAACTGATGCAAATGCGACTATATGAAGGAAAATGAACTCTTTAACATCTAAATGTGAGTTATTTTATATAATTACTTAAATATCTATGTTATAATTCATAAAATATGTCAGTTATAATGATTTTAAATGATGCAGTTTCTTGTAGTAAGTAAATGTCTTATTTTAGAAGGCATAGAAAATGAAACATTTATTCAAGTGTTTTTGAAAATCTACTTGACTGCAGCATACTAATCTGTGTTAGAAACTTATGTTCCAAACATATACATTACTATAACTCATTTAATTCATCTGATTGACAAGCATAAATAACTTTATAACTCTATTCTGGAAGAAATTGTCATGTGATATATTTTAAAGCAGTAGTATAGACATACAAAATACAGATGGCTTTTTTTTACAATAATGCAAGTGTTTCTGAGAATTTGCATAACTATGCAGTATGATTTATAACAATTTCTATAAATATAATATTTTATTCTATTGACAATAATGAGTATGAGTAAAATGCTCATATACAAGCAATTCAAGGTTTTTTTTTTGAAAGCTGTTGACTGCATTTACATGACAGAAAATAGATGCATCTTAATATATGTAATGTCTGAACCATATTAGCCAAAGTTTTTGATTTAAATGAATGTTAGAACTTATTTTTACATACTTTAAATAAATTAATATGTAAATATGCCTTCTTTTTTTTTTCTCTCTCTCTCTCTTTCTTTCACTCTCTCTCCCTCTTTCACGTCTTTTATTTCTCTCTCCTCTTGGTTCCTAATATCAAGATTATTTGAATGCTATTTGAATACAAGTGTATTATATTACATAGATGTATATAGTAGTATGAATAGTTTTAAAAAAAAAAGTTTATTTTAGTTTATATGATGCTGTTTTATCAAATGTGTAGTATTGTCTTGCTAGATAATTGAATTGAAAGCTGTTAATTTAAGTTAAATATAACCAGTATTAAATTGATAAGGTGATAGCTGAGGTACTGCTGCTTAGGGTAGGGGGTTAACTTGAGTGGTAAATACTACTCTAAGTTGGAGTTTTTAACTCCAGGCTGGATGCAAGGTTTAATCCTTACATTATTTTCACTTGTTCATTGTTATATGTATATAGTTTTGACATCCACAATATATTTTGTACACTCATTGTCACTACAAACAAAATTGAATCCTATACAAAATCCCATAAGAGATTCAATAAATACAGCTATATTTAAAGGTACACTTAAAGGAGGAGATGTAACATTACTTATGTTGTTATTTGTTATTTTGATCATAAGATTCTTAAGTTTTAAAAATGCCAAATGACATCTTTAAAAGGAATTTCTTTAAACATTAATGGATTGAATAATCCGTGTAAAAGGGCAAGCCTAATAAGATACATTAATTTACATAAGGCCAACTTAGTCTTCCTGCAAGAAACCCATATCTTGAAAAAAGATATTGATAAACTAGCCACAAACAAATATACAGTATTGGTTAGTTCAGAGCACACTCAGAAAAAAAGAGGAGTGGCTATTTTATGGAATAAAAGTATGCCCATTCCTAAAAGCATTAAGTCTTATCAGGGTGACAAAGGAATGTTTTGTATGGTTACAATACAAATTAATGGGAAGACTTACACTTTAATTAATGTATATTGGATACCTGGAATTGGTATTAATACAGTGAAACATCATCTTGATAAGATCATATCATTCTCTATATGAGATATTATTTTAGCTGGTGACTTTAATTGTATACTACATGAAAGTGATACTACCACTATAGGAAAAAGAAGAATTACATCTAATGCAAAACATTTAAATGATTTTGCTAATTCTTATCATTTGAACAATATTAATAATCAGATAGATTCAAAATCATTACCATACACCTTTTTTCTAACAGATACAAAACGTATTCAAAACTAGATAGGGTCTTTATTTCTAACCAGATGGTAACAGATTTAATTAATTCCAAAATCATTTCATGTCCTATATCTGATCATAATTCAATTGTTTTTGAATTCATGATAAAAAATACTCATAATGTTCAGATCAAAAGGATACCAGCATACTTAACTCAACTAAAAGACTGTAAAGAATATATACTTTCAGAAGTAAAACATTTTTTAGACATAAATAATACTCCTGAAGTCTCCATTGTCTATGTTAGGGATGCCTTAAAATCATATCTATATGGACAAAGTATCAGATGGTATAATAATAAAAGGAAATCTTGGGATAAGGAATTGTTAGATATTCAAAGTAAATTAGACTCTTATAAACATAATAATAAAGAAAATATTATGGACAAGAAAGTTATTGAAGAAATAAACAAACTAAATGAGAAATACAAAGAAATTTTAACTCATAAAGCTAAAATAACTTTAGAGAAATACAAGTTTTGTCTTATTCAATAAGCCCCAAATACTTACATAGACTTAAAAATAAAACAAAAAGGTTGAATAAACAAAACCATATCAAAGAAATCTTTTCTCTAAGGAAAAAGAAGAATGTTTCTAGTATACCAGAAATACTAGATGAATTTAGAAATCACTTTCACAAAATTAACCATAATAACATTAACATGGAACCTAAAGATAAAATAAAGGAGTTTATAACCACAAACATGAATAAAAAGCTTAATAAACAACATATTAAACTATTGGACAAAAGTATTTCATATACAGAGGTTATTACACAAATAAATAAGCTTAAATCAAACAAAGCACCGGGTAATGATGGTATTATACCAGAGATATATAAAATCCTTTCTAATAGTACATATTCATTAATACATAAGGTTTTTATTTTGGCCCAAACTGAGTTAATAACCCCCCCATCTTGGAAATATACATTTATTTCGCCAATTTTAAAACCTAATAAAGATCCAACTAGATGTACTTCATATCGGCCCATCTCATTACTTAATGTTGATTATAAAATGTTTATGAGTATTTTTGCTGATAGATTGAAGACAATCATCCCCGGCATTATAGATATAGATCAGACAGGCTTCATTGTAAATAGAAATACTTTTGATAATATAAGAAGAACTTTAACATAAATTGATTTTGCAAATAGGAAAAAGAAAGATTTAACACTTATTAGTATTGATATAAGTTCAGCATTTGATTCGGTAAGTTGGGACTATCTGTTTACCTTACTGAAGTGCACAAAGTTCTCAGATGCATTTGTAAATCTAATTGAGCATTTATACAAAGGAACATTGGCTTATATTAAGGTAGGAACATATGTTTCACAAAAAATACCCATTTTTAAAGGTACAAAACAAGGATGTCCACTTTCTCCACTATTATTCACTTTAGTAATGGAGCCTTGGGCTAATTTGATCAGAAACAGTACTGACATAGAGGGTTTTGAAATAGATGAAAATACAACATCCAAAATTCAACTTTTTGCAGATGATGTTCTAATTACATCAGCAGGATCTAATTCTTCTATGCAGTCTCTATTTGATAAAATGATGAATTTTAAAAGTATTTCTGGTTTAATATTCAATGAAGAAAAACTAAAATAATACCTATATATACACGAAAAATATTCTCATTAGTGATTTTACTAAATATGTACCCAATTCAGGTCAGATAACTTGTTTAGGTATAATACTATCTAAAGATATTAAATCTATTATATATAATAATTATAATACCTGTTTTCTTAATATACAAAATCTTTTTAATACCTGGAATAATATGTTTTTACTATGGAGGAGAGACTTACAATTATTAAAATGATAATATTCCCCAAGATTTTATACTTAATACAATCAATAATACTTCCACCTACAAAAATAATTATCAAGAAACTGAATACACTAATGTTAAATTTCCTATGGGCACCTAATAGACCTAGGATTGCATTAAAGAAACATACTAATAGCTGGTCTCAAGGGGGCATTTCTTTTCCAGACTTTAATTTATATACTATCTCTTCTATTGTAAAAGTTATTACTTTATTAATAGATCAGTCATATGTCGCAAAATGGAAAGATTATTGGGAGCTAATTAGTATGCACTTCATGAAAATCTCCTTAACACATAAAAATATGATTGTAAATAACTCCATGTTATGGTTACTAAAGGAATTTTGTACTTCACCTATTATACCTAAACATATGGTTTGTTACCCATTAAATATTATTATTAGCTATTGTAACTTTATATTCATGCACCCTAAGTATAGGGAATGGAGTTTTATTATATTCCCTATAATGTATACTCAGGGTATGCTTTTGTCATCTACTTCTGAAGGAACTCATTTAGCTATAGATAATGATCTAAAGTACTGGTATCAGTTGATATCTGATAATAAAGTTAAAAATCTAGATTTCTTAAAACAAGAATTTGATCTAAGAGAAACTTGCTGGTTAGAGGTTCAGACCTTTAGACAACATCTCATTAATAAAATAGATCTAATGTCTATAACAGTTAAAGAATCTATTCCAACACTGATTGATTACTTGATATTAAATTTACAACATAAAGTTTCTGATAAAGGTAAACTTTCATACATACATAAAATTATCAGACAAGAAACTTTTACAGTGTAGATAATACTGGAATTATTTCACTTCTATTAATGGGGACCCACCAAATCAACAAGATAAACAATATATATTGGAATCTGCCTATAGAACTACGCCTTCCATTGTCTGGAGACTTTATACATAGAAATTTTTACATAGATCTTTTTATACACCTTTGATGATGAATAAAATAAATAATAAAGATAATCTATGTAAGAGATGTAATGTAGAAATTAATGCTGACTGGGCTCATATGTTTTATGACTGTATAAAATTGAAAGAATACTGGAAGTCAATTAATGAATTTTGCAGGCTCTTTTACAGATAATTTCATTATTACTAAATCTCTTATATTATTCAACACACCTATACCTCAAAGTGTTAAAAAGGTTAAGCTTCCCTTGTTATGGTCTATTCTAGCAGTGGCTAGGAAAATAATAACCAGAAATTGGATTTCAGATACACCTCCTTCGTTCAATGAATTTAAAAATGTTATGAATATAGTGTGCCATATGGAAATAAACACAATTAGGTCAAGAACAACTAGAAAAACATCTTATTATATTGTATGGGATAATTTACAAAATTTGTTAAAAAAATCCTAATTTCAATAGCATGGTATTTTAGTTTAATTAATTGATCTGATTGTAGTGGATGTCTTTGTAAATACTTTAGTTGTTTTGTTGAATGTTATAATCATATCTATTTTTAATTACTTGTATAAAATTGTTGTGATATTTCTCTTGTATGTTAAAACAATAAACCTGTTTTGAAAAAAAAGTGTTACCATGAGAACACTTTCAATAGAGTTGTAATTATTGAAAGTGTATAAATCTCTCAAAAACTATGTTCCATGTCTCTTAACACATGCTCTCTATTATTTAAAAGTGGTTTCAAACATTTTTCAATGAAAATGGATGCCGGTTCAGTAAATTAGTTTCTACTGGACACTATAGGCCTCATGGGTGGGTTAGTGGTGCTCTTGTGTAGTTTAAGCAAACCTTGGATAATAGGTGTAGTAGGTGAGGTAACCATAAAATAATATAACTAACTGTTATCTATCATGCCATTCAAAAATATATCTTTTAATTGCTTATGGCCTTCTTCTTTGAACAGCTTAACCCTAACTGGGGGCAGTTTTTCATAAAAAAAATCTTCCTTCAGCATGTGAAACATCATGAGATCATATTTATTTTTATCCATACTGACTATAGGCCCTCCCTTATCGGCAGACCTGATTTCTATTGTGTCATTCTTCTGTAAATCCAGTAAGGCGTCATGCTCTGATTTTGTTAAATTATAAGACATTTGCCCCTTGTAATGTTTACGCCTATTAAAATCATTTAATTTATGTACATCCTCTATGCACATTTTTGCAAAAGCATTAACTAATCAGTTAACTGCAGGTATAAATATGCTAGGTTTTTTATAAACATGACTACCTTGCATATGTGTAGTCTCTGTGCCATTAAACTGCATTTTTAACATTAAATTACGTGTAAACATCTTTATATCAAATATAACATCTTCAATGTCAGACCTACCAGTGGGTATGAAAGTCAATCCTTTTTGTAACAAATTAAACTCATCTTGAGACAGAACATGACTGGATAAATTCCATATCAAGTCTTTCTTTGGTTGAAAAAAGTTTTCTTTATATTGTATGGGCTCTTATTCAACCCATCTTGCATCCTCATGTTCCTGCTCCTGCTGCAATCTCTGCTCTGCTGTGTCAAGGCAGGTAGCTTTTGTTCTCTTATAGGAAGCGGGAAATTCAAAGGCTGCACACCTCTGTTCTCTAAAAAATCACTGTTGGCAGAATGGACCATGCCTTGTTTTTCAGTGGAATTAGATTCTGTTGTTCCTTCAGCTGCATCATAAACTTGTGTTACAACTTGCACTGTCTTCTCCTAGCCCCTGGTTCCTTCACTGCATAGTATGCAAGACATTTTATATTGAGAAAACAGACCATATACTCAAGGAGAGGATTTATCACATAGGCAAACAAAGCAGAAGTAATGCCCTGGCCAAACATATTGTGAATAGTAACAACCAACATAAATTTAAGTTCATGGCCATGGCTAGGAGTTTTGTGAGTATAAGGGGGGAGTACACATGTAATTAAACAGAGGAACTGGAAGCTAGATGGATAGTCTTATTCAGAGCTGACATGGGGTATGGTCTCAATGAACAAATACCACTGAGACCAAAGCTAAAGGCCAGACCTTTACATAGGTAAAATAGTTGTTTTTAAGAATATGTATTTTAACAATGTTTTTATAGTGCACAAAGTATATAAGAAATACTTTATGATTATATTTTTATGATTTTCTTTGAATATTTAGTTATTTTGTGGTTACCATACAGCTTTAATATTTTATAGTAATGGAGTGTATATAAACATGTGATGTATTGTTGTCATGTGATGCATTCAGCATGGTTTAAAAGTATGACTGGTTTCAGTTTGTTTTTATGCACCTGAAGAAGCAGATGTGAAAGCACTTGTGCCTGATTAAAGCTTTATAATAACCTGGAGCCTATCTTGTGTCCTCCTGTTGTTTTTGGATACTTTGCTGTAGTTTTGCTGTGGACACAAGGACCTGCATATGAGTATTTTTTATTGCTGTTGCTAGTGTTAGAGCAGTGCCATAGTACAAACTGGGTATTATGTGCCTTGACCCTTCATGAGCAGATTACTTACATTGGGGAGAGGCAGACCCTTCTCAGTAGACCCACACATGGCCCTCAGACATCATTGCCTGTGCTACATCATGCATGCATATATGCTGTTAGTCAACCTGCTCTGAAGCCAGCAGTCATTTCCACAGAGACAAACACATTGCAGTACTGCTCCTACCTACACCATGTCCCAACCTGTTAGTGTTATCACAACCAGCTCCTCAATACAGCACTGTGGGATGAGTATTTCTGGATGTGGTAGGGACAGCCAAGACTTCGGTGAGAGCCATCAATGTAGGCATCCAAGTCTGATTATAGTAATATTGGCAGTTGATCCAATGTGTGTCCTGTTGTGTCATTCTAATGCTGAGGCAACGGTGACTGCTGTGCTGACCACTGCTTATTACATCTGTAAGTGGTTTCAAAATGTCTGACACCACAGGCTGTTTTGGTTTATTTATCTGACTTAAGTGACTGCTTTCATGTTGTGTTATGTTGTGCATATCTGTCATCATTATATGTTAGTTCAAATATTAACAACTTGACTGGTATAATTGACAATCGACCTGCTTCCATTTTAGCAACTCTTGATAGGTGACATAAAGCGTGCATTTCTCCAAAATCATCAACATATTACCTTATATTTCCTCTGTTGATTGGTACATAGCATAGTTCATTGTTGTTTGCCATAATTGCATGCACAGGGATATGTCAATGTGCACACCAGTGATACTTGTGGCATATTATTCTGGTACTACACATGCCTCCTCTTAGTAGAACATGCACCTCTGTTTACATATTTCCCTTTGTCATTCTCTTGCTAACGTATGCTTCACATGTGTGATTTTCCATAACTACCTGCTTAGACACACATATATACCTATGTTGCTGTATCCCATACAATGATCCATGTTCCATGTCTGATGTGTACTGTCTGTCATTGATGCTCTGCAGAATAGAAAATATGTTTTCTTCTGATCACTCATGTTGTTGCACTCAGCTGTGTATTATAGTATTGCCTAATGCTTGACATTCGATGTCATGCATGTCATATTATACTTGTTTGCGACATGTCATGCATGCTGCATTTTGGCCAGTGCTTGCCATGCTGCTGTGTACTGTATAGTGTTCTGTACATGTGTGATACATCTCATTGTTATTGTACCACTCCTACATTTAGGTTTTATTGCACTGGGTGGCAGTGAAGAGTTACCGAATAGCTGGGTAACTACAGCAGAGCTAGTAAGGGAGACTGCTAGAAAGGTGCTTGGTATGACATCTGGACAGAAGAAGGATGACAAGCAGACATGGTGGTGGAATGAGGAAGTACAGGAGAGTATATAGAGAAAGAGGTTGGCAAAGAAGAAGTCTGATTGTCAGAGAGATGAAGAAAGTAGACAGGAGTATAAGGAGATGAGGTGCATGGCAAAGAGAGAGGTGGCAAAGGCTAAGGATAAGGCCCATTACCAATTGGCTAGACAGAGGGACAGAGCTAGGAAAGATGTGCAGCAGGTAAAGGTGATAAAGGATAATGAGGGAAACATACTCACAAGTGAGGAGAGTGTGTTGAGGAGATGGAAAGAGCACTTTGAGGGGTTGATGAATGAAGAGAATGAGAGGGAAAGAAGGTTGGATGATGTGGGGAGAGTGAATCATGAAGTACATGGATTAGCAAGGAGGAAGTAAGGATAGTTATGAAGAGGATGAAGAATGGAAAGGCTGTTGGTCTAGATGACATACCTGTGGAAGCATGGGGGTGTTTAGGTGAAACGACAGTGGAGTTTTTAACCAGATTGTTTAATGAAATCTTAGAAAGTGAGAGGATGCCTGAGGAATGGAGAAAAAGTGTTTTGGTACCGATTTTTAAAAATAAGGGTGATGTGCAGAGCTGTAGTAACTACCGAGGGATTAAAGTGATCAGTCACAGCATGAAGTTATGGGAAAGAGTTGTGAAAGCTAGGTTAAGAAGGGATGTGATGATTAGTGATCAGTAGAATGGTTTCATGCTAGGAAAGAGCACTACAGATGCAATGTTTTCTCTGAGAGTGTTGATGGAGAAGTACAGAGAAGGTCAGAAGGAGTTGCATTGTGTTTTTGTAGATTTAAAGAAAGCATATGACAGGGTGCCAAGAGAGGAGTTGTGGTATTGTATGAGGAAGTCAGGAGTGTCAGAGAAGTATGTAAGAGTGGTACAGGATATGTACAAGGGTAGTGTGACAGCAGTGAGGTCTGCGGTGGGAGTGACGGATGCATTTAAGGTGGAGGTGGGATTACGTCAAGGATCAGCTCTGAGCCCTTTCTTATTTGCAATGGTGATGGACAGGTTGACAGATGAGATCAGACAGGAGTCCCCATGGAAAATGATGTTTGCAGATGACATTGTGATCTGTAGTGAGAGTAGAGAACAGGTGGAAGAGACCCTGGAGAAATGGAAATATGCTCTAGAGAGAAGAGGAATGAAGGTCAGCAGGACTAAGACATAATATATGTGTGTGAATGAGAGGGAAGATAGAGGAATGGTGAGGATGCAAGGAGTAGAGGTGGCGAAGGTGGATGAGTTTAAATACTTGGAATCAATAGTTCAGAGTAACGGTGAGTGTGGAAGAGAGGTGAAGAAGAGAGTACAGGCAGGATGGAGTGGGTGGAGAAGAGTGTCAGGAGTGATTTGCAACAGATGAGTACTAGTAAGAGTGAAAGGGAAGGTCTACAAAAGGGTAGTGAGACCAGCTATGTTATATGGGTTGGAGACAGTGGCATTGACAAAAAGGCAGGAATTTGAGCTGGATGTGGCAGAGTTAAAGATGTTAAGATTTGCACTGGTTGTGACGAGTGTGGACAGGATTAGGAATAAGTATATTAGAGGGTCAGCCCAGGTTGGAAGGTTTTAGACAAAGCCAGAGAGGCATGATTATGTTGGTTTGGGCATGCGCTAAGGAGGGATGCTGAGTATACTGGGAAAAAGATGCTAAGGATGAAGCTACCAGGTAACAGGAAACGAGGAAGGCCTAAGATAAGGTTTATGGATGTGGTGAGAGAGGACATGCAGGTGGTTGGTGTGACAGAGCAAGATGCATAGGACAGGAAGAAATGGAAACAGATGATCCGCTGTGGTGCCCCCTAATGGGAACAGACAAAAGAAGATGATGATGATGATGATGATGGCTATGATACATTCACAAACAATGTGCAGTCCTAAATTTACTGTGGTAATGGCTGTTGTACTGCTACCTTCACACACTAATATTGTGTATAATGATATCCTACCATGCCAGCAACACATTCTGTTTAGACACGCAACACATATGCCACTGTAGTCATTTTTGATGATGTACCTTGCATACAGTGGTCCCATAGTGATTTTTTCTTTGTAGACATCCAGGAGTGTTCCTTGCTGTGTCATTTATATGTGCATAAGATTTTGCATGGGAAAATTTTGTTAATAGTATGCATGCTGTTCAATTTAGAAAAGTAATGGGCTGTTTCCTTTAGTTGTGTCCTATGGTGCAGTAGAAGGGAAACACTGCTTTATCTGTGTACTTCTTTACATGTGACTTGTCATGTCTCAATGGTGAGAACCAGATGCTGCTGTGTGGACTGAGCTACAACATACACCTGCAGCTTCCTTCATCCACACCTAGTTCTTCTCAATCCTGTGTCCTCCTGCTCATTCTGTGACAACTCCCATAGCTCCACGTCAGACACTTAGGGCTCTTGGGGTAGGTCACACACATCTGCGGCTGGTAGGCTACTAAATTTTGATGTTAGTATATTGTACAGCATGGCACATGTGGTGACCATCTCTGATGCCTTTTCTGGTGTGTATTGGAGTGCATACCAGATGTGTCCAGACATCTTAATCTTGCTTTCAGAATGCCAGACACATGCTGAATGATGTTTTATGTCATGGTGTGCACTCTGTTGTATGCATCCTCAGCAAGCATTGATGGGACTCTGTATGACTTCATAAGACAAAACTCCAGTGGAAAGTCGCAGTCACCCATTTGTATGGGGATGACAAAGCATATTTTGTCATCATGCTTGCTATTGACAGGTATGGATAATGCTTACGTTATAGTAGTGGTCCTATACTTACTGAGAAAGAGCCCCTCTGGACTTTCACCATGATGGGAAGTGGCCCTCAGAGCACTTTCCCTCCCTATTGCTGCATCATGCATGGCAGCAGTGTATGCTGCCATGATATTGGTAATAAGGCTGTCATCAGAGTACACCACCTGACAATTGAGCAACTGCCATCCCTTTCTATGAATGCAACTCTGATGATGTGAGGTATTGCCAGCTCTGCCAGGAGAAGTAGGGGGAGTGGATGTGTAACATATGCTGGCATAGCTAGTTGGAATTTTATACAGAATTATATGTCATTTGTATATCAAACTGATTTGTACAGATGCTTGTGTTGAAAAATGTATTTGTAAAGCTGCTTGTGTTAAAAAGCTGCTTGTGTTAAAAATGTATCAACAGTGGGTCATGACTGTACTGTAACTGATTAAATGTATATGTTTTAATAGAGGATACTGGAAGAGAAGAAGCTAAGCTCAGCCCCAGCTAACTTTTAGATAAATATCCTGAAATTAAATTACCTGGTTTAGGCCATAAAGATTGGATTTTACAGTTCTGATAGCAGGCAGAGGCTAAATGTCTGTATCAGAGAATGGTTTATTAGCTCCTGTTTGAAGAGTGGAAGTTTCTTATGGTATTATAGTTTCCAGATGCTATACCACACCTCAGCAAAGCTCTGTCTTTGTGTATGGTAAAACATATATGCTAAATTCTGGTTCAGTTTCTAGCAATGGGGGTAGCATGGAAAACAGAAGTTAGATGACCAGATGTTTGTGATGTCATTCTGTAATCTAGGACAAAAATAATGTTTTAATACCAGATGAGAGAGAATTCTCAGGACAGTCTGTTTCTTGGAATCTGACATAGAAGGATCTTTCACCCACATCTTGCCTTGCTCTAGTAAGTGTATCATGGAATAGTAATTCTGTAGAACAGACAGGAAAAATATAGTGAAATTAGTTAAGTACTCTTTTTATGTATCTGTGTGAATCTATTCACTTGTGTTATTTTAATATTTCCTAGGTCTGAAACTCTGGTGTTTATTGTAAATACATATTTAGTATTTTTGGTTTTTTTACTACTTATTATTAAATATATTTACATTTTTCATTGTGGGTGGTCCTTTAGAGAATATTTTAACCTTTGAGAGTACTTATATCTATTTGGCGACTCTGTGGCCATTCCTGAAAGCCTTAGTGCATTGGTCAAAACACTACCATTTGTATTAATATTACTTTCACTCAGCATAATTGGGTACCCTTGTAAGAGCCTTAGAATAGTTGGCTTTGGAGTTTCTGGTGGCAGCAACTACCTTATAGTCTAGGCAGAATGGGGCATAACTTGTAAATCTATGCCAACCTTTTCCATGTGTGTGTGTCTGTGTGTGTGTGTGTGTGTGTGTGTGTGTGTGTGTGTGTGTGTGTGTGTGTGTGTGTGTGTGTGTGTGTGTGTGTGTGTGTGTGTGTGTGTGTGTGTGTGTGTGTGTGTGTGTGTGTGCGAAAATCAAATCTCAAAGAGATTGTGTTTCAGCTGCTTGGAGCAAGGTGCTAGAGGACTTGGTTTGGACAGTCTGCTGAGGACTCAGCTCTATAGCTTTGGCAGTGAGGAGTCTTACTGGGGACCTGGAAGGAGACAGAGAAAGAAATCCAGACCCTGGAAATATAGTGAAATTAGTTAAGTACTCTTTTTGTATTTATATGAATCTATTCATCTGTGTTATTTTAATATTTCCTATGACTAAAACTCTGGTGTTTATTGTAAATAGATATTTAGTATTTTCATGTTTTTACTGTTTATTATTAAATATATTTAAACTTTTCATTGTGGCTCATCCTTTAGAGAATATTTTAATCTTTGAGAGTACTTATATCCATTTGGTGACTGTGTGGCCACTCCTGAAAGTCTTAGTGCATTGGTCAAAACACTATCATTTGTATTAATATTAATTTCACTCAGTATAATTGGGTACCTTTGGAAGAGCCTTAGAGTAGCTGGCTTTGGAGTGTCTGGTGGCAGCAACTACCTTATAGTCTGGGCAGAAGGGGGCATAACTCTTAAATCTATGCCAGTCTTTTCCCAGGTGTGTGTGTGTGTGTGTGTGTGTGTGTGTGTGTGTGTGTGTGTGTGTGTGTGTGTGTGTGTGTGTGTGTGTGTGTGAAAATTAAATCTCAAAGATTGTGTGTTTCAGCTGCTTGGAGCAAGAACACAAAACACTAGTTTCACAGAGAGGGTGCTGGAGGACTTGGCTTGGACACTCAGCTGAGGACTCAACTCTATAGCTTTGCCAATGAGGAGTCTTACTGAGGACTGAAAAAATATATTTGGCTCTGCTTACTGCTGCTTCTGGCTTCTTGTTGTGGGATTTGAAGTCTTCTTAAGACACTCAGTCTTGCTGGCTGGATTCTGCTAAAATTCAAAGTCTGGTTATATTTGCATTCACAGTCTGTCGCATACAGAAACTTGCAGAATATACACTGATGAGAGAATATACTTTGCAGCACCTGTCTTTAAGAGCAGTAACCAATAACTTTTATAATAAACCAAACTGGACAAACGTTGCAGCTTAAAGTACCGTTCCAACTTTACTTCTCATATAGTACAGATGATGTGAGTTATAACATTTACCTCAGGTCTTGTGTCCTTACCATACCTCTAACATAACTAGATTTAATACAGACTTTTTATACATATTTTAGTTAAACACACACCCTCTAGGTTTTGTAAAGATACTGCCTTGATGACGCAAATGCTAACACATCTGTTCTTGTGCAAATGCTGATAAGTAAACTGTCTTCAAGGAAATGCCTTGTGGATTAGAAAAACATATTCTTAAACTTTCTTAGAAAAACATGTCCTGTTGTCCATTGAAAGCAGATTACATTCTTGTCACGTCTGTAAGAAGTCAGCTTTATTGATGTGTGTAATACACTCATAAGTAAGTTCCTTATGTTTTTAAGCCACAGTCATTTAGTATGGTTGCTGATCACATATTACTAAACTCTGTTTCTGCATTTAAGCAAGCTTTTTCTTTCAGCATATTTACAACAGAATTAATTTCAACCTTAAATTCATAATATCTAACAATTCCCTCTGTTTTTAAACATACTCAAAACATTTTATATACAAGTGAAAATGCAATTTTACATAGTTAATACAATTGTATTAAAGTATTACTACCAAACTGAATGTATTTAACAACTTTTTCTTTTGCGGACCATTCTGTGAAAATATTTTATCAGTTATGAGCTGTGTCTGCTTTAGTTTAACTTGATTAATTTATTCTTTTGCAATTACAGAATTTAATTTATGACTTAGAACTGTTTCATTAACTCTTTGCAACTGTTGAATTAACTATAAGAGACAAGAACTATGTGCTACTGCAAGCATTTATACACTACTGAAAATATACAGTTTCAATGTCATTTTAACCATAACATTGTGATCATGTTTTTGAACTGCTCATTAACATCTTGGTAAAATACTGAACTGGGCTTAGATGAAAGCAATTATTTTACTGGGGTAAAACCAGTGATATTACAACTTGACAAATTACTTTTAAACTTATTACAATGTATTCTGTACAGTATGTATTTACACAGCCTGTTTGCTATTCATGCATTTTAATCTAGACATTAATTTTATTTGTATTGAATTCTTCTGCATTTGTATATACAAAGACTATCATTTGTTCTGAATTTTTCTGCATTTGTACATACAAAGACTATAAAGTACATTTCGTCTAATTTTACAAATTTAATAACATTAATATCAAGCAAAATTTTGGAAAACTTTTATGTCTCTTTAGAAGTATCTAGTGGAATTGACACCAGAAGCAACTATGCTTTTTGCATACCAACATTGTCTTGCCAAAAACATATTAAAAATAGTGACCATTCTTGTTCAATTTTTTACATATCTTTACTCTGTGTTGTATAGCTGTAATCAATTTAAGCCATCTATAACTTTACAGTTTAACAGGTTGTAAATACAATTTAATACTAAACAATACAATAACCATTATGATAGCTATTAGCAACTTGTAAAATATCTTATTCTGTAAGGTTTAATCTGTTTACCAATATTTCTAATGCACTAATACCTGTTTTTTCCTTTCCCCCTAAAAGAGTATTGTCAAGAAGGAATTAAATATTATTTTTTTCTTGTAGCTTTATTTCTGACCCTTGTTGTTTATTTTTCTGTAGCTTTATTTCAGACCCTTGTTTATTTTTTCTGTAACTTTATTTCAGACCCTTGTTCTTTATTTTTTATGTAGCTTTATTTCAGACCCCTGTGCAGTACTGCTTATATAGTCAGTGTAAAACTGAGAAAATACCCCTCCCCTGTAGTACTGCAGCACTGTTTATCTGCTTTATACTGTGAGAATAGAATGTATGTTAGCCCAACACTTTGGTTATACATTTATTTTATTAGGTTACCAAACTATAGACCTTTGCTGATTTGATCATCTTTTCTGTTGCCTTTGCTGCCTACTTCTACTAGTAGTAGTTATTTGTACCCTCCTGTCTACTTTATTTAAACTGTATGTATATTATAACCCATCTGCTGGCTATACTTGATGTAACTAATGTTTTTTTTTTATTTTTATCAGTGACATATATGCACAATTGTGATGTTTTACTATAATTACCAAATAGTGTTGCATGTGAGCATTTTAGAAAAGCTCAAGCCACTTGTTTGGCAGTCTTGTTTCTTATCTTATCTGCTCAACATTTCCTGTAACTATTCATCCAATCTAGGAAGGTCTGAGCTCACATTTCAGTTAACCTTTTAGCATTTTTCCTTTAATCATCTGTTAGTAAAATGCTGTTATAAAACACTTCATATTATATTTGTGATTTGCATAACCATGCAAACTAAACATTATTTTACAATTAGCTTAAATGGATTTCAGTATTTTTATTTATTTATTTAACTGTTCTGACTTCATTTTACAAAGACTGATTGACTAATTCCATCTGTGACTTTATTTCTTTTTAAAATTCAGAACTTTAACTGTTTGGTGTTACTATATAATTATAAAACAATTGTAAAATAAAAAATAGATATTAGCTTAATTAACATGTTTATATTTACATTATTTATATTTGCTGTTGTCTGCCTGTTATTCTTGTGCATTGTATAAAATGTACTCTAGATGAAAATAACATGCATGCATGTCTGTCTTGTATCTGTATATCTTTATACAATCATGTCAGTCTTGTGACTTTAACTTTTTACTCTTATTATCTATTTTCTTTTAATTTTATACACTAGAACAGTTTTGTTTACCTTTTGACTATGCTAAGAATGGCAGTCATATGCTCTACTTTACTGTAGTACTGATAAATACATTGCTTTAATTGAATGGAAGTTTTAAACATTTGAGAATGATTTGTCAGATCCTACCATCCCACCATGTAAGCTTAACCATTTTCAAAACACAAACATATTATAAAATATATCTCTTTTGTACAGATCAGCTGTAGTTTCCTACTCTTTCCCAATGTATGTAGGAAGTCAGTCTCTGTCAGTTCAGCTAATCTATTTTCTTCATCTTGTAACTGTTGTTTAAGAGTCTCCTGTAATATTGCATGGTCTTTCTGACATTTTTTAGTAAGCTGTTCTACTGAATTTGAAACTCCTATGCACTTTTGAAAAGATGTATGTATAACTTGTCTAAACTTCCTGAACTCGTTGTGTCTGTCTTTCAGAAGTTTACTACATTCCTTTGTAACAAAATGTACTAGGGGTTCTATCAGTAACTGATTTGACTCGCATGTGGTGACAGGACATAACTGTTCAACATCTGAATATAATGGAAGCACTTTACTCTTAGTTAATTATTTATCATGAACAGATCTGTCTTCACAGTCTATTGTTTTAGCAATATCATGCAATACTTTTTTATGGCATAATACAAAAAATGCAGTTTTTGTTGAAGCACACAATTAACATTTGTCATATTTCACATGGTTTTCTTTGAGATACCAGTTAAATATTGTAATACATTTGCATAATGATTTACTATCAACCTGCCCTACTAAGGTTTTACATTTACTAATGTGCTGTGTATGCCAACATTGCAATTTTTTACATTTGCTTGAATTATGTCTGAAAATATCCATACTGTCTAATATCCAAACTGTCTAATATCCAAACTGTCGAATAGCATCCATACTAAAAAAATGTGATGTAGAAAAAAGTCTTACCAGTGAGCAAGAAAACAGGTGATCAGGCTGTTGTTGCAGATGGCTGAAAATTTTTCAAAATCACTTGAGAAGCTGGTGAAGCACAACAGGCAGTGGACTGTTGGGCTAGTGGATATCCACCTTTTCTTAGCGAAATTATGGCACTGCGACTGGAATTTCTGTCTCACTCCGGATGTAGACGTCTAAAAAACTTTACTACTGCAAGCTGCATAAACTGGAATACTTCTGTTCAAAATTGACACATACGTACAAATGTTAGTTACTGCAATTTAACTGAAGTAACCCTCTGCAGGGCTTACCATCACTCCCCCTGTGTTTGAATGCAGATTATAGGTTCAAATGCAGATTTTAGGTTCAAATGCAGGCTAGCTTGCCACCGAAAAATTATATGGCTCTAGACACTCAGCTGGCTCGCCATTGAAAAAATATTTGGCTCTCATACTGCTGCTTCTTGCTTCTTGTTGTGGGATTTGAAGTCTTCTTAAGACACTCAGTCTTGCTGGCTGGATTCTGCTAAAATTCAAAGTCTGGTTATATTTGCATTCACAGTCTGTCGCATACAGAAACTTGCAGAATATACACTGATGAGAGAATATACTTTGCAGCACCTGTCTTTAAGAGCAGTAACCAATAACTTTTATAATAAATCAAACTGGACAAACGTTGCAGCTTAAAGTACCGTTCCAACTTTACTTCTCATATAGTACAGATGATGTGAGAGATATAACATTTACCTCAGGACTTGTGTCCTTACCATACCTCTAGCATAACTAGATTTAATACAGACTTTTTATACATATTTTAGTTAAACACACACCCTCTAGGTTTTGGAAAGATACTGCCTTGATGACGCAAATGCTAACACATCTGTTCTTGTGCAAATGCTGATAAGTAAACTGTCTTCAAGGAAACGCCTTGTGGATTAGAAAAACATATTCTTAAACTTTCTTAGAAAAACATGTCCTGTTGTCCATTGAAAGCAGATTACATTCTTGTCACGTCTGTAAGAAGTCAGCTTTCTTGATGTGTGTAATACACTCATAAGTAAGTTCCTTATTTTTTTAAGCCACAGTCATTTAGTATGGTTGCTGATCATATATTACTAAACTCTGTTTCTGCATTTAAGCAAGCTTTTTCTTTCAGCATATTTATAACAGAATTAATTTCAACCTTAAATTCATAATATCTAACAGGGACTTGTTAGAAGACAGAGAGAGAAATTCAGACCCTGGACTGAGTATGTTCTCTGTGTGCTCTTAAGAGAAATTGTGCTTGATGCAGAGAGCTGCATCTGGAAATACTGGGTGTATCTATTTTTGTTCCAAGTGGACAAACCTCTACAGTGTCAGTGGTGAGGGTTCAGACTCCTTGATTACTGACCCAGAGAGGAGATGTCACAGTGCCATTCAGTATCAGGTACTGCTGGGGTTTGACTGGGATATGAGTACAGTCAACTGTACCAAGGACACAGGCATGGGTGTGGAGGTGGTGTGGGAGGTGGTGTTGTAAACAATGGCATAGAATTTTTGCATGGAATTCATTAACTCTACAATGGTTGCTGGGAAGTGAATGTATTCATCCATTTTCCTGCACATTACTAGCAGGAACTGCCATAGAATGTGACTGGCAGCTGCCTAGGACACTCCTATGGCATCACCCATATGCTGTTAAGATGTCCCAGTGGCCAGTATATCCAGACTCTGACACATTTTTGTTTCTCCCTGTTCCAGGTTACCCTGCAGACAAGTGTATGTACATGCGAGGTGTCCTACACCATCTCTCTATCTAACTTATATTTTTCTATTATTTCCTGGTCTGAGAGATGGCTTGATTGTAGCCTAGCTCAGGTCTTTGTTAGCTGCCCTTCTGGGATACATTAGAAGAACACCCTCTGTTATGGCTTGCAGTACCCCAGCCTACTCTAATGCATTAGGTGCAACTTGCTTTATTTTTTTAATCATATTTTGCAGAATTCACAGGATTGATTAGAAAGTCATTGGAAATTGTAATATAGGGGATAGCACAAATGGCCTTTGCCTAGTGCTTGCAAGACATTGTTGTTGAACTAGTCTGTCACATGTTATTTTCCTTAGGCGCACGAATTGTGTTTTGGAATCTGATGGGCATGCATGGGACCCATGAGTCTCATACATTGAATAAATTATTACTTGCTTTTGTTGTACCATCCATTATGAAATCATGTCTGCTGCTGATGTGCCGATGTCTTTCTTTGGAGTGCTGCAATGTCTGCAACTTTCTTTTGAGACACGTACCATGTGTGTGTGTGTGTGTGTGTGTGTGTGTGTGTGTGTGTGTGTGTGTGTGTGTGTGTGTTTGTGTGTGTGAATATTGGTATATGGTCAACATCTTTTTTTTTTTTTTTTTTGAATGAACAAATAGAACAAGTTTGGTTTATATCACCTAATGTCCTGAACTCCTATATGCTGTAGTGCTTGCCTTAAATACTGAATTGTCTAGTCGGTGTACTTAGTTGGGTAGGGGTTCTTTTCTAACTGGGGTGTTTGTGTTGGTGTGTGTGTGTGTATTTGCTCATATGATTGACATTCAAAAGAACATTTTAGACTTATTCTGTGGCACTAGCATTAAGTCCTGTACTATGAAATAAGTAGGTATGGGTTCTTTTCTCACTGCAGTCAGTTGGTATGTCAGTGTGTGTGTTCACTTGGTCGACATTCATGTGAAACATTAGCATGTGGGTTTGGCATACATAATGGTTAAGGTCTTCATCTTATAGATGTAAGGTACATGGTTTGAGTCTAACCTTGAGTGATTGGCTAGGCTTAAAATGGTCCTTGAGCCTAGTATTCATCCATGAGTCATAAACCTATGTTGGATACAGGCCTTCCTTCATCTTAGAATATAGAAGTGCATACCTCTCAACTTTCCAGTTTTTCAGACTGTCCAGATTTTTGCCTAATTTTTGGTCTGTTTTTCATAAAAAATTCTGGTTTTCTGAAAAATCACTAAGGATTAAAGTCACTAAATAATGGCAGACCTCTCAGGTTCAGACTTCACATCTTTCAGAAAATGCATGCTAACACAAATATTGTTATTCTATCAACTTTCTAAGTTTATAAGATAAATATTTAAAATCTGTCCCTATTTCTGGGCCTGTGCCCCTCATTATTTTAGTCTTTGTCCAGATTTTTTGAGCTAAGAGGTTGAGAGGTATTATCAAAATACGTTTGGTTCTCCTAATAAACTTAGAATTGCAGCTAAAATACAATGATCCCCCTAAAAAGAGAGGATATTTGGGCATTTGTGATATCGAATGATATGTTAACTCTAATAAGCTTTGTATACAAATGTTTCTTCTTATTGTATGCCCTTGAAAAGTACTGAATTATATATACCTTTATTTGGTAAAGGTGTTTGTCCATATGTCAACAGGAAAATCAGCCACTAGCTGTTCTCTCTTCAGGAAGGTACTACAAAGCAATAATCCTGAGCTGAGGGTGGTTCTTAAGAGCTCAGAATCCTTCAGTATTCACAGTGTCTGCCACCTGCTTGGTAATAGAGACTGTAAATCCTTCATGGACTTTTTTATTTACTAACCAGATAAGTCCACTGTACATAAGTGTCCCTTTTCTGAGGTAACCCACATAGACACTTGATTCATGTCACACAATAGATGAAAAGAGGTAGAAGAAATCATACCCTGTAATGTGACAATACAAGTCGGTTGTTATCATATCCTAAATCCTCTTTGATAACTGCTAAATAAGGGGAATTTAATCTTTAGCAGTCAGACTTGGGTATTTACAGACCGGCATTATCATTGCCACAGCAGAAAATACATCAGCCCAACTCACATCAGAGTGCAAATCATCTTTATTTATGCCTAAGGGGTAAACATTTGAAATGCTGGGACCCACTAGAGTGAGTCCTAAAACACGGAGACTGAATGGCCAAAAACTGTACTACATATACCAAGTCCGTTTTCCAGAATATTCTCTTTTCTCTGAGGTATGGCAGACTCTCATTTGGTATATATCAGTTTGGGGGGGGGGGTGCAGGGGTGATTGCCTCCTTGCAAAAAAGGAAGTTTAAATGAGAAGAGTCATATTCAAGATTTGCTCTTGTCTCTGGTTTTCCGTCTTCTTTTTTCCCCCAACTTGTCAGCAATCGGCATTTCAGCCTTCATAAAGTTGTTGTTGCATCATGCCCAGAAAAACTAATTCAGTTTCATTGTATTACAACTCCTTCATCAGTACTTTGTTAAAGATTCAAAAATAATGGTCCTTTTAAAGGATGATCATATTACCAATTGTTAAACATGTGTTTAACTTTGCAAAGGAAACATTGCTATTAAGCTGCAACATACCTTTTATTTATAGACAAACTACTGCAAGTTAAAGTAAATAAAAAAATCTGAAAGAGTTCTGTTTTACTGTTTTTTGCCCTAGTTAACAAAACTGGAATAACACAACTCTTGTGAGTCAGTAAAGTATAATGTGATTTGTTGTGGTGTGTGTGTCTTTTTGGCTTTTCCCGATTAGGGGTCGCCACAGCGGAACTCTGGTCTGCTAGTGATTGGTAGTAGATTTTTATGGAGCCAAGTTGCCAGCTCAATGCCCAACCTTCAGCAAAGGCACGCCCATTCATGCATTTCTTTCGGAGGCCACTCGACTGCGGGGAGAACATGCAGACTCCACACAGAAGGCACTCCAGCAAAGAATCGAACAGGAGAACCTCTTGCTGTGAGGCAAAAACGCTACCGTTGTACCACCGTGGCTTCATTTGTTGTGGTATATAAATTAAATGTATGCAGCTGTAATGCAGATAATCAAATCATAAAATATATACACATATCTTTACATATATAAATATACATATATATATATATATATATATATATATATATATATATATATATATATATATATATGTGTGTGTGTGTGTGTGTTTGTGTCTGTCTGTTTACATATGCATATATACTCATACTGTTATTCACTGTGAAATTAAAATGTGTGGATGTAAAAATAACAAATCAAGTAAGGTATTTATGTGCCATCTAGTGGAAAAGTTAGGCATAACACAATTCTTTTTAATTAATGGATGATACACTCTAACTTAACCTAGTTGAACAAATGAAGTTCATGGTCTGTAAACTTCAGATATAAACCCAAGAATTATATGACAATATCATGGGAATACTGAATACCTGATTTATGAGTATGAAGCATCTTGTAACTTATAACAAGTTACACAAAAATCAAATAAAAATTGTATGCCATGTCTCTAAAGTTCTTAGCACAAGAAATCTGGACAACGCCAAATGTAATGGCAGACAAAGGCCCCCAAAAAGGGACAGATTTTAAATATTGCTTTTATAAACTTAGAAAGTTGCTAGAATAAAAGGTTTTGTGTTACCATACATTTTTGAGAGATATGAAGTATGAAACTCAAATGCCTGTCATTATTTAGTGAATCAGATTCTCACTGATTTGCTTGAAAACTACAAATTTTATGAGAAACAAACCAAAAATATGAGGCAAAAATCTGGACATTCTGCAAAAATCTGTACAGTTGAGAGCTATATCGTATGCATGAAAACAGTACCTAAATAATTTTCATCTGTGTACTAGAGCATATTTCATAATTATTTAATCTGATTCCCTGACAGCCTTAACACTTCTGAATGGTTATTTTACAGTCTTACAATAGAGCAGGAATGACACGGTTGCCTGGAACAGGAAGATGGTGCTGTTTAGAACCAGAATCCCATACAGTGTCTCTATGTGGAATTGTAAAATGTAAAAAATCCTTAATTATAGTGAGCCAGAAAATACTGGTATGACAGATTGTTGCACAATCCCTTGTATCTCAAGTGCTCACTCCTGCAATCTTGAATGCTATAACATAAAAAGTAACAAGCAGGTCAAAACAATTATTTTTACAAAAGGGTAAGCCCCTGCAGACCACACCTTCAAAGTGATATATCTATATCTATATCTACATATATATATATATATAATTGTAAGTATATCAAAATATATGTATATGCGTGTATATATATATATATATATATACATATATACATACATATATATATATATATATATATATATATATATATATATATATATATATTACCTCTGCTGTTGTATAGCATTTAGAAACAGTGCAAAGACTCCAAAAGAGCAAAATACAGTCTCAGGTAATTGCGTGTTTCATGCTTGGATGAATAAGCAAGAGATTCCTGGGGCTGCATGCTTCATGACTACATGGCTAATCCAGAAATGTGTTAATTCTCCATGGAAAAATTATATCACTTCTAATGATGTATAATGGATTTAAAACACTTTAATGTTCAGGCTGAGCTACAGAGAGCTGCTTCACTGGGCAATAGTGTGAGGGGGATCCTGTACTGCCTGAAGTGCCAGTTAATGTTAAGTTTAAAGGATCAGGTGTAGGTATCAATGCACTGAAAAATAACCTCTTTTGGACACCAATAATTCTGCATTTCGTACTAATACTGGAAGGTCCTGTGATGGATTTATGGGTTGAATGCCTCTGTTCTAAGTGATATGACTCATATTGGCTCACAGCAGGATTTTTCTATGTATCACCCTTAGTTCTACCATTGGTATCTGTTTATTCTTCCCTTTTTGAGTCCAAGCTTCTACTTTTTTTAGGCTTTTTAGTAGCCCACTTTCATCTATCGTGATTTTCAAATTCCTTAACACATGGCAGTATAGTGTTGTGTGCGTTATCCTTATTGCACTTATCTTTGTCATCCTCATGTAAGTTTTTGAAATCTTTCTCTTAAGTATTTCTTCCACTTTTCCCCCCAGTATCCTCAGATATTTTTTTACATTGATTGCATTTGTCCTTACTTGGGGCTCTAAATAATTTCAATATGATTTTTCTCTAATCTCCCCTAGATCAGCTCTCACTTTTACATTCCCCATTCTAAGTCATTCTTTTTCTAATTACACTTCAGTCCTGATGCCTTTTTGTTTCTATCAAGGACTGCTAGTACCATGTCTACCATAGCCTGTATATCCACTGACATGAACATGTACTTATCTGTATATAACAGAAATGTTTATTCTATTCCTTTCTCATGGTTGATGAGACTTACAGCCTCCCAGACGTATATTTCCAGTTACTCTATTGGTAATGTGATAGTTTATTGTGATAGTTTTCACCCCCCTCCACACCATGTGCCCCTTACACCTCTGTTCCATCAATTATCTAATCATTCACCATCACCTCCAGCTTCAGATTATTGTACATGGTCTTGATCCACCTAATAAACAGTTCTCTTACACCTCCTTCTTCTTCAGTGTTTTCCATAAAATGTCCAAGGTACATGACGAGTCAAACTTTTACCATTCAAAAACATTGTTTGTCACCTGCTTTCTTCCTTTTTCCTCTATCTACCACATGAACTCCACCAGTTCTGAATCTCCTGCTTCCCTTTTTGACTCTACTCTGCTGTCTCTGAGTAATGCTTGACAAGGTTTTGCTAAAGTTTTAAAGTCTGCATTTAGTATTGATATAGACTTAAAGTTCCTGATTCTTCTGCTTTGCACTCTTCCTTAGTGATAAGTACATTTTTTTATCTTTTCTGATTGATGGTGATATGATTCCATGTCCCCTCTCCTTTGGTATTCCTTTGTAAATGCTTGTGCAGTGCTTCCCCATCTGGATGATTCATCCTGTTACCCATCAGGGCCTCCTTTTTCTCTTTTATTTTAGAGATTGCCTTATATGCCTCTTCTGCCTTTATATCCCTATTAAGTAGCCTCATTTATTCCTCCAGATTGTTGAAATTTACTCCTGCCCCATATATTAGCATTCTAATAACTCTATGTATTTTTGTTCCTTGCCAATGTATATTCCAGCACAGATGTTCCAGAAGGGCTTCTATAAACATAAATTTTCCTCAGCCATCTATAATTCCTCATGTTTTTTCATGGCACTCTCTTCCCTACATTCTTTTCTGCCTTAAGTTTTCTTGCCAGTATTCTTCCTGCTGTTTCTGCTGTTATCTGCCTGCACCCTTTCCAGTACCAATTTTCTATTTTAAAGGATGACATCAGTCTTGCTACCATCCTAATTTTCTTAGTAATTTCCTTGCTTCATAACTTGCTCCTTGTCCAATTTTCCTCCCCACAATTTTATCTGTATCTTGCTTAGCTCTTTCTTGACTTCTTCTGTCACCGTATTTTCCTGCTGCCTTCTGTGCATATATTTTTACCGCAATCATACCTGCTAGAATCGTCTTCACACCACTCTACTTTCTTTATTCTAGCACCTCTATGCTCTCATTTTTTCTGCTCATTTACTTGAGTTGCCACTGCCAGCAGTTTCCCTAATCTTTCTCTTTGCCTTTTCTGTTTCCATTGATATGTCAGTCATCACCTCATAGTAATACTGACATTTATATATATATATATATATATATATATATATATATATATATATATATATATATATATATATATTCCTAATATCTCAGTCCTCCCTCACTAGATCCTGCCTGACTAGGAAACTATCCAATCTGATAGTTTGCACAGTTTGCACCAGAGAGTTACTTTTGAAAGTGAACTCCCTTTTCGTGGAGTGCTTTTGCCTCTGCATTTCCACCCAGCTTCCCCTGTTCATTTTGTTTTTGCACAAGTTCCGACTCATCCTTATATTTTTTTCCTTAAAATGGTCTCCCTTTCTTGTGTTCTATTGGCAGTCTGAAGTTTTCTTGTATTATTTATCCTATTCCCTTCATTTTTTCCCATTGGTCAAAAACTTGGCTGCTATCTGTCCCCATGGCACAGAAGGATTAAATATTGATTACATCTGAAATGGTCCTTGTTTGATTAGTGCCATATGCTTCTGAGGGACTGGACAGGGGTGTATGAGCTTGAGCAGCCAATGCCAGCTTGATCAGTCTTACTGTGAAGGGAATCTTCCAGGCCTATGGCACTGGTGACACCTAATGGTGGTGGGTTGTATAATGACCCTGTAATGGCCATGTTAGCCAACACTGAGTCTGGTAGAGATTTCCCAGCTTATTTGAGGAGTAAAAGGAGTGGCACAGTTGGCATAATGGTTAAGGTCTTCACCTGCCATGGACAAGGTACAATGTCTGATTCTGACCTCCAACCAGTGCCCGCATGTAGTTTGCATGTTCTCCCTGCATCTCTGCAGGGTTCCTCCCAAAAGCATGCAGTGTTTCCACCTCAGATATCAATCAAGAATGGAGTCATGGACAACAGCCCATACTATAGATGGTGCCTTTTGAGGAAGAGTTGTATAGACCAACTGTTTTGGGACTCACGTGTGGTGCACTGTATCATATAGAAAGGAGAATGTGGATCATAGACTGATTGCTGTGTCAGGGCTAGCCACTCAATGGTGCAAAAACTGGATCTAGGTAATTCAGCCCTGTTGACTAATGTCACCAAAAATGGGCATGGTTATTTACCAGAGATAAGTGGGTTGAGGACCCAGCACACATCAACCTACACGAGGAACCTATGCTAATGGGTGGAGATGTTTATGAGCCCCTGCTGGCCAGTGTGTGTTAGCACCATAAAGCCCAGCCCTGGGTCAATAAGCTATTGAATGAACAGTGTCCAGTTGCCAAGCATGGTTTCCTGGGATAGCTCTATTACGTAAAAGCTGGACATGAAACCAATCAACCTGTCAAACATGAAATCAGGATTACTACACTCAGCATACATTCACTGACAGGACACAGTTTGGAAGTGGATGAAATGATGGTAAGGAGGAGGCCAGACATTCTTTGAACCCAAGAGACAAGAAGAAAGGGCAGTGCTACAAAACCACTTCACTTAGAATCCAGAGTCTACTATTCAGGAGAATGACAGGTTAGAAATGGTGTGGGAATTGCGATGAAGGAGAGGCTTTAGAAAACAGAAAACGGATGTCCTCAGAATTAGTGACAGACTGATAGCAGTCAGACTCCAGTGTAATCATTGGCAGTATTCATAATCTCAGCATATGCCCATCAGTGGGGTTGTGATAGTGAAGGAAAGGATGCATTCAAACCGTAGTTGCAGGACCTGCTAGATAAAGCAGGACAACATGAGTTGGTGTTGTGTGACATTACAAAGAATAAGGCATCAAAGGCACTCTATCAGCTGCTGGAATGTGACTGAGTAGATATCACAAAGAAACTCTGTTAGGCTGCAAGTCAAAGACAGAAAGACAAAGAAGATAATCAGACACCCTTTATAAGGGATGCCACCAATAACCTGCTAACGAGATGCTAGGAGTACTTTCAACAGCTACTGAATACAAAAATCACAGAAGCTGTACTGTCCCAGACACAGCTTACAATGAAAGAAAAGGTGCAGCCCACCTTATAAAAAGTAAGAAGAGCAGTAAGGAAAATGATGTAAGGAAAAGCAGTAGGTCAGATGAGGACATAGCAATTGTGATCAAGATGTTGGTGAGGCAAGGGAGAAATGGTTCCTGAGGGTACTCATAGCTGTATGGAAAGAAGGGAATATCCCAGATGACTGAAGAATAAGCATACTAGTGTCAGTCTACAAGAACAAAGGGACATTCACAGCTGTGGACATTAGAGAGGTATCTAACTCCTGGCACACTGCCTGACAGCTCTGGAGAGTGTGATTAATAAACAAACACACAGAGTAGTTAACACTAAAATGGGAGATTAGCAGTTCAGATTCAGATCAGGATACAGCACAACAAATCTGATGTTTGCAATGAGACAGATAGTTAAAAGGATGCTAGAGATGAGTCCAACTGGCCATTTCTAGACTTGGAGAAGACACATGACAAGGTCCCAAGAAAGCTGATTTGGGCAGTCCTGCAGTAGTTTGAAGTCCCAGAAGCATTAGTAGAATTAGTGCAAGCTATCTACAAGGACTGAATGATCCAAGTATGAACAGTGTTTGGTCTCACAGGGGGCTCCTAATGGGAGTGGGTCAGCATCTGTGTGTGTGTGTGTGTGTGTGTGTGTGTGTCTGTGTGTGTGTGTGTGTGTGTGTGTGTGTGTGTGTGTGTGTGTGTGGTGGGGGCTGGATAAAAAGATAAAATGGCTACAGAAACTCAGATGATCTGTGCTGGGATCATGCACATCACCTATTGTCCATCTCTTTTGTTCTATCCTATCTGTCAGACTATCCATCTTCCTTATTCTGTCCTCTTAATTCCCTCTGTAATGTCCTGCAGTCTCTTCTTAAACAAAGTCATTAACCTTCTATTTACTCCTTTTGCCTTGTAGTCTGACACTACATTCAGGAAGTATAAATGTATTACCATCATTCCATTCTTGACTTTCAGCTTTGTTTCTTGTAATAGTGTAATTTTCCATTTGTATTTGCCTAACCTGCTTTGTATTTTCCCTACTCCTTACTTGGCATGTGATACCACTAATATTCTAGGTGACTACCATAAGCCTGTCCTATTCAAGCCCTTCTGTTTCTATCCCAGTCTTAGCGTCCACCTCCAACCAGGGTTGTTTGTCCCCTAATTGATGGATACACACAGTCCCCTTACCCTTTTCAGGGATTGTGAGGTAAGGTCTGGTATAACCCTGATTGCATAGCTCGTGTGGAGTTGCCCTCTACTCTATTCTATGACTTCCACTATTCCTTTCTCTCTTTCTTCCATCGCTAGCATCTGCCTGTCATTTCTTGCTATCTACTTTTTTCTTTGTTCAATGTTTTGTCTATATCCTGCCGCTTCATCTCCTTTTGTATCTCCTTTCCTTTGGCTTGCTTTATTATAGTAGTTGTATTTAAAAAAACTCCTTGTTTTGTATTCATACCCTCTTTCCTGCAACATTCTCTACTCAGTGAACAACTAAGTTTTCTAAAGCTTTGTTTTATGTGTCTACCCACTACTTCCCTGTATAGCTTGTCAAAAGACCTTGCAACCAACATACACTTTTTATAGTTTTGCAAAGAAAGGAATACAACTCTAGTTTAATACATGAGTGAGTCTTCCATTACTGGTGTTAACAATGCTTCATTCTTAAACACATTTCACTTTGGTGTTCTTTCCTAATTCCTTACAGTTCCTAACAAGTATTCCACAGTACATGTATATCCGTATAATTTGCTTAGCTGTGGTCATTTAGCAGTTATTTATTTATTTATTTATTTATTTATTTATTTACCTTTGTTTGTAGTTGTGCCGTTCAAGCTAGTTTAATTCCTTTAATCTGTGGCAATGGTGGGTCCTATGAAGGAGATTGGTGGATAATTTAGTTATTTTGTTGTAGCAGGAGGCAGGTTTCTTTTTTTGTGAGTATTATTTAAGTTTGTTAGGATAGCAGCAGTATATAAGATAGTTGGCAGTAAAAAGGTAGTGGCTAGAGATTTTTTTGCAGTACCTGTAAGAAATCCATTGATCCTATAAAGGTAGCCTACTTTCTGGTGTGTAGATTTAATGGTGTTCAGTATATGCTTTTCATCTATTAGAATGTCTAGAAGCTTACTGTGAGTTAATTTCGATGACAGTATTATTTGCTGACTTTATGGTGAAAGATTGCTTTTCATTTTGGCAATTTTTTGAGGTAAAAATCATTAACTTTCTTGGGGTTGAGTTGGAGGTTTGATTCCTTGAGCCAGGTTTCTAAAGAGAAGAAAGATTTTTGGGTAATGTCGTACAGCTTATTTATTGTTGAAGCCACATATATTAATATTGAGTTATCTGCATACTGGACTCAACTAGCATGGTGAGTGGAGGTGTGGAGGTTATTAATACATATTTTAAATATCAGAGAACCCAGAATAGACACCTGAGAGAACTGTATAGTTAGTGGTTGAAAGGATGAGTAGGTCTGTTGCCATTTAACATCTTGTTGACTTCCAGAAAGGTAACTAAGTAACCATGACAAGGAGTTTGGTGAAACATCGATTGAGGAGAGGTGAATTAGTAGTTCTGTTGTGAAACAGTGTCAAATGACAAGTCTAAGAACATGGTGAACACAAGCAGACCATCATTTCTATGTTGGTTTATTTTATTGGTAAAATGTAGTAGAGCCGTAGTGGTGCTGTGCTTAAACCCATGTTGTTTTTCTGAGAGCCAGTTATTTGATGTTGAATATTACATCAGCTGCATATGGATGCTTTTCTCAAATATTTTGGAGAAGGGGGGAATAATCACTGATCGGTCTGTAGTTATGAAACTCTGTAGATGTGCCACCTTTCTGCAATGGGATGTTGTAGGATTTTTCCCACAGTGGGATGTATCTTTCTGCTATGGACCTATTAATTAGTATGGACACAGGGAAGGTTATGACTTCTGTGGCCATTTGTGGGTAGTATGGTAGTTAGTCTACAGCTATAGAGGCAGTTTTTAGCTTAAGGAGCAACTTCATTATGAGTGAGGTGGGTACTGGACTAAAACTGAAGAGCTGTAGGTGGTTTTGGTTGTACAGGGCTAAATAGAGAGGGTAGATGTATTAGTGTCTAAGAGAGATTGCATAAAATAGGAGTTAAACTGTGTGGGGATAGATTCTATCATATTGTCTGTTTTTGTAGAGGGAGTGGTGGTCTTGCCAGGATAGAATAGTTTATTTAGTTGTTGTTTTCTTTCGGCTTTTCCCAGTTAGAGGTTGCCACAGCGGAGCTCCGGTCTGGTAATGATTAGCAGGCGATTTTTATGGGGCCGAGGTGCCAGTCTGATGCCCAACCTTCAGCGAAGGCACGCCCATTCACACATGTCTTTTGAACACCACTCGACTGTAGGGAGGACATGCAGACTCCACACAGAAGAAGTTTTGGGTTGTTTTGATGTTTGTCTTCTAGGTTTGTATAGTATGTTTGCTTATCCTGTTTGACATGGAGTTTTGCACAGTCTAAATTGATGGAAGGTATTTTGAATTCTATTTTTATACCAATTTTCCAGGCTTTATCCCTTTTTATCATGATTTTTTTGTTAGCCATGGTGCAGGGTTGGACTTTACTCTTTTATTATGTACTGATGCTAGATTATTTAAGGTCTGTAAGAATATGTTATAAAGTGTTCTACAATGTAAGAGAGAGCCTTAGGTAGTAAACTACAGTGGGTGTTATTATTGGGAGTAATTCTATTATGTTTTTATTTGCAGAGGGAACCAATGGCATTGTTTTTTGGGATATGTGGGTGGTGCTATGGAAGTAAACATGTAAGAGGGGATGAGTGGGAATTGGGGATCAAGTAGGGAAGCAGAGTGAGCCTGAGTGTTAGTGAGGGTGAATGAAGTGGGTTGAAAGCTTGGCAAAGAGACAAAACAAAAAAAAAAACATCAGTGATCGAACTTAAATAGCCATAGATCTGCTAGGCGAGATTAGTAAAAGGAACAATGCAGTTTACAAGGCAACAACATAGTTTAAAGTTGATTGAGTTCTGTTGTTATTTCTTGTGTGAATTACCCACTCCCCCATCTCTTGCACTTTGGAGCAGCCATCTGCTTCCTGACTTGGTTTGCCTTTTACTGTTCCTCTTTTCTTTCCCCTAACATATCAGCATTGCCTCTGCACTGTCATCAATGTCCTGGCTGCTGTAGCTGTGTATTAAAATTAACTGACACAAGTGTAAAACAAAAAAGAATGTCTGTTACCTTGAGCTTTCTTTGCCTGTCCATTTATTCCTAGTTTGGATTGTTTTTTCCTTTTTAAGACCAGTTGTCTGCTCTGCCATACTATGTGATATCCTACTGCATACATTTTTCCTGTTTTTATTCGTCCAGCCTTCAGAGCCCCTCTCTTATAGGATCATAGGAAGTTACTAGTCTATTGGCCCTGACACCCTTACAAGCCTAGCCAAGAATGTAGCCCACGTTCCAGAAAGTCAGCACCCTATGCCACTGTCCAGCAGTGGATAGGTGGAATCACAAGGGTGTATTTTCTGTTCCCCACCCAGTTATCCAGGTTGCGCTTAAAAAGGGTTAATGAGGTACTCTGCTTTACATGGAGAGGGAGTCAATTCCATAAAAGGGGCAGTCTCTGGGACACAAATCTGTCTTGCCAACAAGTCCTATTGATGTCACAGACCAGGTTGAGGTTGAGCGTGCAGGTTACTCGAGTGTAGCTTGACTTGTGGATATGCAGCAGTCCCATCAGGGTGGGATCTGAGATTGCTTTGTATGCCAGACAGAGGTCACCTCTAAGGAGTCAGTAGAAGACTGAGTAGAAGGACAGAGCTTTTAGCCTATCTGTGTAGTGTAGATGTTTGAGGCCCTGGATTCTCTGGGTATGAAATCTCTGTGGTCTCTCCAGCTTCTGCATGTGCTTTACAAGGTACATGCCAAAAAGGGCACTGTATTCAATAATCAGTCTTATAAGTGAAGAATACAGGGATGTTATGACCACCTTGTCCCTGGATGAGATACCCTTACTAATGAGGTGCGCCATGTAGAAACCTTTCTGTACAATGGAGGCAATATGGTGGTCAAACATCAGTTTGCTATCAACCTGGGTTCCCAGGTCCCTCATGTCTGATTGCATGCTTAGTGCCTTATCATCAATGTGATAATTTGTGGGGATGTCATTCTCCCCAAAAGGGATGATGATGCATTTTTTGGCATTCAGTTTAAGTCCATATTTCTGGCACCAGTCATTTGTTTGGGTGAGACCCTCTAGGAAGATGTTCACATCACTAGGGGAATTGATGACAGCACTCAGCTTGCAGTCATCTGCAAACTTGGTCAGCCATAGCCCACTAGATTTGGCCTGCACCTCTGAGAAGTATATCACAAACAGCAGAGGCCACAAGACTGATCCCTGGGGTACACCGCTTGTTACAGATTGACTGCTTGAGATGGTTTCCCTATTTTGACTAGGTGGGTTCTATCAGTGAGCCAATTTGCTACCCATCTGGTAACATATGGATTAAAGCCTAGTTGAGAGAGTTTATCTATTATACCTGAGTGGGGAATACTATTGAAGGCCTTGGACAGGTCAATGTAGGTAGTGTGCACCATCTTCCCCTCATCTATGGCCTTGGTGACTGTTTCAAAGAAGTCAACCAAATTTAACAGGCATGACCTCCCCTTGACAAAACCAAACTGTGTGGGATCAAGTGTCTGGAGGTTACCAATGTCCTTGTTTATGAGATCCATGATAATCTACTCCATGGCTTTGCAGGTCAGACTAGTTAGATGGGTCTATAATATCCTGGATCAGTGGACGCTCCATCTTTGTGCAAAGGGATGACAGTAGCTGTCCTCCACTTGGCTGGGATGAAGCTGATACTCAGACTTTGGTTGAATAGGGTGCCTAATGGTACTGCAAGTTCCTGCCTAAGTTCATGTAGGATACAAAAATGTAAAATAGTTTATTTTTTTGGATGCAGAATTGGATATCTCTGGATTGAATGGATTACATACCAAAGTACATAGGTAGTTTGATGGGAGTATCCAATATTTGAAAGCTTCAAGCTGCCATCCCCCCACACCATTGAAGCCTTGCGTTATGGGGAAATGGTGCAGATTAGTAGGTTAATGATTCTACAGAACTTCAAGATGAGATTTTTAGAACTTGTTTTATGTTTGAATGTAGGGGTTATAGCAGGTTTATTATTAATAGAGCTATTACTAAGGTTCAAAATAGAGAGAGGGAATGTCATCCAAGCTTTAATGGGGTTGGACCCATATTGAATGGAACTCAGACTGATATTTATTTTGTTATCATTTATAGCTGCTTTAGTGAGATTTTAATGGGTCTGGTGAAATATTACTGGCAGTATATGCAATCCAGTAGAGATTCACAGTCATGGTTACCTGAGAGGTTAAAATTTTCTTTTAAGGTAGGAAAAAGTTTAAAAAAATGTCTTTGTTAAAGGGAAGTTTGTCATGTCTCCTGTCAGTTTATATAACATGAGGTTGAACCCTGGTACTTATGTTTGTGGTAAGTGTAAGACATTTAAACATATTGTTAGCAGTTTTGGAAATATTAATGGATGTAGATTTATAGTAAAGGGCTTTTTTAGATGTGATACTGTTGGTATAATTTATGCCCTTAAATGTCCATGTAATAAGTTCTGTATTGGCCAGTCTAAAAGAGCCTTTAAAGTCAGATTTTTAGAACATATGAGAGATATAGAGAATTTTAAAGATACAAGTTCTGTGGCAGTTCATTTTCACCAAGCACATCAGGGCTTATCTGTGGATTTACAGGGGACTATTTTAGAAAAAGTTGGGAAAATGTTACATGTTTCTAATGATATATGTTTTAGGGACAGACTTTTATATAAAGAAGCTATTTATATTCTTAAATTTGATACTTTAATACCAAAGGGTATGAATTCTGAACTTAATTGGAGATTTCTACTTTAATAAGAATGTGATTTTTAATTGGCATTTGGCATGTGGGGTTGTCAATTGGATGCAGTAGTTATACTGGGTGTCTTATTTGGTGTGTATTCTCCTTGAAGGCATTGCAGCCGAGACGTCAGAGTGAATAAAGCTTTTTTGTTTTTTATTGGGTCACTGGTTTGTGGTTTTTATCTTCATGTAGGATGCAGCCTGAAATGTTATCGGGTCCCATGGAGGCTGTATTTTTTGCCTTAGAGAGGGCAATGATGATTTGTGCCCTAGAGATAAAGGGAGGGGGGCAGGTACTGGGGATGTCCTGGTTTACTGATGGGGGGCAGAGGAGTGAAGTTTCACTGAACCTGTCTGCCAGTAGGTTGGCTATATCTACAGGGTTTGTGTATATGGTGTCCACCAGTTCTGAGTGCTTCCCTTGAGATTGCGGACATATGTGAAGAAAGCATTCTGATTGTCTTTATTAGATGTGGCCAGTTTGGACTCGAAGTTTGCTTTGGGGGAATTTCACTAGTGCTCTTATTTGCTTGTTCAGGCTAAGATTGCTTCCAATTAGACACCTGCTCCTTCTTGGTCCTGGACAGCAATGTTTTCCTTTTATTATAGTTTATTTATTGTAGATGTCCACCAGACAGGTTTACTCTACCTTGAGGAGGATGATTTCATCCTGTCTGGTACTCCTGATTCTATGCATCTATATAAATGCTCATATAGTACTTTGGTGTAAGTTCGAACATATGTGCTAGTTTCTGTGGAGGGTGTGGAGGCTGCGGATCTGTTTATATCTTCTCTCAGGAGAATGTAATCAGCTTTGGAGAAGTTTTTTTGTTTGACGCTAGCTTGGAGTGGTCAGGGGAGATGGTGACTTCGAAAATGACTGTTTTGTGGTTGCATCTTACCAGGGATGATGACACTGTAGGGATGCTGCAGTGGTTACTCATGTTTGGTTAATACCAAGTCCAAGATATTTTCACCTCTTGTGGGGTTGTCAACCACCTGGTCCAAGGCATTTGCATTGATGAAATCAAAGAATCTCTGGGCATTTGCGTTTTGGCATGCGTATTTCTTCCAATCTATGGTTGGATAGTTAGTCACCCAAGATCAGACTAAAGGGTTGAATCTTGATAGATTCAAAGAGGTCCAGATAGGTGAAGTGGGCATCTTGAATCAGAGTTGGAGGGCTGTAGCTTGCTATGATTATAGGGGTCTTGCCAGTTGTTAACTGCACCTGAAGTATTTCCTGTGCATCATACTGTTTGACCAGCCTAGAGGTGTGTATGTCTTTTATATATATTGCTACTCCACCTCCTTTTGTTTTGCTGCCCACAGCTTGGATTCTGAATGAATGATAGGATGAGTAACCTGGTATAGCTGGGGTGCACTCCACAGCTTTGAACCAGGTTTCTGTGACTGCACAAATGTCAGCTTCTTCCAGGGTTAAGAATGCTTGCAATGATTGCAGTTTCATGTTTAGACTCCTAGCATTTAGCAGCATGACCTTTAATTTATGCTTTGATGAAATTTTCATGTTGGTAGTTTTGACCTCATGGCATTGCCTAAAAAAGGCACTATGGGGGAGGCAAGATCCTTTACCAGAAGCCTGAAGCCCAAGGGAGACAGATGCAGGCCATCCCTGGCAAAGCACCATGGCTTATCAATAATGTAATCCTAGGCTATCAGGTACTGGATCCCTGTTGAATGACAACCAGAAACTAAGCCAGTTGTTAAAGTCAATCATTTTCTGTTTATATTAAGGCATCATTCTGGGTGATGGTACAATGCTGCTTAAGGCTAGGGACATACCGGTCCGGGACACACACTCAGCGAGCTCGATCATTTCTCTTTTCATGTAGTCCAGGGAAGTACATCTCAAGTCATTCACTCCAACATGGACTATGACAGTCATAACAGTACCTGTTGAGAGACTTTAGTGCATTGGTGATATGGCAGATTCTGACACCCTGCAAACAACTAACTATGACTTTCTCCTTATCCAGCCTGGTGAGGGGGCACATCTATATATCTCACAATGGAGTATCCTATGACTAATATGTTGGGTTTATGTTTAGGCCTTAGTGGCTGTGAGACACAGGTGTGTGGACTATGTGTGGTGTGTGGTGTGTGGTGTGGTGGGCAGTGGAGTTTGCATGCATTTATGCCTCAGAGGTATCTTTTGTTTGGGTATGCTTTTGTTGAGGATCTTCACATATGTGGATGTGTGTTGTGTAGGTTGGGTGGTGTTTGAGGTGTGCTGTTCATGTTGCCAACCTTCTCAGTGCCAGATATATTAGTTTGTGGGGGAGAGAGAAATGACACTAGGTGCTTGTTGTTAATGCACCTCTCACAAATTGTGTTCCTAGGTGATAGTAGTAAAGGGTTGTCTGTGTACATGAGGAAGTTGCTGCACTGTCTCAGGATTCCCATATATACCAGACTGGCAGGAGAAAATGTAGGAAATTGTCCATCCATATTTGTCAGAAACTGAAAGATCTAAGAGGGTAAAGGGAGGAAGGTCTACGAGTAATACTACTAGATAATAACACAAGTGCTGCTAATGGAAACGTGTAGCTGGAATACCCGAAAAAGGGTTAAAAAACATACAGCTGAAGCTCTGGGTGCAGCCGACCTGTATCTAAACTATGCTACTTAATTTTAAGGTTAAGAACTCAGTAAGAAAAAAACTCACAATGAAGCACAGATTAATCAATTATAGTTAAAAGAATAGAACTCACAGTATGAAAAAATACAGTTAAACAGCAGTAAAATGCAGTTAAACAGTAATTATTTGCAGTAGATAGCAATGAAATCTAGTTAATCAGTAGATTGCTTTGAAACAGTAGCTCACAAATCACAACAGTAACAGATAGCACAAATAAAGCAGAGATTTAGTAGAATACTGTCATTAATTTAATGAGGTTACCAACAAGCAGTGATAAATATGGTGAACTGAATGGAGTTGAACTCCTAAGAAGAAGCAGCAAAATGAACTAGAAAGAGGCACATTTTTTTTTGTTTGTTTGTTATTTTAAGTAGGAAGTGAAGATACAGAAGATAATGAGATAATTCAAGGTTCAGAAGCTAAAGGGGTGGGCCTTTACTAAGTTTGCACTATAAACAGTAGAATGAGCTGATGCAATGTGACTAGGGGGAGGGTCCAGTATCAGATTTATACTAGAGGCGAGCAACTCAAAGCCACTAAGACTTAAGACCACCAAAGCAGCTGCGCTGGTGGGTGGGACAAAAAACAGATGCACAGATTACACAGATATACTGTAAAACAGAAGTGCAGAAAACAGTTGAAAATAAACACTTATCTTTTTTCCAGTATCACAGTAGAGCAAATGGTAGAAGGCCTCTTACTGAGGCTTTGAACAGCTTGGGCAATTAAGTACAACTGGTTTAAAACACTGGCTATTAAAGGCAGAGAAACAGAAACCAGCCCAATTATCCAATCAAAAATAACAGTGTTGCAAGAATACTTTTAGCTAGATGAAACCAGATTGAATCTTGCTGCTGCAAAGAAAACAGCTAGGCCCCTCTACACAAAAGACTTCACTACAAGCTCAAAGGTCACAAACAGTAACAGATATTCAGCTCTAGCAGACAACAAAAGGAGACTAAAAACAGTTGCACAGATTACACAGATATACTGTAAAACCGAAGTGCAGAAAACAGTTTAAAATAAGCAGTTATCTTTTTCCAGTATCACAGCAGAGCAAATGGTAGAAGGTCTCTCACTACAGTTTTAAACAGCTTGAGCAAGTAAGTACAACTGGTTTAAAACACTTGCTATTAAAGGGAGAGAAACACAAACCAGCCCAATTATCCAATCAAAAATAATAGTGTTGCAGGAATGCTTTTAGCTAGATGAAACCAGTTTGATTCTTTCTACCAGAAAGAAAACAGCTAGGTCCCTCCAGACAGTGTACTCTTCTCATTTTTATGAATCTTTAGAGATGGTCTCTCAGTGCCTTTCCTTCTCCTCGCTGTCATGTTCACATGGCAACTCTACTTTCTACGTCACCACTATCAACCTCATGCACTGCGGCCCTGGAAATACATTTAGACCTGTCACTCACAGACTCCGCATCCTACTGTCATCAATCTGCTCTTCTCTTATGAAGTTCATCCATCACTCTGCATACTGTAACTTTCATCCATGCAGTTGAACTTCCTCCTGATTTATGCAGCTCTCCTTTCTGTTAGCCCACAGCCCATTCCCCACTGGTGAGCTTGCATTTGACATAGAGGGGTGGGGTCTAATCATCTGTCTCCTCAGTGATGTCTTCTGTTGATTGCTGACTGCATTGCTGTGGGGCAGTTTGAATCAGGACTAGTGGGTCTGTGAGGGTGCTTTGGTTGATTTTCTATGCTTGCAATCAGTTCACCAACATTGCCAACCTTTATTTAACCTATAGCTCTTCTCTTTTTAAAGTGTAGTTATAGCAGTTGATTAATTAAATCCATGTTTCCTAATGCCATTTTCTTCTCAACTTTCTTCACATGTGCTCTACTGGATTTGTAGAGAGTTTCTGCATTTTGATTTGCATCCTTTTACACTGCAAGAGCTTTACTTGACCTGCTTGCACCAAGGTATCCTCATTGTACCTGTAAGTACACAAGAGCATGGCTTGGCAATCTGCTAACCCCCTGAATACAGAGGCTGTGGATTCTCTCATTATCTGGCTGCATCATCATGGAGAACATACGTTTGTTCTTTAAACAGATTCAGTTCAAAGTCTCTTAACCATGGTTCTGATATTCTCTCAGTAATTCCAGTGAAGTGAATGTTGTGCCAGTCTGACCTATTTTTTATGTCAACCAACTTTCTCAACCTTTTTCAACCTGCATTTTCACAACAATCTCTATCTCCTGTATTTTAGATTGTTGTGCTTCACCTTCCTTAGCATTGTACCTTTCTCTTTCATTTTTCCTACCTAGAGTTGCACAAAAGACAGGCTACTCTTTTTTTGTTTTCTTGTAGCTTTTCCTCTCCCATGTCTTCTGCTATGCTAGTCAACTTTTCGTTTGATAAAATGCATAGATGCTCTTTGATAAGAGCTGTTACAAATACTTTTGTGTGACTGTAGATGTTTTCTGATTCATCTGTCTTCCAAAACATATTTCATTCTTTTCTCCAGGAAAAGGTTTTGGAGCCCTTTTATGAAAATTTGTGTAGACTTTCCTAGTCAAGCAGACATTTCTGATGGTCTGTATCCAGCTGATTCACCAAACTTAATTGTTAAAAGACTACTGCAGTCATTTAATTTCTTCAACAATGTCTGGAGGGTGTTTGCAGCTACGACTTAAGTTAGAATATACAGAACATTCCTAGTAATTATGTGGGCTTCTGGCATTACTCACACCATTGAAGACTTTTAGTTATCCCTGGCTCACACTGGACTGTTCATTAGTAGACTTATTTAGACATTTGTAGAATTTGAGAAGCTATTAATACAGCATCCTGTGCTGCATATTTTTCTGCCTTTTCTTAACTTGGAAGGTGAAGCCAGGGGTTTCATGTACCCAACTCGCTATCCAGAAGGTAAAATGAAACAGGTTAGTATTGTCATAATCTATGTTTATAACTGGCCACAGCCCTTAACTGTATGATGTGGGAATTGAAACAAGTAACTCTATTAACTAATCTGTAATTATTGTCCTTAAATTAACTCACTGTTGATGCCTACAATGAGCCCCAAAAGATTCCATTGCTTTGCTCATGTCACTGATTACATCAACATAAGTAAAAAAATCCCCTCCCCATTAATAATACATTGAGTTTATATTCAAAGTATATAATATGAGGTTCATTTAGTCATACTCTTCCAGAAACAAATGGTAGCACAGATGATGAATGAGTCAGTGATTCATGTAGCTTCTGAAGGCCACATGCAATTAGTATCATTAGATGCTAAATTTATAAATACAATGTTAATTCACCATAAATATACATGTGGATATTCATCCTATAAATTTTACTATACATATTGTGTGTTTCATTTATATTAAATATATATTTAAATATATATATATATATATATATATATATATATATATATATATATATATGGATATATATATATATGTGTGTGTGTGTGTGTGTTTATATATATATATATATATATATATATATATATATATATATATATATATATACACACACACACACACACACACACACACACACACACACACACGGAGACAGAGAGAGAGAGAGAAAGACAGAGATGCTTAAAACTCACAGATATATATACAGATATATACCTAACTACATTTTTATAATGACAAATATGACAAGATGTTATTCTATCCAACAATTTAAATGTTATGTTTTCACTTGCTGGTGCTGGTTCTAGAAGAGTCTCTTTATCTTGAATTAGATAAACAAGCCCTTATCCATTTGATATAATAAACTGTTCCTCTTACATAAAAGGCCATTTTTTGTTAATTTGGTAGAATTTGTTGTGTGGCTACTTTATCTCTTGTTCAATTGAAACACAGAATGATGATTTTTTTTTCAGGTACATTGTTCTTCTGTACCACATTCTTTAATTTAGCAATACTTTTTAATACATAAAGCTTCCTTATTTTTCTTAGAATTGTTGCCTTTTCAAGTTCTTGCATGGGTCATTATATTATACACTCACTGATCCTAATGTTATTCATATAGGTTTGTTTCTACAAAACATCAAATTAATCAGTTTTATAAACAGCAGGGCATCCCATGTAGAAACAATTGTACCAACTCAGCACAGATCGTCGTGGTGGCCTGCAGAGTGATCCAAGCAGCAGAGAGCTAAAAGAGTGACTTTCTACCAGATATAAGTATTTTTGTGGCTTTCCCACTGTTATTAAGCTAGCGACTGCATTTTCACCTGTTTTACTGCTACTTTAAGTGATTTCTGCATTGTACACTGTTTGTTGCACTTTAAGTTACTAATTGTTGCAAATTTTTTCTGTAGGCTACACACTAAAGTGCGATAGCCGATTTATAGCATTTATAGCATTTACTGTCTGTGTTTTCCTTGTCTCAATAAAAAAACAAAAAAAAATCTCTTATTTTCCTGCCTTACTGAACTAGAGTAGTCCAGTTTCAGAGTTGCTGATCCCTGGGCTTTGTTTTTAGTTCCTGTTACTGATCCATTGCCTTATTTGGAAGGAGGGAAGTTTCTTTGCTTACCAGTGGGAGTGGGAAGCACTGAGCGACCTTTTGTCTGATTTGGTGAAGTTTCAGCCAGAAACTAGTAGTCCATTGGTCGTTTTGGGCCAATTCCTAGCTCCTTTCAGCCCCCTGCTATAAAACACGCTAAACGCGCATTTTTCAGCTTGTACCAACTCAGCACAGATCCTCGTGGTGGCCTGCAGAGTGATCCAAGCAGCAGAGAGCTAAAAGAGTGACTTTCTACCAGATATAAGTATTTTTGTGGCTTTCCCACTGTTATTAAGCTAGCGACTGCATTTTCACCTGTTTTACTGCTACTTTAAGTGATTTCTGCATTGTACACTGTTTGTTGCACTTTAAGTTACTAATTGTTGCAAATTTTTTCTGTAGGCTACACACTAAAGTGCGATAGCCGATTTATAGCATTTATAGCATTTACTGTCTGTGTTTTCCTTGTCTCTGTAAAAAAAACAAAAAAACAAAAAAAAATCTCTTATTTTCCTGCCTTACTGAACTAGAGTAGTCCAGTTTCAGAGTTGCTGATCCCTGGGCTTTGTTTTTAGTTCCTGTTACTGATCCATTGCCTTATTTGGAAGGAGGGAAGTTTCTTTGCTTACCAGTGGGAGTGGGAAGCACTGAGCGACCTTTTTGTCTGATTTGGTGAAGTTTCAGCCAGAAACTAGTAGTCCATTGGTCGTTTTGGGCCAATTCCTAGCTCCTTTCAGCCCCCTGCTATAAAACACGCTAAACGTGCATTTTTCAGCTTGTACCAACTCAGCACAGATCCTCGTGGTGGCCTGCAGAGTGATCCAAGCAGCAGAGAGCTAAAAGAGTGACTTTCTACCAGATATAAGTATTTTTGTGGCTTTCCCACTGTTATTAAGCTAGCGACTGCATTTTCGCCTGTTTTACTGCTACTTTAAGTGATTTCTGCATTGTACACTGTTTGTTGCACTTTAAGTTACTAATTGTTGCAAATTTTTTCTGTAGGCTACACACTAAAGTGCGATAGCCGATTTATAGCATTTATAGCATTTACTGTCTGTGTTTTCCTTGTCTCTGTAAAAAAAACAAAAAAACAAAAAAGAATCTCTTATTCTCCCGCCTTACTGAGCTAGAGTAGTCCAGTTTCAGAGTTGCTGGTCCCTGGGCTTTGTTTTTAGTTCCTGTTACTGATCCATTGCCTTATTTGGAAGGAGGGAAGTTTCTTTGCTTACCAGTGGGAATGGGAAGCACTGAGCGACTTTTTTGTCTGATTTGGTGAAGTTTCAGCCAGAAATTAGTAGTCCATTGGTCGTTTTGGGCCAATTACTAGCTCCTTTCAGCCCCCTGCTATAAAACACGCTAAACGTGCGTTTTTCAGCTTGTACCAACTCAGCACAGATCCTCGTGGTGGCCTGCAGAGTGATCCAAGCAGCAGAGAGCTAAAAGAGTGACTTTCTACCAGATATAAGTATTTTTGTGGCTTTCCCACTGTTATTAAGCTAGCGACTGCATTTTCGCCTGTTTTACTGCTACTTTAAGTGATTTCTGCATTGTACACTGTTTGTTGCACTTTAAGTTACTAATTGTTGCAAATTTTTTTCTGTAGGCTACACACTAAAGTGCGATAGCCGATTTATAGCATTTATAGCATTTACTGTCTGTGTTTTCCTTGTCTCTGTAAAAAAACAAAAAAAATCTCTTATTTTCCTGCCTTACTGAACTAGAGTAGTCCAGTTTCAGAGTTGCTGATCCCTGGGCTTTGTTTTTAGTTCCTGTTACTGATCCATTGCCTTATTTGGAAGGAGGGAAGTTTCTTTGCTTACCAGTGGGAGTGGGAAGCACTGAGCGACCTTTTGTCTGATTTGGTGAAGTTTCAGCCAGAAACTAGTAGTCCATTGGTCGTTTTGGGCCAATTCCTAGCTCCTTTCAGCCCCCTGCTATAAAACAATACACTAAGCGTTTTCAGCTTGTACCAACTCAGCACAGATCCTCGTGGTGGCCTGCAGAGTGATCCAAGCAGCAGAGAGCTAAAAGAGTGACTTTCTACCAGATATAAGTATTTTTGTGGCTTTCCCACTGTTATTAAGCTAGCGACTGCATTTTCACCTGTTTTACTGCTACTTTAAGTGATTTCTGCATTGTACACTGTTTGTTGCACTTTAAGTTACTAATTGTTGCAAATTTTTTCTGTAGGCTACACACTAAAGTGCGATAGCCGATTTATAGCATTTATAGCATTTACTGTCTGTGTTTTCCTTGTCTCTGTAAAAAAAAAAAAATCTCTTATTTTCCCACCTTACTGAACTAGAGTAGTCCAGTTTCAGAGTTGCTGATCCCTGGGCTTTGTTTTTAGTTCCTGTTACTGATCCATTGCCTTATTTGGAAGGAGGGAAGTTTCTTTGCTTACCAGTGGGAGTGGGAAGCACTGAGCGGCCCTTTTGTCTGATTTGGTGAAGTTTCAGCCAGAAACTAGTAGTCCATTGGTCGTTTTGGGCCAATTCCTAGCTCCTTTCAGCCCCCTGCTATAAAACACGCTAAACGTGCGTTTTCCAGCTTGTACCAACTCAGCACAGATCCTCGTGGTGGCCTGCAGAGTGATCCAAGCAGCAGAGAGCTAAAAGAGTGACTTTCTACCAGATATAAGTATTTTTGTGGCTTTCCCACTGTTATTAAGCTAGCGACTGCATTTACGCCTGTTTTACTGCTACTTTAAGTGATTTCTGCATTTTACACTGTTTATTGCACTTTAAGTTACTAATTGTTGCAAATTGTTTCTGTAGGCTACACACTAAAGTGCGCTAGCCGATTTACAGCATTTATAGCATTTACTGTCTGTTTTTTTCCTTGTCTCTGTAAAAAAACAAAAAAATCTCTTGTTTTCCCGCCTTACTGAACTAGAGTAGTCCAGTTTCAGAGTTGCTGATCCCTGGGCTTTGTTTTTAGTTCCTGTTACTGATCCATTGCCTTATTAGGAAGGAGGGAAGTTTCTTTGCTTACCAGTGGGAGTGGGAAGCACTGAGCAGCCTTTTTGTCTGATTTGGTGAAGTTTCAGCCAGAAACTAGTAGTCCATTGGTCGTTTTGGGCCAATTCCTAGCTCCTTTCAGCCCCCCTGCTATAAAACACGCTAAACGCGCATTTTCCAGCTTGTACCAACTCAGCACAGATCCTCGTGGTGGCCTGCAGAGTGATCCAAGCAGCAGAGAGCTAAAAGAGTGACTTTCTACCAGATATAAGTATTTTTGTGGCTTTCCCACTGTTATTAAGCTAGCGACTGCATTTCGCCTGTTTTACTGCTACTTTAAGTGATTTCTGCATTTTACACTGTTTATTGCACTTTAAGTTACTAATTGTTGCAAATTGTTTCTGTAGGCTACACACTAAAGTGCGCTAGCCGATTTACAGCATTTATAGCATTTACTGTCTGTTTTTTCCTTGTCTCTGTAAAAAACAAAAAATCTCTTGTTTTCCTGCCTTACTGAACTAGAGTAGTCCAGTTTCAGAGTTGCTGATCCCTGGGCTTTGTTTTTAGTTCCTGTTACTGATCCATTGCCTTATTAGGAAGGAGGGAAGTTTCTTTGCTTACCAGTGGGAGTGGGAAGCACTGAGCAGCCTTTTTGTCCGATTTGGTGAAGTTTCAGCCAGAAACTAGTAGTCCATTGGTCGTTTTGGGCCAATTCCTAGCTCCTTTCAGCCCCTGCTATAAAACAGGCTAAACGGCGATTTTCCAGCTTGTACCAACTCAGCACAGATCCTCGTGGTGGCCTGCAGAGTGATCCAAGCAGCAGAGAGCTAAAAGAGTGACTTTCTACCAGATATAAGTATTTTTTGTGGCTTTCCCACTGTTATTAAGCTAGCGACTGCATTTCGCCTGTTTTACTGCTACTTTAAGTGATTTCTGCATTTTACACTGTTTATTGCACTTTAAGTTACTAATTGTTGCAAATTGTTTCTGTAGGCTACACACTAAAGTGCGCTAGCCGATTTACAGCATTTATAGCATTTACTGTCTGTTTTTTTCCTTGTCTCTGTAAAAAAACAAAAAATCTCTTGTTTTCCTGCCTTACTGAACTAGAGTAGTCCAGTTTCAGAGTTGCTGATCCCTGGGCTTTGTTTTTAGTTCCTGTTACTGATCCATTGCCTTATTAGGAAGGAGGGAAGTTTCTTTGCTTACCAGTGGGAGTGGGAAGCACTGAGCAGCCTTTTTGTCCGATTTGGTGAAGTTTCAGCCAGAAACTAGTAGTCCATTGGTCGTTTTGGGCCAATTCCTAGCTCCTTTCAGCCCCTGCTATAAAACACGCTAAACACGCATTTTCCAGCTTGTACCAACTCAGCACAGATCCTCGTGGTGGCCTGCAGAGTGATCCAAGCAGCAGAGAGCTAAAAGAGTGACTTTCTACCAGATATAAGTATTTCTTGTGGCTTTCCCACTGTTATTAAGCTAGCGACTGCATTTCGCCTGTTTTACTGCTACTTTAAGTGATTTCTGCATTTTACACTGTTTATTGCACTTTAAGTTACTAATTGTTGCAAATTGTTTCTGTAGGCTACACACTAAAGTGCGCTAGCCGATTTACAGCATTTATAGCATTTACTGTCTGTTTTTTTCCTTGTCTCTGTAAAAAACAAAAAATCTCTTGTTTTCCTGCCTTACTGAACTAGAGTAGTCCAGTTTCAGAGTTGCTGATCCCTGGGCTTTGTTTTTAGTTCCTGTTACTGATCCATTGCCTTATTAGGAAGGAGGGAAGTTTCTTTGCTTACCAGTGGGAGTGGGAAGCACTGAGCAGCCTTTTTGTCTGATTTGGTGAAGTTTCAGCCAGAAACTAGTAGTCCATTGGTCGTTTTGGGCCAATTCCTAGCTCCTTTCAGCCCCCTGCTATAAAACACGCTAAACGTGCATTTTCCAGCTTGTACCAACTCAGCACAGATCCTCGTGGTGGCCTGCAGAGTGATCCAAGCAGCAGAGAGCTAAAAGAGTGACTTTCTACCAGATATAAGTATTTTTTGTGGCTTTCCCACTGTTATTAAGCTAGCGACTGCATTTCGCCTGTTTTACTGCTACTTTAAGTGATTTCTGCATTTTACACTGTTTATTGCACTTTAAGTTACTAATTGTTGCAAATTGTTTCTGTAGGCTACACACTAAAGTGCGCTAGCCGATTTACAGCATTTATAGCATTTACTGTCTGTTTTTTTCCTTGTCTCTGTAAAAAAACAAAAAATCTCTTGTTTTCCTGCCTTACTGAACTAGAGTAGTCCAGTTTCAGAGTTGCTGATCCCTGGGCTTTGTTTTTAGTTCCTGTTACTGATCCATTGCCTTATTAGGAAGGAGGGAAGTTTCTTTGCTTACCAGTGGGAGTGGGAAGCACTGAGCAGCCTTTTGTCCGATTTGGTGAAGTTTCAGCCAGAAACTAGTAGTCCATTGGTCGTTTTGGGCCAATTCCTAGCTCCTTTCAGGCCCTGCTATAAAACACGCTAAACACGTTTTTCCAGCTTGTACCAACTCAGCACAGATCCTCGTGGTGGCCTGCAGAGTGATCCAAGCAGCAGAGAGCTAAAAGAGTGACTTTCTACCAGATATAAGTATTTTTGTGGCTTTCCCACTGTTATTAAGCTAGCGACTGCATTTCGCCTGTTTTACTGCTACTTTAAGTGATTTCTGCATTTTACACTGTTTATTGCACTTTAAGTTACTAATTGTTGCAAATTGTTTCTGTAGGCTACACACTAAAGTGCGCTAGCCGATTTACAGCATTTATAGCATTTACTGTCTGTTTTTTCCTTGTCTCTGTAAAAAAAACAAAAATCTCTTGTTTTCCTGCCTTACTGAACTAGAGTAGTCCAGTTTCAGAGTTGCTGATCCCTGGGCTTTGTTTTTAGTTCCTGTTACTGATCCATTGCCTTATTAGGAAGGAGGGAAGTTTCTTTGCTTACCAGTGGGAGTGGGAAGCACTGAGCAGCCTTTTTGTCCGATTTGGTGAAGTTTCAGCCAGAAACTAGTAGTCCATTGGTCGTTTTGGGCCAATTCCTAGCTCCTTTCAGCCCCTGCTATAAAACACGCTAAACACGCATTTTCCAGCTTGTACCAACTCAGCACAGATCCTCGTGGTGGCCTGCAGAGTGATCCAAGCAGCAGAGAGCTAAAAGAGTGACTTTCTACCAGATATAAGTATTTTTTGTGGCTTTCCCACTGTTATTAAGCTAGCGACTGCATTTCGCCTGTTTTACTGCTACTTTAAGTGATTTCTGCATTTTACACTGTTTATTGCACTTTAAGTTACTAATTGTTGCAAATTGTTTCTGTAGGCTACACACTAAAGTGCGCTAGCCGATTTACAGCATTTATAGCATTTACTGTCTGTTTTTTCCTTGTCTCTGTAAAAAAACAAAAAATCTCTTGTTTTCCTGCCTTACTGAACTAGAGTAGTCCAGTTTCAGAGTTGCTGATCCCTGGGCTTTGTTTTTAGTTCCTGTTACTGATCCATTGCCTTATTAGGAAGGAGGGAAGTTTCTTTGCTTACCAGTGGGAGTGGGAAGCACTGAGCAGCCTTTTTGTCCGATTTGGTGAAGTTTCAGCCAGAAACTAGTAGTCCATTGGTCGTTTTGGGCCAATTCCTAGCTCCTTTCAGCCCCTGCTATAAAACACGCTAAACGTGCATTTTCCAGCTTGTACCAACTCAGCACAGATCCTCGTGGTGGCCTGCAGAGTGATCCAAGCAGCAGAGAGCTAAAAGAGTGACTTTCTACCAGATATAAGTATTTTTTGTGGCTTTCCCACTGTTATTAAGCTAGCGACTGCATTTCGCCTGTTTTACTGCTACTTTAAGTGATTTCTGCATTTTACACTGTTTATTGCACTTTAAGTTACTAATTGTTGCAAATTGTTTCTGTAGGCTACACACTAAAGTGCGCTAGCCGATTTACAGCATTTATAGCATTTACTGTCTGTTTTTTCCTTGTCTCTGTAAAAAAACAAAAAATCTCTTGTTTTCCTGCCTTACTGAACTAGAGTAGTCCAGTTTCAGAGTTGCTGATCCCTGGGCTTTGTTTTTAGTTCCTGTTACTGATCCATTGCCTTATTAGGAAGGAGGGAAGTTTCTTTGCTTACCAGTGGGAGTGGGAAGCACTGAGCAGCCTTTTGTCCGATTTGGTGAAGTTTCAGCCAGAAACTAGTAGTCCATTGGTCGTTTTGGGCCAATTCCTAGCTCCTTTCAGCCCCTGCTATAAAACACGCTAAACGTGCATTTTCCAGCTTGTACCAACTCAGCACAGATCCTCGTGGTGGCCTGCAGAGTGATCCAAGCAGCAGAGAGCTAAAAGAGTGACTTTCTACCAGATATAAGTATTTTTGTGGCTTTCCCACTGTTATTAAGCTAGCGACTGCATTTCGCCTGTTTTACTGCTACTTTAAGTGATTTCTGCATTTTACACTGTTTATTGCACTTTAAGTTACTAATTGTTGCAAATTGTTTCTGTAGGCTACACACTAAAGTGCGCTAGCCGATTTACAGCATTTATAGCATTTACTGTCTGTTTTTTCCTTGTCTCTGTAAAAAAACAAAAATCTCTTGTTTTCCTGCCTTACTGAACTAGAGTAGTCCAGTTTCAGAGTTGCTGATCCCTGGGCTTTGTTTTTAGTTCCTGTTACTGATCCATTGCCTTATTAGGAAGGAGGGAAGTTTCTTTGCTTACCAGTGGGAGTGGGAAGCACTGAGCAGCCTTTTGTCCGATTTGGTGAAGTGTCAGCCAGAAGCTAGGAGTCCATTGGTCGTTTTGGGGCAATTCCTAGCTCCCTTCAGCCGGCTGCTATAAAACACGCTAAACACGCATTTTCCAGCTTGTACCAACTCAGCACAGATCCTCGTGGTGGCCTGCAGAGTGATCCAAGCAGCAGAGAGCTAAAAGAGTGACTTTCTACCAGATATAAGTATTTTTGTGGCTTTCCCACTGTTATTAAGCTAGCGACTGCATTTCGCCTGTTTTACTGCTACTTTAAGTGATTTCTGCATTTTACACTGTTTATTGCACTTTAAGTTACTAATTGTTGCAAATTGTTTCTGTAGGCTACACACTAAAGTGCGCTAGCCGATTTACAGCATTTATAGCATTTACTGTCTGTTTTTTCCTTGTCTCTGTAAAAAACAAAAAATCTCTTGTTTTCCTGCCTTACTGAACTAGAGTAGTCCAGTTTCAGAGTTGCTGATCCCTGGGCTTTGTTTTTAGTTCCTGTTACTGATCCATTGCCTTATTAGGAAGGAGGGAAGTTTCTTTGCTTACCAGTGGGAGTGGGAAGCACTGAGCAGCCTTGTCCGATTTGGTGAAGTTTCAGCCAGAAACTAGTAGTCCATTGGTCGTTTTGGGCCAATTCCTAGCTCCTTTCAGCCCCTGCTATAAAACACGCTAAACGTGCGTTTTCCAGCTTGTACCAACTCAGCACAGATCCTCGTGGTGGCCTGCAGAGTGATCCAAGCAGCAGAGAGCTAAAAGAGTGACTTTCTACCAGATATAAGTATTTTTTGTGGCTTTCCCACTGTTATTAAGCTAGCGACTGCATTTCGCCTGTTTTACTGCTACTTTAAGTGATTTCTGCATTTTACACTGTTTATTGCACTTTAAGTTACTAATTGTTGCAAATTGTTTCTGTAGGCTACACACTAAAGTGCGCTAGCCGATTTACAGCATTTATAGCATTTACTGTCTGTTTTTTTCCTTGTCTCTGTAAAAAAACAAAAAATCTCTTGTTTTCCTGCCTTACTGAACTAGAGTAGTCCAGTTTCAGAGTTGCTGATCCCTGGGCTTTGTTTTTAGTTCCTGTTACTGATCCATTGCCTTATTAGGAAGGAGGGAAGTTTCTTTGCTTACCAGTGGGAGTGGGAAGCACTGAGCAGCCTTTTTGTCCGATTTGGTGAAGTTTCAGCCAGAAACTAGTAGTCCATTGGTCGTTTTGGGCCAATTCCTAGCTCCTTTCAGCCCCCTGCTATAAAACACGTTAAACGTGCATTTTCCAGCTTGTACCAACTCAGCACAGATCCTCGTGGTGGCCTGCAGAGTGATCCAAGCAGCAGAGAGCTAAAAGAGTGACTTTCTACCAGATATAAGTATTTTTTGTGGCTTTCCCACTGTTATTAAGCTAGCGACTGCATTTCGCCTGTTTTACTGCTACTTTAAGTGATTTCTGCATTTTACACTGTTTATTGCACTTTAAGTTACTAATTGTTGCAAATTGTTTCTGTAGGCTACACACTAAAGTGCGCTAGCCGATTTACAGCATTTATAGCATTTACTGTCTGTTTTTTTCCTTGTCTCTGTAAAAAAACAAAAATCTCTTGTTTTCCTGCCTTACTGAACTAGAGTAGTCCAGTTTCAGAGTTGCTGATCCCTGGGCTTTGTTTTTAGTTCCTGTTACTGATCCATTGCCTTATTAGGAAGGAGGGAAGTTTCTTTGCTTACCAGTGGGAGTGGGAAGCACTGAGCAGCCTTTTTGTCCGATTTGGTGAAGTTTCAGCCAGAAACTAGTAGTCCATTGGTCGTTTTGGGCCAATTCCTAGCTCCTTTCAGGCCCTGCTATAAAACACCCTAAACGTGCATTTTCCAGCTTGTACCAACTCAGCACAGATCCTCGTGGTGGCCTGCAGAGTGATCCAAGCAGCAGAGAGCTAAAAGAGTGACTTTCTACCAGATATAAGTATTTTTTGTGGCTTTCCCACTGTTATTAAGCTAGCGACTGCATTTCGCCTGTTTTACTGCTACTTTAAGTGATTTCTGCATTTTACACTGTTTATTGCACTTTAAGTTACTAATTGTTGCAAATTGTTTCTGTAGGCTACACACTAAAGTGCGCTAGCCGATTTACAGCATTTATAGCATTTACTGTCTGTTTTTTTCCTTGTCTCTGTAAAAAAACAAAAATCTCTTGTTTTCCTGCCTTACTGAACTAGAGTAGTCCAGTTTCAGAGTTGCTGATCCCTGGGCTTTGTTTTTAGTTCCTGTTACTGATCCATTGCCTTATTAGGAAGGAGGGAAGTTTCTTTGCTTACCAGTGGGAGTGGGAAGCACTGAGCAGCCTTTTTGTCCGATTTGGTGAAGTTTCAGCCAGAAACTAGTAGTCCATTGGTCGTTTTGGGCCAATTCCTAGCTCCTTTCAGCCCCTGCTATAAAACACGCTAAAGGCGCGTTTTCCAGCTTGTACCAACTCAGCACAGATCCTCGTGGTGGCCTGCAGAGTGATCCAAGCAGCAGAGAGCTAAAAGAGTGACTTTCTACCAGATATAAGTATTTTTGTGGCTTTCCCACTGTTATTAAGCTAGCGACTGCATTTCGCCTGTTTTACTGCTACTTTAAGTGATTTCTGCATTTTACACTGTTTATTGCACTTTAAGTTACTAATTGTTGCAAATTGTTTCTGTAGGCTACACACTAAAGTGCGCTAGCCGATTTACAGCATTTATAGCATTTATAGCATTTACTGTCTGTTTTTTTTCCTTGTCTCTGTAATAAAACAAAAAAATCTCTTGTTTTCCTGCCTTACTGAACTAGAGTAGTCCAGTTTCAGAGTTGCTGATCCCTGGGCTTTGTTTTTAGTTCCTGTTACTGATCCATTGCCTTATTAGGAAGGAGGGAAGTTTCTTTGCTTACCAGTGGGAGTGGGAAGCACTGAGCAGCCTTTTTGTCCGATTTGGTGAAGTTTCAGCCAGAAACTAGTAGTCCATTGGTCGTTTTGGGCCAATTACTAGCTCATTTCAGCCCCCTGCTATAAAACACCCTAAACGCATGTTTTCCAGCTTGTACCAACTCAGCACAGATCCTCGTGGTGGCCTGCAGAGTGATCCAAGCAGCAGAGAGCTAAAAGAGTGACTTTCTACCAGATATAAGTATTTTTGTGGCTTTCCCACTGTTATTAAGTTAGCGACTGCATTTCGCCTGTTTTACTGCTACTTTAAGTGATTTCTGCATTTTACACTGTTTATTGCACTTTAAGTTACTAATTGTTGCAAATTGTTTCTGTAGGCTACACACTAAAGTGCGCTAGCCGATTTACAGCATTTATAGCATTTACTGTCTGTTTTTTTCCTTGTCTCTGTAAAAAAAAAAAAATCTCTTGTTTTCCTGCCTTACTGAACTAGAGTAGTCCAGTTTCAGAGTTGCTGATCCCTGGGCTTTGTTTTTAGTTCCTGTTACTGATCCATTGCCTTATTAGGAAGGAGGGAAGTTTCTTTGCTTACCAGTGGGAGTGGGAAGCACTGAGCAGCCTTTTGTCCGATTTGGTGAAGTTTGAGAAAGAAACTAGTAGTACATTGGTCGTTTTGGGAGAATTCTTAGCTCCTTTCAGCCCCTGCTATAAAACACGCTTAAACGCATTTTCCAGCTTGTACCAACTCAGCACAGATCCTCGTGGTGGCCTGCAGAGTGATCCAAGCAGCAGAGAGCTAAAAGAGTGACTTTCTACCAGATATAAGTATTTCTTGTGGCTTTCCCACTGTTATTAAGCTAGCGACTGCATTTCGCCTGTTTTACTGCTACTTTAAGTGATTTCTGCATTTTACACTGTTTATTGCACTTTAAGTTACTAATTGTTGCAAATTGTTTCTGTAGGCTACACACTAAAGTGCGCTAGCCGATTTACAGCATTTATAGCATTTACTGTCTGTTTTTTTCCTTGTCTCTGTAAAAAACAAAAAATCTCTTGTTTTCCTGCCTTACTGAACTAGAGTAGTCCAGTTTCAGAGTTGCTGATCCCTGGGCTTTGTTTTTAGTTCCTGTTACTGATCCATTGCCTTATTAGGAAGGAGGGAAGTTTCTTTGCTTACCAGTGGGAGTGGGAAGCACTGAGCAGCCTTTTTGTCCGATTTGGTGAAGTTTCAGCCAGAAACTAGTAGTCCATTGGTCGTTTTGGGCCAATTCCTAGCTCCTTTCAGCCCCCTGCTATAAAACACGTTAAACGTGCATTTTCCAGCTTGTACCAACTCAGCACAGATCCTCGTGGTGGCCTGCAGAGTGATCCAAGCAGCAGAGAGCTAAAAGAGTGACTTTCTACCAGATATAAGTATTTTTGTGGCTTTCCCACTGTTATTAAGCTAGCGACTGCATTTCGCCTGTTTTACTGCTACTTTAAGTGATTTCTGCATTTTACACTGTTTATTGCACTTTAAGTTACTAATTGTTGCAAATTGTTTCTGTAGGCTACACACTAAAGTGCGCTAGCCGATTTACAGCATTTATAGCATTTACTGTCTGTTTTTTCCTTGTCTCTGTAAAAAAACAAAAATCTCTTGTTTTCCTGCCTTACTGAACTAGAGTAGTCCAGTTTCAGAGTTGCTGATCCCTGGGCTTTGTTTTTAGTTCCTGTTACTGATCCATTGCCTTATTAGGAAGGAGGGAAGTTTCTTTGCTTACCAGTGGGAGTGGGAAGCACTGAGCAGCCTTTTGTCCGATTTGGTGAAGTTTCAGCCAGAAACTAGTAGTCCATTGGTCGTTTTGGGCCATTTCCTAGCTCCTTTCAGCCCCTGCTATAAAACACGCTAAACGTGCATTTTCCAGCTTGTACCAACTCAGCACAGATCCTCGTGGTGGCCTGCAGAGTGATCCAAGCAGCAGAGAGCTAAAAGAGTGACTTTCTACCAGATATAAGTATTTTTTGTGGCTTTCCCACTGTTATTAAGCTAGCGACTGCATTTCGCCTGTTTTACTGCTACTTTAAGTGATTTCTGCATTTTACACTGTTTATTGCACTTTAAGTTACTAATTGTTGCAAATTGTTTCTGTAGGCTACACACTAAAGTGCGCTAGCCGATTTACAGCATTTATAGCATTTACTGTCTGTTTTTTCCTTGTCTCTGTAAAAAAACAAAAAATCTCTTGTTTTCCTGCCTTACTGAACTAGAGTAGTCCAGTTTCAGAGTTGCTGATCCCTGGGCTTTGTTTTTAGTTCCTGTTACTGATCCATTGCCTTATTAGGAAGGAGGGAAGTTTCTTTGCTTACCAGTGGGAGTGGGAAGCACTGAGCAGCCTTTTTGTCCGATTTGGTGAAGTTTCAGCCAGAAACTAGTAGTCCATTGGTCGTTTTGGGCCAATTCCTAGCTCCTTTCAGCCCCTGCTATAAAACACACTAAACGTGCATTTTCCAGCTTGTACCAACTCAGCACAGATCCTCGTGGTGGCCTGCAGAGTGATCCAAGCAGCAGAGAGCTAAAAGAGTGACTTTCTACCAGATATAAGTATTTTTTGTGGCTTTCCCACTGTTATTAAGCTAGCGACTGCATTTCGCCTGTTTTACTGCTACTTTAAGTGATTTCTGCATTTTACACTGTTTATTGCACTTTAAGTTACTAATTGTTGCAAATTGTTTCTGTAGGCTACACACTAAAGTGCGCTAGCCGATTTACAGCATTTATAGCATTTACTGTCTGTTTTTTTCCTTGTCTCTGTAAAAAAACAAAAAATCTCTTGTTTTCCTGCCTTACTGAACTAGAGTAGTCCAGTTTCAGAGTTGCTGATCCCTGGGCTTTGTTTTTAGTTCCTGTTACTGATCCATTGCCTTATTAGGAAGGAGGGAAGTTTCTTTGCTTACCAGTGGGAGTGGGAAGCACTGAGCAGCCTTTTTGTCCGATTTGGTGAAGTTTCAGCCAGAAACTAGTAGACCATTGGTCGTTTTGGGCCAATTCCTAGCTCCTTTCAGGACTTGCTATAAAACACGCTAAACGTGCATTTTCCAGCTTGTACCAACTCAGCACAGATCCTCGTGGTGGCCTGCAGAGTGATCCAAGCAGCAGAGAGCTAAAAGAGTGACTTTCTACCAGATATAAGTATTTTTTGTGGCTTTCCCACTGTTATTAAGCTAGCGACTGCATTTCGCCTGTTTTACTGCTACTTTAAGTGATTTCTGCATTTTACACTGTTTATTGCACTTTAAGTTACTAATTGTTGCAAATTGTTTCTGTAGGCTACACACTAAAGTGCGCTAGCCGATTTACAGCATTTATAGCATTTACTGTCTGTTTTTTTCCTTGTCTCTGTAAAAAAACAAAAAATCTCTTGTTTTCCTGCCTTACTGAACTAGAGTAGTCCAGTTTCAGAGTTGCTGATCCCTGGGCTTTGTTTTTAGTTCCTGTTACTGATCCATTGCCTTATTAGGAAGGAGGGAAGTTTCTTTGCTTACCAGTGGGAGTGGGAAGCACTGAGCAGCCTTTTTGTCCGATTTGGTGAAGTTTCAGCCAGAAACTAGTAGTCCATTGGTCGTTTTGGGCCAATTCCTAGCTCCTTTCAGCCCCTGCTATAAAATACGCTAAACGCATTTTCCAGCTTGTACCAACTCAGCACAGATCCTCGTGGTGGCCTGCAGAGTGATCCAAGCAGCAGAGAGCTAAAAGAGTGACTTTCTACCAGATATAAGTATTTTTTGTGGCTTTCCCACTGTTATTAAGCTAGCGACTGCATTTCGCCTGTTTTACTGCTACTTTAAGTGATTTCTGCATTTTACACTGTTTATTGCACTTTAAGTTACTAATTGTTGCAAATTGTTTCTGTAGGCTACACACTAAAGTGCGCTAGCCGATTTACAGCATTTATAGCATTTACTGTCTGTTTTTTTCCTTGTCTCTGTAAAAAAACAAAAAATCTCTTGTTTTCCTGCCTTACTGAACTAGAGTAGTCCAGTTTCAGAGTTGCTGATCCCTGGGCTTTGTTTTTAGTTCCTGTTACTGATCCATTGCCTTATTAGGAAGGAGGGAAGTTTCTTTGCTTACCAGTGGGAGTGGGAAGCACTGAGCAGCCTTTTTGTCCGATTTGGTGAAGTTTCAGCCAGAAACTAGTAGTCCATTGGTCGTTTTGGGCCAATTCCTAGCTCCTTTCAGCCCCTGCTATAAAACACGTTAAACGTGCGTTTTCCAGCTTGTACCAACTCAGCACAGATCCTCGTGGTGGCCTGCAGAGTGATCCAAGCAGCAGAGAGCTAAAAGAGTGACTTTCTACCAGATATAAGTATTTTTGTGGCTTTCCCACTGTTATTAAGCTAGCGACTGCATTTCGCCTGTTTTACTGCTACTTTAAGTGATTTCTGCATTTTACACTGTTTATTGCACTTTAAGTTACTAATTGTTGCAAATTGTTTCTGTAGGCTACACACTAAAGTGCGCTAGCCGATTTACAGCATTTATAGCATTTACTGTCTGTTTTTTCCTTGTCTCTGTAAAAAAACAAAAATCTCTTGTTTTCCTGCCTTACTGAACTAGAGTAGTCCAGTTTCAGAGTTGCTGATCCCTGGGCTTTGTTTTTAGTTCCTGTTACAGATCCATTGCCTTATTAGGAAGGAGGGAAGTTTCTTTGCTTACCAGTGGGAGTGGGAAGCACTGAGCAGCCTTTTTGTCCGATTTGGTGAAGGTTCAGCCAGAAACTAGTAGTCCATTGGTCGTTTTGGGCCAATTCCTAGCTCCTTTCAGGCCCTGCTATAAAACACGCTAAACGTGCATTTTCCAGCTTGTACCAACTCAGCACAGATCCTCGTGGTGGCCTGCAGAGTGATCCAAGCAGCAGAGAGCTAAAAGAGTGACTTTTACCAGATATAAGTATTTTTTGTGGCTTTCCCACTGTTATTAAGCTAGCGACTGCATTTCGCCTGTTTTACTGCTACTTTAAGTGATTTCTGCATTTTACACTGTTTATTGCACTTTAAGTTACTAATTGTTGCAAATTGTTTCTGTAGGCTACACACTAAAGTGCGCTAGCCGATTTACAGCATTTATAGCATTTATAGCATTTACTGTCTGTTTTTTTCCTTGTCTCTGTAAAAAACAAAAAATCTCTTGTTTTCCTGCCTTACTGAACTAGAGTAGTCCAGTTTCAGAGTTGCTGATCCCTGGGCTTTGTTTTTAGTTCCTGTTACTGATCCATTGCCTTATTAGGAAGGAGGGAAGTTTCTTTGCTTACCAGTGGGAGTGGGAAGCACTGAGCAGCCTCTTTGTCCGATTTGGTGAAGTTTCAGCCAGAAACTAGTAGTCCATTGGTCGTTTTGGGCCAATTCCTAGCTCATTTCAGCCCCTGCTATAAAACACGCTTAAACACGCATTTTCCAGCTTGTACCAACTCAGCACAGATCCTCGTGGTGGCCTGCAGAGTGATCCAAGCAGCAGAGAGCTAAAAGAGTGACTTTCTACCAGATATAAGTATTTTTTGTGGCTTTCCCACTGTTATTAAGCTAGCGACTGCATTTCGCCTGTTTTACTGCTACTTTAAGTGATTTCTGCATTTTACACTGTTTATTGCACTTTAAGTTACTAATTGTTGCAAATTGTTTCTGTAGGCTACACACTAAAGTGCGCTAGCCGATTTACAGCATTTATAGCATTTACTGTCTGTTTTTTTCCTTGTCTCTGTAAAAAAACAAAAAATCTCTTGTTTTCCTGCCTTACTGAACTAGAGTAGTCCAGTTTCAGAGTTGCTGATCCCTGGGCTTTGTTTTTAGTTCCTGTTACTGATCCATTGCCTTATTAGGAAGGAGGGAAGTTTCTTTGCTTACCAGTGGGAGTGGGAAGCACTGAGCAGCCTTTTTGTCCGATTTGGTGAAGTTTCAGCCAGAAACTAGTATTCCATTGGTCGTTTTGGGCCATTTCCTAGCTCCTTTCAGCCCCCTGCTATAAAACACACTAAACGTACGTTTTCCAGCTTGTATCAACTCAGCACAGATCCTCGTGGTGGCCTGCAGAGTGATCCAAGCAGCAGAGAGCTAAAAGAGTGACTTTCTACCAGATATAAGTATTTTTTGTGGCTTTCCCACTGTTATTAAGCTAGCGACTGCATTTCGCCTGTTTTACTGCTACTTTAAGTGATTTCTGCATTTTACACTGTTTATTGCACTTTAAGTTACTAATTGTTGCAAATTGTTTCTGTAGGCTACACACTAAAGTGCGCTAGCCGATTTACAGCATTTATAGCATTTACTGTCTGTTTTTTCCTTGTCTCTGTAAAAAAACAAAAATCTCTTGTTTTCCTGCCTTACTGAACTAGAGTAGTCCAGTTTCAGAGTTGCTGATCCCTGGGCTTTGTTTTTAGTTCCTGTTACTGATCCATTGCCTTATTAGGAAGGAGGGAAGTTTCTTTGCTTACCAGTGGGAGTGGGAAGCACTGAGCAGCCTTTTTGTCCGATTTGGTGAAGTTTCAGCCAGAAACTAGTAGTCCATTGGTCGTTTTGGGCCAATTCCTAGCTCCTTTCAGCCCCCTGCTATAAAACACGCTAAACACGCATTTTCCAGCTTGTACCAACTCAGCACAGATCCTCGTGGTGGCCTGCAGAGTGATCCAAGCAGCAGAGAGCTAAAAGAGTGACTTTCTACCAGATATAAGTATTTTTGTGGCTTTCCCACTGTTATTAAGCTAGCGACTGCATTTTCACCTGTTTTACTGCTACTTTAAGTGATTTCTGCATTGTACACTGTTTGTTGCACTTTAAGTTACTAATTGTTGCAAATTTTTTCTGTAGGCTACACACTAAAGTGCGATAGCCGATTTATAGCATTTATAGCATTTACTGTCTGTGTTTTCCTTGTCTCTGTAAAAAGCAAAAACAAAAATCTCTTATTTTCCCGCCTTACTGAACTAGAGTAGTCCAGTTTCAGAGTTGCTGATCCCTGGGCTTTGTTTTTAGTTCCTGTTACTGATCCATTGCCTTATTTGGAAGGAGGGAAGTTTCTTTGCTTACCAGTGGGAGTGGGAAGCACTGAGTGACCTTTTTGTCTGATTTGGTGAAGTTTCAGCCAGAAACTAGTAGTCCATTGGTCGTTTTGGGCCAATTCCTAGCTCCTTTCAGCCCCCTGCTATAAAACACGCTAAACGCGCGTTAGCGCGATTTAGCATGGAGCTGCTACCGTTGCACACTAGGGCAGTGCCGGTTAATCAGATTTAAACTATTAGGCCTACCTAAAGTCCACTCTTCAAATTTTCCCTTAAAACTACCTTCGTCAAAGTATACTACTGTTCTATTTAGTGTATCCTACAACTATAAATTATCTCTACTTGACTCCCAAGTAGACTATTCTCTATCTGTATAGCCAAGCACTTGCTCCTACAGTACTTATCACCTCGATACAGCACTCTTGTTATAAAAAGTACCCCAAAAAAGCAAACCCCGTTTCTCAGTCACCCACATCCCCCAGATCCTTTTTTTAAGTTTTTTCTGTCTATTCCTTCTAGCATGTCGAGGGATCAGTTGCTAATGTCCTCTCCTGCTCAGCTGGTGAACCTAGGAATATTGAGGCAATGTTACAGTTGCCTCATGTACACAGACAACCCTCTCCTCCTCCCACAAAACACAAATACATGCGAGAGATGCAACTATACGGCCAAACTGGAGGCTGAGCTCTCTCAACATAGGACTGGCAAGACCAGACAGGAGGAGAAGGTAACCACACACACTATAGACCCAGTCTCACATAATACCATCACAACCTCAAATCATACACATAAACACACAAAGACATACTCGGAGGCTCTGATCAAAAATCTACCAAAACAGCAGAGGCCACCAAAGCAGACACCCAAACAACTACCACCTCAGAACACAACACCTGCAACACATAGACCACACAGTCAGAGTGTCAAGCAGTCACAGCCCTTAAGGCCAAACACAATGCCAGACACACTAGTCATTGGTGACTCCATAGTCAGACACACTGACGTCCCGCTCACCAGACTGAGTAAGGAGAAGGTCACAGTAAGCTGCCTGTCGGTGCTAGAATCCGCCACATAATGCATGCACTCAGGTCTCTCAACAGCAGGTACAAGCACGACTCAATCATTGTCCACGCTGGTGTTAACGACCTGAGACATACCTCCTTGGACTACATGAAAAGAGACATAGAGGAGCTCTCTGATTATGTAGCCCAAGCAGGTATGACCCTGACCTTGAGCAGTATCCTACCTTCACCAAGAATGATGCCACAATACAGAGATAAGATGATCAGCTTTAACAATTGGCTTAAACTCTGGTGTCATTCAAAGGGGATCCAATGTCTGTCTGCCTGGGATGACATGCTGGACAAGCCACGCTGCTTGCAAGGGACGGCTTGCACTTGTCACCCTGGGATTCCGGATTTTGGCAAAGGCTCTTGCCACCCCATAGTGCCTTTTTAGGCAAGGCTCAAATTCTAAACCTACCACCCTAGAACACAACAAAGAAAAAAACTAAGGGTAATGCTGCTCAATGCCAGAAATCTCAACCTCAAGATGCACACTCAAGGCCCTTCTCAGTATGGAGAACATCGATGTCTGTGCTGTGACAGAAACCTGGTTCAAGGCTCCTGAGAGCACCCCAGCACTATCAGGTTTTACCTCATATCATGCATTCCGCCCCAAAACCCGGACAATACCAAGAAAGGAGGAGGGGTATCCATATTCATCAAGGACACCCACACCTCAAGATTGGTGGCAACGCACGATGCATCAGAAACCATCCAGGTGCAATTAACCATAGGCAAGACTGCTCTGCAATTTGTAGCATGTTACAGGCCACCCTCGCAAACTCAGGAACCTCACATGGCTTTCCTGAAAACACTGGAGGGATAAATGTATCTCCGAACACCATCATACTAGGTGACTTCAACTACCCTAATATAGACTGGGAACACTACTCAAGCCCAAACACTCTAGCCCAAAAGTTCCTGGAATTCATAAACTCAAATGCCATGGAACAACTAGTCACCATCCCCACAAGAGGAGAAAACATACTTGATCTCATCATCACGAACATGGGAGCACAATGTTCAACGCCGAAGTATACCCCTCACTGGTGAGATCAGATCACAAACTAATCTCGCTGGAGGTCCTCATCCCGCCCCACCGAAATGAAAAAGACCACAGTAAAGAACTTCTCAAAGCCGACTTCACACTTCTAAAGACTAGTGTGGTCTCCTTTAAGGCCCCTGAGCTGGCGGTAAACATTACTCAAACCGCTGAATCTCTTACAAATGCCTTCTACCAGCACCTGCAGGGCTGCATGGATCAGGCAATCCCAAGCAAAACAAAGACTCTTTGTACCAAAGGCAAGCGTCCAGTCTGGTGGACCCCAGCCATAAACAAACTCTACAACAAAAGGAGAAAGCTACTACAAGATAGAGCAAAATCCTTAAAAGGTAAGACACCGCTGATCACTATAAGTAAAAAGCTAAGAGCTCTCATAAAATCATCCAAAGCTAATTTTGAGAAAAAAATAGCTAAGGACTCTAAAGACAACCATAAGGCATTCTTTAGCTATGTCAGAAACCTAGGAGGAAACTCCCAGATATGCTCAGAATTAGTTCAAAATGATGTGAAGATTACTGATCCTACAGACATTGCCAACATACTGGCTGACAGGTTCAGTGCAAACTTCTCTCCCCCCCCTAAAGGAGAGATATCTATACCAAATGATTGTAGCCCCACAAACATCTCTAACGCCCAGGTGAGAACTGCTCTCTCCAAGGCAAAGAACACAGCATCCATGGGACCTGATGGTGTCCCCGGATGTGTGCTCCATGAACTCAACAAGGAATTAAACCCACAGTTAGGACAGCTGTTTAATCTTAGTCTCACCTCCGGATACGCACTCCAGGAGTGGTGCACAGTGACTGTGGTCCCACTCCACAAAGGTGGTGCCTCCACCGACCCTGGAAATTACCATCCCATTAGCTTGACAAGCCTTATCTGCAAAGCCATGGAGAGGATCATAATGGATCTCATAAATAAAGACATAGGAATTTGCAGACTTTGGATCCAACCCAGTTTGGCTTTGTCAAAGGCAGATCATGCCTTTTAAACTTGGTTGACTTTTTGAAATAGTCACCAAGGCCATTGACGAAGGAAAGGCAGTCTATACAGCCTACCTAGACCTGGTGAAGGCTTTCGATACAATACCCCACTCGGGTATCATTGAAAAACTCATCAACTTAAATGTAAACCCATACATTACAAGATGGGTTGCAAACTGGCTAAGTGACAGAACCCACAGGGTCAGAGTTGCTGGCGCCATGTCAGACTCAAAGCCTGTCACAAGTGGTGTCCCACAGGGCTCAGTCCTGGGCCCACTCTTGTTTGGCATCTACTTTTCTGAAGTACAAGCAAACACAGGAGGGTTATGGCTGACAAAGTTTGCAGATGACTGCAAACTGGGTGCCATAGCTGAAAACACATCCGACACAGATATCCTTCAGAAGGGTCTCACAGAAATGGATAACTGGTGCCAGAGCCATGGCCTAAAGTTAAATGCCAAGAAATGCATAGTCATACCCTTCGGGAAAAATAAGGTTACCCCTAGCTGCCATATAGGTGGCAATCCCCTGATCACAGAAGAAGTTATCAGGGACCTGGGAACCCAGGTTGACAGTAGCCTTTCATTCGACACTCATATTGCTAAAGTAGTTAGGAAGACCTTCTACATTGCCCACCTTATCATGAAGGGATTCACATCTAGATCAAGGGAGGTCATAGTCTCCTATACTCATCACTCATCAGACCAATGATCGAGTACAATGCCCCATTCGGAATGTATCTGACCTGACACTTGCAGCAGCTGGAGAGGCCACAAAAGTTCCTCACCAAAAGGATAAAGGGTCTCAAAAATCTGTCTTATGCTGCCTGACTGAAAGAACTCCAGTTATATTCAGTTGCTTACCGCTTGCTCAGAGGTGACCTGTGCCTGACATACAAGGCCATGTCAAACCCAGATTTGATGAACATGCTTCATCTCAAAAAATCTAGATCCCTCAGAGCCACAAGGGCGGGAGACTTAAACCTCAACACGGTTATTAATAGGACGTGCTGGAGGGATAGATTCATCACCCAAAGACTCCCTATGCTGTGGAACAAAATCCCGGTTTATGTGAGGCAGAGCACCTCGCTGGCCTTGTTCAAGAGGAATCTTGACCAATGGATGGGAGATCGCAGATACACCCCAGGGGTTACCTCAGTGTCACTGCTCGACAGAGGCAGAGCAAAATAATGGGCATAGTTTCTCCAAACTAAAGGGGTGGCATAAGCCACAAAACTATGGGCTAGGCTTATAAATGCCCTCGGGCAGATAGCCTAGTATGAACCTATGAACCTATGAATCACTCAGGGTTATTGCTGTTTAATGCAAACATCATGGACATAAAAAGTACCATTTCCTTTGTCCTTCTTTTCTTGAGGAGCATAAGAATAACTGATTACTGCAAATGGCTCCACACGCATGTACACACACACACACACACACACACACACACACACACACACACACACACACACACACACACACACTCAGTGATATACTTTGCAGAGATAAGTAGACTCTAACAAATGTCTGTTGATCTGCAGTCAATAACCAGAGATAAAATGGTCCCCAGTTAACATTTTGTTTGAATTCACAAATTCTGTTTCATGTGGGTGATTGTACTGCAAAAAACATCCAAATACTTCTATTGAATTTCAAATTAAAACAAGAATTTTTAAAGAAACACTTAGTTCACAAGAGTCAGATGTTATACAGGAAAGCACAATACATTTTATCCATAAAAACAGTTCTTTCATCCTAATAAAATTCAGAATGCATACTGATTTTTTTTTCTCCTGCCCCTATCACTGTTAAAAGATGTTTTCATTGTACTTTTTTGTCACTTCCCATTTCATTTACTTTCCTCTGATTGCAACTTTAGCAAGACTGGCACCATATTCTAACTAGTTTGTTTCGAATAGCTGGGAAAATAAAGTAGTTAAATCACATCATTAATGTAAGAATCATCAGAGTAGAGAAAAGAAATGGAGTTAAGGAATTCAGAAAAGGAATTCTACTTAGACAAATTTAGGAAAATCCTAGTCTCATTCAGTGGCAACTTGTTGGATTGAACAAACTAGAAGGTACATTTCATTGGTGTTTGAGGGAGCTCATGCACTTGACTAGCTTAATTAGATTCTCTATTTAGCATAAGAATTAATACATTCAGGATGTTTTTTTTCTATGTTTCTGTTTAAGATTATTATATTTATTGTTAGGCTACTTCATTAAACATCAGAAGAAAGTGACAACAAATTTAGGTATGACCTACTGTTGTGTTCTGATCTTGTGCCACTAGGTGGAGATAGAGGAAGGCAGAAGGAGGGAGACATTTGTGGATGCAAGAAGGACTGGATGTTTCTGTTCCAGCTGTACTCATGTTGGTCTGTTCCTGTTGTAGCTTCAAATGGTGGGATAAAAATCTTTAATACAGAACTTGGAGTCTGTCTATATTAATCATCTGGCAACTTAACACCTATGTGTATTCATCAATGTTAGAAAAACACATTTTAGCTAATTTAATCAAAAGAGCATGACTACTTCAGGGAGATCATTGTGCCACTTTTTACTACACAGATATGACCCAATATTAAACACAATACTGCATTGTGTAGCCTATCTATGTTCATATGTAATAATGTCATATATATTTGACTTGTTAATGTTTTTAACATTTCTGCTACATAATTAGCAGACTTTACAAAATAGTTGCTCTGTCTCTGCCACAGTCATGAGTGTTATCTCATACATGTTCCACTGTATGCTGCATAATGATTTTGTTTTATTATGTACATTGTTATGGCTGTTCTTTTCTTTTTATTTGCCTTCCTGATGCAGACCATACCTGAAAAGGGTCTTTGAACCTGTGTACCAACCAGATTAACAGACATAAATAAATAAATAAATAAATAAATACTTAAAATAACTCCAAGGTTCCAGTGTGCTTTTCTCCTTATTACCCTTGTTGCCTTTCTAAACAAAGCTGCCACTACCTCCCACTTCCTGAACTGTGACACACCTTATCAACACTGTTGGATATTTGTAAGTTAGGAACTTCATTATTTGTTTGACTTTCAAGTTATTTTTCTGCAAGAAGGTGATACCTGCTTGTTCTCTGATTGTCTGCTCTATTGTTTTTCTCTCCTTAGGATATGAAAATACTCCCATAATTCTCAATGAATACTTTTATTTCATTTCCTTTTCCTTGTTGCAGAAATATCCCTTGTCTCATACTCATAGATCCTTAAGCTTTCAGCTGTACCCATATCAACTCTTGGTCCACTGTCCCCATCTGACTAGCTTAAGGTCCCAGACTCTTATACTTATCCTCCCTTCAACACAGACAGTAGTGTGACGTTCATACAGGACATGTATCACATGAACTAAATGCAACATTTCCTTTCCCCCACAGTGTATTTCCATTACTAGAGGTTGATCTTTTTGCTTTCTCCTTTTAGAAAAGCAAAACAGCTGCTTCTTCTACTCTGTTACATGTCAGTCAGAGTCCTCTCCATAGATTTTCACTCTAACTGTAGGCATCTATCCCCTCCATGTCAAGTGTGTTACCCTGATCCAGATATCTGCCTGCTAGTTAGCACACACCTGAATATCACTTATATGTGTGAAATACAGAAAAAAGGCAGTTCACTTATCCTGTATACAATTTCTGATACAGTTTTCAACCAGGTTTTTCAACTTTGTGCACACATTTTCCCTCCTCCATTGCAAATATTTTTCATGTAAATTATAACAGGCAAATATATTAATGCATTGAGGATGAACAGTGTGAAACTGTTGCATAATAAATTTTATTCCCAAAAGATCCAGTAAAAGATCCTCTACAATGACTGAAAAAGCTTTTGTCTGTTGTATGCATCACACAAAGAAATGTATATTCTGAAGAAACTATAAGCAATAAAACTTACCTTCAAGCCTCTGTCTTGATTACTCATTAAATATGCAAAACTATCTCATAGAGTTGAACATTCTTTTGCAGCTTCCAGTTAGCATTTTTCACTCCACATTTATATTGATTATTTTTTTCCTTCCCATGTCCCCCCATATGCAGAGACATACTGTTTTAATCCTATCCTCAATGTGATTGTTTGTGTCTTTCGGCTTTTCCCGGTTAGGGGTCGCCACAGTGGAACTCTGGTCCGCTAATGATTGGTAGTTGATTTTTTACGTACTGAGTTACCAGCTCTGACGCACAACCTTCAATGAAGGTACGCCCATTCACAAATGTCTCCACGCAGAAGACGTTCTAGCTGAGAATCGAACCAGACAGCGTCTTACTGTGAGGCGATAACACTACTGCAGCACCACCACCATGGAGCCTTTCCTCAATGTAATGTTTTAAAGCAATATACGTTTATAACCATATTAACAACTATAGAACAAGCAAGTACTAATTTAATTCCAGTTGATAGATTGCCAGTAAATATGATTAGCCAACCACATGCATAACATTACTGGTATATTGGTCCCTAAATGAGTTTTCCCTTTCTATATGATATCTGAATTTATTTAATTTTTTTCTTATTATTCTTGGTCTGATCACAGTTGTTCCTCATGTCCCTTGTGATGTTGCAGCCCCTTCAAAATCTGAGTTAGGTTAAACTTGAATTCTCTGGACCCTAAAATTCCTAACTTACTCTTATATCTGTGCTTTGGAGGCTTACGCTATCTATGCAGCTCATCTTCCCCTCTAAGACCCGTCACTAATAAATGTAATTTTGCACATGTATGATATCCATTATAGCATTCTTACCATCTTGCTTTTCTCTTCTGTCATGTGACGACACACATGCACTAAAGCAACTATAATCCCCAATTGATTTTTTTCTTCTCTGTGATGGTAACAACCCTTATTTCCCTGTTCTACAATTAAAGGAATTTAGCATTCCAGTTTATTATATAGAAGGAGAAAGAAAGATATGCAATTAATCCCCTTCCCATTTACATTGCAGTCTCAGCACTTTCTCTGTATGCTATTGCCTCCTTCACTGCGCCCCATTTTGAAAATAATATTCCCAGGGAGTGATGCAAATCTGCCATTATGTTCCCTAAGCTTAGAGAGAGAGAGAGAGAGAGAGAGAGAGAGAAAGAATTAAAAGAGTCACATCCAAACTTCTGAAAACGTCAATGTAAAGAAAAGGCAGCTATTTACCATTGCAGAAAAATCATAGTGTGAGTCCTCACTTTATTATGTCCATCGAAGTACATAATTTTCTAATTGCTTATCTGTTCTTGCCTTGGTACTTCAACACTCTCGTTTCTCTCTGTGCCTCAGAATAAGGATTCTATCTTGGTGCTTCAGATCTTCCAGTGATCAACCGTATCCATCATTATCATCAGTGTCTTCAGAGAATTTTTCTAACCAGACTTTACTCACCAACCACTTTCATCTTTTGCTTTTAATCTTTTTTTGGTTTTGAAAGAGAGCTGCATCTTTGTTGGACGGAGTGGTTAAAGGATATCATTGCTTTGTTTGAACATGTCAAGTCTGTGAACGACATGCTAGCTTTCAAAGTTGCTGAAGGTTTTGGTTTATCCTTTCCTTCTACCAGAAACTTCTCAGCCAGATGTGATATCTCATCATCGCTGTGTATAACAGTTATTTGTTTTGTGCATTTTGTGAGATTGGCCTTCTCTTATTGTCTTCATGTACTAGACCACCGGTCATTGGTTCTTCCATAGCATATGTTTACCCCTGGGCCTACCCTTGTGGGAGAAATGATTCTTAATCTTTTATATGAATTCCTTAACCTATTTCACTCATTTGACCTGTATACTCTCATTTCTCTATGCTGTAAACAATAAAGTTGAGATGGCCACCAATAAGTACATGCAAAAGGAACATAACTCCTCACCAATAGGTACATAAGTTTTTCTCTAATGATAAAAGTATTAGACAATTTTAACTAGGATTTTAAGGGTTTTGTTTCTGAATATATATATATATATATATATATATATATATATATATATATATATATATATATATATATATATATATATATATATATACACACACACATATATATATATATATATATATATATATATGTATGTATATGTACAAATCAAATCATATGAGGAAAAAATTAATAGATTGATAATGTATGAATATTAAAATGTGAACAAGTTTTCCATATAGTTTTGAAGTTCCCCCTTTAATAATCTCAGGGAATATTTAGTGCTTGGCTCCTTGATTTACTTTTTAGAAAAATGCAGTAATTTTTAAAATATCACAATACTGAAACATATACATGCATGTAATGTCATCCATATTGTATTACAACTTATAAAAAGTATTATTTTTTCACTATGCAATTAAAAAAAAAATACTTCAGTAACAGTCATTCCATCATTCAGTTATTATCAAAAACATATACATCGACATTATATTCTTCCTGTTTTAGTGTTACTTAGTGACACAATGTTACATCTAATGTATTTTCCTTTGTAAGGCATTCGGTTTCATAAATGCACTTAAAACCATAGATATTTTATTATAGCTCACTAGTCTTTCAAGGATTAAAAAAATGAAATAGAAGCATCTTCATAAAATAGATAAAATACATTATTCCTCAATTGCTTGCCTGTTCTCTTCGCCTTTATTAAATTATATAAGTTATATACATATGATCAAACCAAGACTATTATTATGTCTATCTTATACATTGTAATTCATAGGTTCATAGGTGTGTACTAGGCTAATGGCCCTGGAGCCTTTACAAGCCTAGCCCATAGGATTACCCTGGCATCGTGCCACCCGACCTTAGTTCTTAGTGCCTCTGTCGAGTAGAGCCACTGAAGTGATCCCTGAGGTTTATTTTCTATTTCCCATCCACTCATCAAAATTCCTTTTGAAGAGGGCCAGTGAGGCGCTCTACTTGACTTGTATGGGAAGTCTATTCCATAGCATAGGCAGTCTCTTGGTTTTGAACCTGTCCCTCCAGCATGTTCTGTTGATTGTGGCAATGAAGTTGAGGTCTCTGGAGTGTGTGGTATGGAGGGATTAGGATTTCTTTAGATGTAGCATTTCTAAGAGAGCTGGGTCAGACATGGCTTTGCAAGTCAAGCAGAGATCGCCTCTAAGTAGGCAATATGACACAGAGAATACTTGCAGTTTTTTTAGTCTGTCCATATAGGACAAGTGTTTAAGGCCTAGGATCCTCTTTGTGAGGTACTTTTGCAGCCTCTCCAGTTGTTGTAGGTGTCTAGTAAGTACATACCATATGGGGCATTGTAATCGATGATTGGCCTAATGAGGGAAGAGGAGAGGGAGACAATGACCTCTTTCTTTCTGGATGCAAAACCCTTAGTAATGAGATGTGCCACATAGAAGGACTTTCTGACCACAGTGCCAACTTGGTGGTCAAAAGAGAGGTTGCTGTCAACCCGTGTTCCCAGATCTCTTATAACGCCTTCTGTGTTCAGTGGACTACCATCAATGTGGCAATTTAAGGGAACCGGGTTTTTCCCAAGGAGGATGACAACACATTTTTGGCATTGAGCTTAAGGCCATGGTTCTGACAACAGTCATTAGTGTCATTGATGCCTTTCTGTAGGTTGTCAACATCACCACTTGGAGAGTTAATAATAGCTCTTATCTTGCAACCGTCTGCAAACTTTGTCAGCCAGAGTCCCTGCGTGTTGGCCTGAACTTCAGAGAAGTAGATACTAAACAGGAGAGGACCCAGGACCAAACCCTGTGGGACTCCACTTGTGAATGGACGGCAGTCTGACTTGGAGTCAGCTACTTTCACACTGTGGGTTTTATCTGTCAGCCAGTTTGCAACCCACCTAGTGATATAGGGGTTGATGCCTAGCTTAGTGAGTTTTTCTATGATTCCTGAGTGAGGAATGGTATCGAAGGCCTTGGCCAGATCAAGGTAGGCTGTATGAACCACCTTCCCTTCATTCACAGCTCTGATGACTGAATCAAAGAAGTCAACCAAGTTGAGCAGGCATGATCTACCCTTCAAAAAACCAAACTGTGTAGGATCCAGAATTTGGAGATTCCCTATATCCTTGTTTATTAGGTCCATGATGATGCATTCCATAGCTTTGCATATCAGACTCATCAGGCTAATTGGGCAGTAATTCCCGGGGTCTGTAGTCGCTTCTCCTTTGTGGAGAGGGATGACTGCAGCAGTGCACCATTCGGTAGGGACAAAGCCTGAGGTGAGGCTGTGACTGAACAGGGCACACCAGTGAGGTGCCAGATCACTCTGTATTTTATATAGAACACAGCCAGAGATATTGTCAGGTCCCACAGAAGCTGAATTCTTGGCCTTGAACAGTGCTGTTTTAACCTGTGCAGCAGTAATACTGGGTGCCTGACAATCTACTGGTATTGTGATTGGTCCTTTAGTGGGAGAGAGAGGTAAAGTTAGCACTGAATCTGTTGGCTAATATTATGGCAATATATGTTGGCTTGGTATAGGAGGTACCATTGTGCACTAGCTCAGAGCAAATCTGGGTATTGCCGTGGAGATTCTTTACATAACTATAGAAGGCCTTGTGGTTGTCTATACTATCTGTTGCAATTCCATTTTCATAGCTAGTTTTAGAGGATTTAATAAGGGATCTCAATCTTTTGTTGAGGCTGATAAGGGAGTTTTTCCAGTCTTGGGACTTCGCCTTATTCTGCATCAGTTTCCTCCTTCTGTTGTAGAGTTTGTTTATGGTAGGGGACCATCAGATTGGGTTCCTTTTTTTTTTTCAGGAGAGCATATTTTTTGCTATTGGGTATGGCAAGATGCATGCATTTGTGTACATGTTCATACAGTGCATTGGTGTATGATTCGGTGGTCATGCAACTATTCTTCATTTGCATGGGTGCTGTGAAGTTAGCCACCTCTGTTTTTAGGAGCCCAAAGTTAGTTTTGGAGAAGTTTTTCATGGTGGTTACCTTTCCGGGGGGGGGGGGTATGTGGATTTCCAAGGTGATTAGTTTGTGGTCAGATCTAATCAGGGAAGTGTTGACTATTAGTGTAGAGCAATGGTTGCCCATGTTAGTAATGACCAGGTCAAGGATGTTGCTACCTGTAGTGGGGGTAAGGACGAGCTAGTCCAGAGCATTGGAATTAATGAATTCCAGAAAACATTGGGCAAGTGTATTGGTACATGAGTATTTTTCCCATTTAATAGAGGGTAGTTCAAGTTGCCCAGTATGAGAGTGTTCGGTTGGACCCTAATATTCTCCAGTTTGCTTAGGAATGTGGAGTGTGTGTCTTGGGACACAGTTGGGGACCTATAGCAGGCTATGACCTGAATCACTGTCTTACCCAATGTTAGCTGCACCTGAAGTATCTCAGATGCATTATGTTAGGCTACCAGTCTGGAGGTGTGCTCATCCTTTATGAATATGGAAACACCACCACCTTTGGAGCTTTGGTCCAAGTTCTGGAGATGAAAGGTGTGGAATGAGTTATAGCCTGGTAGTGCAGGGGTACTTTCTGCTGCTTTGATCCAGGTCTCTGTTACAGCACAAATGTCGATGTTCTCCATTTTAAGGAGTGCTTTGAGTGAGTTAATTTTGAGATTTAGACTTCTAGCATTGAACAGCATGACTCTCAGATTGCATTTGTTTGTAGCTGTTATGGTGGTAATTTAGTCTTTGGAACACCACCTACAAAAGGCACTATAGGGGTGGCAAGAGCCTTGGCCAGTATCCAGAAGCCCAGGGGTGACAGATGCAGGCCATCTCTGGCAAAGCATTGAGGTCTGTCAATCATGTCATCCCAGTCAGACAGATACTGGATCCCCTTAGAATGACACCAGAAAGTTAGCCAGTTGTTGAAATCAATCATTTTCTTCTTGTACTGTGGTATAATTCTGGGTGATGGTAGGATGCTGCTCAGGGCTAGGGTTATACCCGCCTCGGCTACATAATCCAAGAGCTCCTCCATGTCTCTTTTAATGTAATCCAAGGAGGTACGTCTCAGGTCATTCACACCCACATGTACAATGACAGAGTCATATTTGTACCTGTTGTTGAGGGACCTGAGTGCGTGCGTTATGTGGCGGATCCTGGTGCCTGACAGGCAGCTGACTGTTACTTTCTCCTTATTCAACCAAGTGAGTGGGACATCAGTGTGCCTCACTATCGAGTCACCTATCACCAGTGTGTTGGGCATGTTGTTTTGCCTTAGGGGCTTTGGTTGAGTGGAACAGTGTTTAGGAAAGTTATGTGTCTCGTGATTAGTGTTGAGTTGTGGTGGTCGGGTGAGTTTCTGCCTTGGAGGTCTCTGCTGTTTGGGTAGATTTTTATTGAGAGCCTCCATGAAGGTGGGTGTGTGGTTTGTGTTTTTATGTGAAGGCAGTGCTGGTGTGTGTTCTGGAGGGCTATGTCTTCCATGTGGTGTGGTGCAAGTGTTGAGCTTCTCCTCTTGACCAGCTATTCCTGTCTTGGCTGGAGAGGGCATTGCTTCCAATTTGGATATATAAGTGCACCTCTCATAAGTATGAGTGTTGGGAGGTAAGAGGAGAGGGATGTCAGTGTACATGAGGCAGTTGCTACATTGCCTCAGGATGCCCAAATTCAGCAGGTTTACTGACGTTTAGAAGTGTGAGGGATAGGGGTTAATAAATACCGGAGCTGTTTTCTTGTAGAAGATTTAGTGCTGGTAGCACTTTTGTGTGCTACAATAATTGCTACAAGACGTCTGGTAAAGTGCTAAATTAGTAAGCTAGTAAAAGTGCCCGAGAGGAAAGAATTAGCAGATCTAAGGGAAAAAATGAAGAGCAGACTTTGGCACCACTCAGAAGCTTACAAACAGTCCTGGATACATTAAATCTGTGTCTGGACTAGATTAGTTACAGGAATGGTGGGAAATGAGCACAAACACTGGCTTTTAAACCAGAAAGTTGAAAGAGATGGAAAAACTGCCCAAAGCGGCCTATAAACTGCAATTTCTGGGCCAGAAACCACTCCTCTTGTGGTAGATAGGCTACCTAGTGCTTACCACTCTCACTGATAAGCTAGAAGGCTTTCCTCCAATACAGAAAGACTTGGGGAGCTCAGAAGCTTACCAACAGTCGTGGATACAGCAAATCTGTATCTGGACTAGACTAGTTACAGGAAAGGTGGGAGACAAACACAAACACAAGCTTTTAAACCAGAGAGTAGAAAGAGATGCAAAAACTGCCCAAACAGTCAATAAACTACAATTTCTGGGCCAGAACCTACTCCTCTTGAGATAGGTAGGCTACGTAGTACTTACCACTCCCACTGATAAGCTCAAAGGCTTCCCTCCAACACAGAAATACTTGGGGGGGCTCAGAAGCTTACCAACAGTCCTGAATACAGCAAATCTGGAACCAGACTAGACTAGTTACAGGAAAGGCAGTAAACAAGTTCAAACACAGTCTTTTAAACCACAAAGTTGAAAGAGATAGAGAAAAGGCCTAAATGGCCAATAAACTACAATTTCTGGGCCAGAAACCACTCCTCATGTGGTAGATAGGTACCTAGTACTTACCACTCCCACTGATAAGCTAGAAGGCTTCCCTCCAGCACAAAAAGTCTTGGGGGGCTCAGAAGCTTACCAACAGTCCTGTATATAGCAAACCTGTATCTGGACTAGACTAGTTTCAGGAAAGGCAGAAAACAAGCTTAGATTTTTCTTTTTTTCAGAAAACAGCTAAAACAGCATTAAAAGCAATTCAAGTGCAGTACAAGCTAGAACACTTGAGTGTGTAGCAGTATTAAAGCAAATACAGTTTAATTAAATGCAATTTATTTGAAATGTATTCTGAACTAAATTTAATTGTTGTTTTATTCAACTCTGAACAGTTAAGAAGTGCCAAAAATATACTTTTCAGCTGAGTAGCACACTCAGCACTCAGTCAGAACACAAAGAGATTTTTTTTTGTTAGTAAAGTGGAAGGGGAGGAAGGAGGAGCAGAAGATAATTCAAGGTTAAGAACCTAAGTGGGTTGGCCTTCTCAAATATTCGCTATATATTAGGTAGAGTGAACACTAGACTGGGAGGAGTGTCCCAGATCAAATTTACAGTAGGGGCGGGCAACTGCAAAGCTACCAACTATAACAAACACCAAAGGAATAGGTTGGGTGGAAGGGAGAAAACCAGTCAGAATAGATCAGAAACAAAAAAACAATGCCAGTAAATATATAAAATAATTCAATTAGGCAAAATTTAAGACAATGCTGAACTCTGAAAAGTTAAAGTGCCAAGAATTATACTTAACAGAGATTATATTTCCAGATTGTTTGAGAGCACTCTTCAGTCAGAACACGAGGAGTTTCTAACAGTGTATGCAGGAATTTACAAACAGGGGCTATTTTAAATCAGCAAGTCTTGAAGCAAACAGATAAAAAATCTGTTGGACCATATTTATAAACTTTAACACCACCAGAGGAATGGGGGGAGGCCAGTTTCAGAAGAGATCAGAAACAAAAAAACAATGCCAGCAAATATATAAAATATTTCAGTCAAAAAATATATAAAATAATTCAGTCAGGCAAAAATTTAGACAATGCAGAACTCTGAAAAGTTAAAGTGCCAAGAATTATACTCATCAGCAATTATATTTCCAGATTGTTTGAGAGCACTCTTCAGTCAGAGCACAAGGAGTTTCTAACAGTGTATGCATGAATTTAACAACAGGGACTATTTTAAAACAGCAAGCATTGAAGCAATCAAATAACAAAAAAGCTGCTAGACCAGTTTTATAAACTTTAACACTACCACAGAAATAGAGGGGGACCAGTTTCAGAAGAGATCAGAAACAAAAAAACAATGCCAGCAAATATATAAAATAATTCAATCAGGCAAAAATTAAGACAATGCAGAACTCTGAAAAGTTAAAGTGCCAAGAATTATACTTATCAGTGATTATATTCCAGATTGTTTGAGAGCACTCGAGTCAGAACACAAGGAGTTTCTAACAGTGCATTTTATTTACACATTCTGATGTGTAAGTACAATGTTAAAAACATATTTCTGTCTGTCCTTCTTCTCCTTTACATTACACTTGAATACCTCATGTGACATCGCTTCCACCATTTGTCATCTCAGCATGATTATTCCACCTTTAGGCCCAGTAAGTACCACTGATGGCTCACATCAAGGGAACAGTGCACAATGCAACACTAACATATAATTTTTAAACTCATCTTTCACTCTTGGATCATCTTGCTATAGTCAGCTTCACACAACTGCTTTTGTTGAACATTTAACTTGTTAACCCATTATCAAACTATAAGGAAAATCTGGTCTTACATATCTTTCATATTACTTCATGTTTTACAAAGAACATTAACAATGAAACTTTTGCTGTTTTGTTATTAATTTGCTGCATTACTAAATGTTTATATAATAGTTCTAAGGTTCCCTATTAGAAGACCGAATACGCATTCTTTCAAATGCATCTTGTTCGAACTCAAAAGCCTAAAACAGCAAAATATCAAAGTGACTTTTAAGTGAATGTTTTCCCTGGGAAAGAATTCACTTGGCCGCTTCATTACTTTGCTGTTTTCGGCACTGTAGTGCAGTCTCTGAGTTGGTTTATTTAAGTAGGGGGGTGTGAGGGGCATAGCCCCCCACTTAATGTAATGTTTAAAGTGTTTTATTTATTTTTGTTGGAACAACGATTTTTTTTCCCTAGGAAAATAAATCGCTGTTCTGACAGTTCGAAATTGTAAGCTTTCACTTACATAGGGTCGATTAATCACCATTCGTTTTTTTAAGTATTCTGTGATCTAATATAGACCTTAGTTCTAATCAGTGTCTGCATATTGAAGTGTTTATTTTGCCTTACATTTGTACATTATTTGTTTTTTTTTTTTTTTTTTTGTGATCTTTTTAAAAAATACTTTCATTTGTACTCCAGTGGTAGTAGGGGGAACCAAGTTGTTTCTGTGCATAACATTACTGAATGGATTTGCCAGGGGGTTAGTTAAATGGTTTTGATTTTTTTCCTTGTAGCTTTAAACTGTGCAATGGTAGTTGGTGGTTCTCTGTATATACAAAGGTACTTCAGATATCATTTTCCCTATAAAAAACAACCTCTTAAATTTCTTGAATACTTCACTGGGAAACAAACCCCTGGTTTGCGTGCAGAGGAGCATTGATCTCTTGAATTTAGACAAATTGTAGTTTTTAACTGGAACAACAGGAACCAAACCAACAGGAAAAAAACAACAAGAACAAGTTCCACCAGGATTTATTGTACACAGGAAAATCTCTCCAAAGCCTTCAAGGAGAATGAAACACTTACATAAAAAGGCAGTTTATATACACAGGCATAATAAAATGATTAAACAATTAATCAATTTGAACAACATTTTAACAAGATAATACTCTCCAATTGAGCTCTTCATTTAGCCCAAAGGGAAACATGGTTTTAAATTTTAAAATATATACAGCTTCTTTCTGCACTAACACAGTTTTAATATCAATATTACTAAACATAGAAACACAAACTTGTTCCAGAATAGTTCCTTTCAAACCATCATTACAATTATTATGTGCTTCTAAAAAATGTGCTGCAACTGGGCTATCTTCCTTACCATTTCTGATGTCTCTTAAATGCTCTAAAAATCTTATTTTAAATGCCCTCTTTGTTTCTCCGATGTAAAACTTATTGCAGGGACATTGTAGAGCATAAATGACACCCACAGAATTACAACTAAATAAACCCCGACTATCAAATTTAACCTCATTAATAAAGTCAAAATTGGATACAATGTGTTTGCAAGCCTTACATTTCCCACAGGGAAAAGTCCCAACTTTAACAGGTTCCATATACATTCTTAAGGAAGGCAACACAATCTTAGATTTTACCAGAAAATTTTTGATATTCTTACCCTTATGGTAAGAAAACTTAATATTCACATCAAGCCATTGTTGTACATTCCTAAGAGAACTGAAATAAAGCCAAAATTGGCTAACAATGTCAAGAAACTGTTTAGTAAAACATCCATAAGTAGTTACAAAATAAATATTTTCCTTAGTTAAGCTTGCATTATCTTGTTGTATCCTGTTACAAGTCCTATGGTAAATAGATTTTTCATGTCTAGATTTAACCCCTGTCAACAACCTTGTAAAATTTTTTTCCAAAACACTCTTGCTATAGCCTCGGGTAGAAAAAGATTCCACCAAAAAACACATTTCTTTATGGAAAATGTCAGATCTATTACATAGTCTGGAAATACGTAACATTTCACCATAGGGTAAAGCCTCAATTATATGGGAGGGGTGCCCACTGGTGCCGTGTAAATACTGGCATGTCCCTTCAAATTTTTTATTGAGCGAAGTTACAATATTCTCCCCATCTGACATGTCTAATACTACATCCAAAAAGGGAATAATATGTCCAATATTTAGGCCATCAAATTTAATATGGTATTTGTTAACATTGATTTTATTAAAAAATTCAATAATTTCATCTCTATTACTATCAACCAAAAATATTAAATCATCAACATATCTAAAATACTGAATAACATGTTCTTGAAAAAATCTTTGTTTATAAATCACATTTACTTCAAAGAAACCCATAAAAAGATTAGCATACATGGGGGCAAATGAAGCCCGTAACTGATGATATAAAACATTATTAAACTCAAAAAAGTTATGTGTTAAACAAAAATAAACCATTTCAATCACATATTCTGAAGCAGGTGAATTTCCTAAAAAGAACCTTAAAGCTTCCAAACCAAATTCATGTCTAATGCTTGTATACAAACTTTTTACATCAATACTGACCCATATCATATCACGACTTATCTTAACACTTTTTACCTTATTCAAAAAATCAAACACGTCACTTATGTAAGAAGGTAATTTAGTAACATGAGTGGACAAAAAATGATGTAAAAAAACACCTAGGTTATGAAGAAAATACTCTGACCCCGATACTATCGGCCTACCAGGAGGTTTTTGCAAATTCTTATGAATTTTAGGCAGACAGTAAAACAAGGCCATTTTACAGCCCTTCACATGAAACTTTTTTCTAACATCTGACTGACAAAAATAGCCCAGTCTTAGTCCCTTATTAATCAACTCCCTATATTCATTAATAGCTGTAAAAAAAACTTCAGGTTCCACAGCCTTATATGTGTTAAAATCACAAAGATGTTTCATACACATATCCAAGTAATCAGGAAAACTCATAACCACCAGTTTATTACCCTTATCAGATGGTTTGAAAACAATGTCATCCATCTTACTTAAAGTTAATAAGGCCTTACATTCTTGGATAGACATATTATAAACTATATTGGACCTATTACTCATAAAGTCTTTGTATGCTAACTCAGAAAAATGATTCGCCAGGCTGACAAATTGACATACATCCCCATTAAGAATTTCAGGCATGAAAGTACTATAAGAAGGAACATTAGAAGTATCAAACATATAATATGCATTATTTTCAGTTTCAGAAGTGCATGAATAAAAACTATCTGTAGAACTCTGTAAACTTTCTTCATTCATTTCTAATACAGAAGAGCTGTTCTTGCTAAAAAAATGTTTCAAATGCAGTTTACAAATTTAAGTCCCTTGTTTAACACACACATTTCAGTATCACTAAAAATGTGACTCGATAAATTAACTAAATATTCAGTTGCATTGAACATTACATTAGTATTAGGCACAAAACAAGAATCACCCTTGTCCACCTGGGTTTGCAGACTGTTCCCAAGTCCGTTTTTGTCCCTGGGCTGGAGGAATCGAGGAAGAGAATCTGTCCCTCTGCTCAGCTGCTGGAAGTCCTGGAAAGTCGCCATCATTCCATTCTTCTTTAGCCTCCTGCTGAGGCCTGGATTCACAGCGTCATCTGAGTAAAACCTAACCTGTTAGTCCTGGATAAAAAGCCTTGTTAGACTCATAATCACGAATGTCGTTTCTCCTTCTTTCTGTTTACCAAAGTCACTCCTTCAATTTAACGTTAGTTTGCTTAAGAAAATCATTAAGCATTTGTCAAATCAGAACAAAGTTTTTTAATACCAGAACACAGTTCCTTATGTTTTAACTGATCGCGTTCTATAAGTATCTGGAGCCATTCACTCACACACTTGTGGGCAGCATTTACCCACCTTTTGTGGAAAGAAATGTCTGTATCCACACTTAAATCAAATGGACTGGAAGGATCCTTAAATACTCTCAGACCCCTAGGAGTAGTATCAGTCTCCTCATATTTTTGTAGCCCACAGATATTATAATGTACTGAAGTTTCCTTCCACATCAATTTCTCAAGTTCATCAAATAATGTTTTATGTTCTGTATTCATTGTTAATGAAATTTTTCTACCCACACCAGAAAAAGGATTAGTGGGTCTTGAACGTCTGTCCTCATCCCATTTTTCCCAAATACTGGTAGCTTCATTTGGAACTCTTTGTGGAGCTTGTCTCTCACCTCTGTCCGGTTGATTGGAAGCAGTAGAAGAATTCACCAGGAAATTATCCAGGGACATTTGACTTCCCTCCATATTTTCTCTAAAAATCCGAGGCAGATGGAACTGTGGATCAGTAGGCATCAAACTGGAACAACAGGAACCAAACCAACAGGAAAAAAACAACAAGAACAAGTTCCACCAGGATTTATTGTACACAGGAAAATCTCAAAAAATTGTAGTTTTTACCCAGATATCTCCTAAGCAAATCAATTATAAAACCCCAGATACCATTCTCCTTGCAGCCAATACAATAAACATCTGAAACCATGGACTGGCATTTCCCTATTGTGTCTCTAGCCAAATTGGTGGAAATGGATATCCTGATACAATGTAGTCATTATCGCATGTTTACGGACATGCATCTGATCCTTAGGCAATCTGTTACAGTGTATGAGAGATGTAGTTATACAACAGGCCTCTCAACTTTCCAAATTTCTACAGTGTGCAGATTTCTGTGTCATATTTTTTGGCCTGCTCCTCATATAATTTGCGGTATTCTGGCAAATCATCAAGGATTTAAGACAAATTCATTTCAATTTCAGACTACCCTTCAGAAACTGCATACAAATGCAAGGCCTACTATTCTACCAACTTTCTAGGTTTATAAGAGCAATATTTAAAAATTGTCCCTGATTTGGGGCCTTTGTTTTCCATCATTTTTGGCTTTGTCCTGATTTCTTGCACTTACAGTTTGAGAGGTATGTTATACTATGTTGTTGGATGCAAAATGTTACATGTATCAAACAGGTTCCAAGCAACACACAACACAATGTTACCTACCACAAATATTGCAGACCAAATACCTAGAACCGCATATGCTGAGGTTCTTAAAACTAATCTGCCTAATCCTCACAGGCCTTCCTGATGCAACTTTTACAATAAATACCCACAGCAACCTCAAAGTCCCTTCGCTCATACAACACTTAGTACATGCACCTGTAACTAATGGTATCATCAAAAAAGCCCATAAGCCAAACTTCCACTTAACCAAACATTCTAGTCATAGCAGACTGCATTATGAAACATACTTATGCTGTACACCAGGCTTTGCAAGGGGAGGTTTTGTGGTCAATTGCCAATTAGGAGACAGAATTCATTGCATAATGCATGCACTCAAGTCCTTGAACCACAAGTACACATATGACACAGTCATAGTACATATGGGAGTAAATCACCTGGGACATACTTCCCTGAACTATATGAAGAGGAACACATTGGACCTCTTAGAATATGTGTCAGAGAAATGTATGAAGTTGGTCAGCATTTTACCTTAACCTAGAATGATGCCACAATATGAACAAAAGGTGGTTGATGTCAACAATTGGCTTAACTTCTTGTGCCATTCAAAGGGTAGAATATATACTGTATCTACCTTGGAGGTCAATAAAAAGGCAAAAACATGTATGTCCACAGCTAGTGGGGTTTGGCTTTATTGGTCTGAATGTATCCATAATGACAAAAAGTAAAGTCATGGGTATTCTGATCCTGTGTAGTTGAAACCTTTGATGTCCTTAGGGTGTCATTTGCATATATTCCATGGACATACATTACAGGAGGTTTAACATATCACACAGTGGAAAATCTAGCTTGGGTGAGTTTTTCTTGCAGTTTTAACTCCTTGTAGAAATGGTAGACAGACCAAATTGCTTTGCCAGGAATGGTCTGCATCTCTTCCGCTAAGACTATCGTATATATTGGCAAAAGCATTATCAACCCCCATAAAGCCTTTTTTTAGGCAAAGTCAATCTTTAAAAATTCCCAGCATAACAAAACAAAATTCAGATAGCATGAAGGTATCGTTGGTCAGTACTAGGAACCTTAACTAAAAGCTGTAGTCTCTCTCTCTTTATATAATATATATATATATATATATATATATATATATATATATATATATATATATATATACATACATATATATATATATATATATATATATATATATATATCTAGGTATATATACATATACCACGGTGGTGGTGCTGCAGTAGCGTTGTCACCTCACAGCAAGACGTTGTGCCGTTCGATTCTCAGCTAGAGCGTCTTCTGTGTAGAGACATGCGTGAATGGGCGTACCTTCGTTGAAGGTTGTGCGTCAGGGCTGGCAAACTCGGCGCATAAAAAAATCTACTGCCAATCATTAGCGGACCGGAGTTCCGATGTGGCGACCCCTAACCGGGAAAACCCGAAAGACACACAAAAAAAAAAAATATATATATATATATATATATATATATATATATATATATATATATATATATATAACATCATATAGAACTGGCTCATGAATATTGAAAGCATCCCATCAGTGCAAGGTTTCAATACCTAACATGCATTCAGACCTGCCACACTAGATGATGACACTGACATTGGTGGGGGTCTCTCTATTCATAAAACAAACTTATATTTCCAGAATAATTAGGCAGGATGATTACCTGGAACTATTCCATGCCTGATTTACCATTAACAGCACCCCATATCACATCATAGCTAACTACCAGATGCCTTCTGTGTCCCCCTTGACCCATACCTCCTATATGTTTAATTCAGAATCCCGAACCTTTCTGCCAAACACCGTTCTCCTAGGGGACTTCAACTACCACTCCATCAACTGGGAAATTTATACATCCCCAAATATGTGTGCCTAAAGATTTCTGGACTTCACAAATACAGACTTGCTGTACCACATATCCAAACCCCTGCTAGGGGAGACAATATCCTGATCTTGACTCTCAACAATATGGGACACCTCTGTCCACTTCTAGTTGTAACATTCTCCCCAGTCAAATCAGACCATAATTCAGCCATATTCACCATAAGATTGAAGCCAGAAGTATCTACCAATAACTCAGTATTCAGAGATTATACTAAAGCGAATCTAGTAAAAGTGAGTGACAACCTGGCTGAACTGAACGTTGCATTCCACCCTGATGACCCATATATGAATGAGAAATATTTTATCACCAAACTGTATGCAGATGTAAATCGCTGCATAGAAGCACCTGTCCCCTCCAAAATAAATACAATTCCAACTTTAAAAATGAACGCTTATGTTGGAACACAAATAGAAACAGACTCTACAAAAAATGGCAAAGCTCACAGCATGCAAAAAAATAAATGTAACCCACTTAGTGTTAAAAATATTCTTGCCAAACATACTGGAACTCCAGTCTGTGATCAAATCAACCAAAGCTAGATATGATGTAAAAATAGTCATGCAGGTAAAAGGCAATCACAAAGCATTCTTTTGTTATGTCAGAAACCTCAGAAGTAATGCTTAAAACTATGCTGAGCCAAAAGTAAATGATATCACATACTCTAATTATGTAGACATAGCCAAGACACCAGTGGATAAATGTAACTCAAACTTCACCCTCTCTCCCCTCCTCACACCATTTTCAAATCTCTCAGGAGCAAGTCCTCAAAGCCAAGAACCCTGCTTCTGTGGGGCCTGGTAACAAAATATGCATACTGGTAAGCCTGAAAGAGGACCTGTCAAACCTCATGCAGAGTCTCTTCAATATCGTCATCCATTCAGGGTTTGTAACGGATGAGTGGAGGACTGCAACTGTCACTCCCCTGCATGAAGGTAGGGCAGCTCTAAACCTATATGCCTGACCAGCCTCAACTGTAAGGCTATAGAAAGGTTCTTTATTGAATTGATAAATAAAGGCAAAGGCAGGCTGAAATTTATTTATGTATTTATTGATATTTGATTACTGGAAAAGTCAAATTCTCTCTTATATACTTGCAGTTCCCCAGTTTATTCCTTTGTAGTGGCAATTTCACTCACTCTGCATGCATACTCATCTTCAGATAAAGTGAGATATGCTCTTCTTAATAATTTGTACATTGCTTAATCATTTCGTATCCAACAAACTATTCTATTTTTATTTCTATTTATTTATGAGCCACAAACTTTGCAGCCCTTAGTCCTATTTGTCTACTCTCTAAGACATACAATGATATCCTCTTTAGGACATTATACACTTGTAAAGAATATATGACAAATAATCAGTAAATTATTTTTAGACTGACATTAATTTCTGAATGTCTTTCTAATTACTACTATTTTGTCTGGCTGCAAGTCAAGACATATAGGTTCATATCTTGGTACTGGGCTATCTGCCCGAAGGCATATATTAGCCCAGCCACATTGTGCGGTATTCACTGCCCCTTTAGTAGTTCCCTAGACCCTTGTACTAGCAGTTAGTACCCTTGGCCCCTATCTAGTAGTGCTGTTGGTGTGATCCCCGGTGTGAACTTTCTGTTACTCATCCACTCATCAAGGTTCCTCTTGAAGAGTGATAGTGAGGGGCTCTGTCTTATGTAGATCGAGACCCTGTTCCATAGTAAGGGAAGTCTCTGCAAAGGGAATCTATAAGGGTATCTTTATACAAGTTTTAACTATCTAAAAGTTTATTTCCAGCAACATGCAGAAACGTAACACACAGAAAGTTTTTGGGCTATTAGCAGTTCAAATTTTCTAGGTGTGAAGCCTCTGTAATTTGGGTACAATTACTGTGCAGTGAGATAATTCTTGGCAGGAGGATTATTTTTCTAACTGGAAATTATGCATTCGGAAAAAAAATATATAAACTCTAGAAAACAAATTCATTTATTCACTTACAGATCAACATTATTCATCCATTCCTTATGTTTGTTAATGAGGATAGTCTGAGTGGGCTGATAGCATGAGACCAGAAGCACAGCAGGATGTGGAGAGAAAAAAATACAAGAAACTAGCCAAGGCAAGAGACTGGTGCACTCTCAAAGGATTCCATAGATAATTGTGATGCTGTATAGCAAAAGTGACACATTCTAAATGTGTGGGTATCCTAAAGATCTCTGTATCATAGACCATACAGCATTAGATGTTTGCACTTCTGTCTTCCAAGTTGCTCTGTTAGGGAGATCCTTTGTCTCTTATTATTTAATATTGAGAAGTAGATAGATACAGGAATGACTGAGAAAATTAATTTGTGCTTCCTTTCTAAGTTAGAAGTCAAACTGTTAACACAAAGTTGTATATCCCATGATAAGCCAGTACTTAAACACAATTTGATTATATGGTTAAATATCAAGGGAAATGTTGTTTGTCCTCATTGCAATGAAAAATAAAAAAACAGAAGGCAAGCTATATAACTGTGTTCAATGAAAAAGTTTAGTATTTGTAAGGAAGAACTCCTCAGCACCCCTTCAAATGGAGAGTGATGTTTGCATTTATACACTCATCCATAAGCCCTTTTCTCATTTTTGCAAATGCAGTCAAGGTGTCACTTCACCAGTGACAGTTATCTAGAGCCAAGGTTCACTCTGCCAGGTGGCTAGCCCTGCTGCAACTGTTCTTACATACATACACTCACACACACACTCACACACTCACAGACACACACACACACACATACATATATATATATATATATATATATATATATATATATATATATATATATATGGATTCACTTTATAATCCTGAAATACCGAATTTCAGAATTCCGAGATCATAAAGCTGAAACCTGACAATCCCGAAACCCCAAAAGCATGAATTTTAAAATCGCGAACACTATACTAACCATACACCACACACACACACACACACACACACACACACACACACACACACACACACACACACACACACACACACACACACACACACACACACACACACACACACATACACACACCTTCCCCCAACACACAAACACTCAAACCTACACTACATACAACCTGGGGGGGCAAACCCCCCCCCGCACCCCCATGTGGGGGACAAGCCCCCCACACCACCCTACTTAAATATACTAACTCCACGGTCGCACTACACAGACAAACATAAACACCACCATACAGGCTACATTCCTCTTACACACATAGACCACAGTAACCAAACACATTGATGACACACACTAAAGGCCCTAACCAAAACCCTTAAACATAAATACTTACCTGAACTTCCAGCTATTCCTTCACACAGTCCAACATCAGAAGTGCTACTTCTAAATCTCTGCACTTCAGGATTTTGAAATTCGCGCTTCTTGAGTTTTGAACTTTTGAGCTTTCAGCTTTATAATCTTGGGATTCTGAAATTCAGTATTTCAGAATTTCAAGATAATAAAGTGTTCCCACATATATATATATATATATATATATATATATATATATATATATATATATATATATATATATATATATATATATATATATACACACACACACACACACACACACACACACATACATATGCATATATGCATCACACAACATCAGGGGTAATTGTAAGGAAAATATTCCTCATCCTTAGTGTTCACTTCACTCTTCTGCTGTTTTCATTACACTTCATTACACATGTTTACATGTTTCAGTGAAACACTTATTTAACTAAAGAAAAGACCTAATTCCAGTTTCAGTGAAACATGAAATGAAAAAGGTTTAAATTTTGCTGTACACATCATATCACACAGGTCAGTCTGACAGTTTTAACGTAGGGCACTGAGTAGTGAGGCTTTTGTAAAAATAGCTAATACATAGGGGTACATGATACACAGTAGGTCAAAGTCATGTAATAGAGCCATATCTATGTATTAGAATTTCCCAAATGACAAATTGTTAACCCTAAAGCCCTTCTTTAGAAAGCCACATAGCTCTGCTTCCGATAGGCTTAGTGATCGACTTCTACAGTTCGAGCTATCTATAATACAATTTTCTTGACTTTCTTCATTGATTAGCTTTCATCAGATTAGAATGTCATGCCCTAATTTCTTTACATGTGCAAAGAGAGCTAATCAAAGCTCAAGGGGTAACCCATATCTCTTATATTAGGTAACCAGGCTTGAGTGAAAAGAACCAGGCTTGAGTGACAAGAAAAGTTCACAAAATGTCTGTTTCTGGTATCCTGTAACATCTGCTCCAAAATGCTCAGGTTAAATAGTAAAGTATATTCAATCTTTATCCATGTGGGAGTGCAAATAGTGGCATGATTGTCGAGTTCTAATCCTATGAGGTGAGCAACACTAGCCTTTACATAATGTATCCCCATATCTGTAAAACTGGTTTAGACTACTTCCAGTGGGAGTATCACAGAATCATATCAAATCCTAAGAAATATTCCATCCAAGATAATGTCCAGTACAACTCCTTTCAGTGATGTAAACCAGCTGGGCTCCCAATGCCCAGGTTACAATGAGCTAGGATATAGAAGTCTGGAAAATGTATTTACCTTTGTATTGGTAACCCTTCACGGAAGGGCAAATTTAACAGATGTCACTTCATAAGGTACCCTGTAATTCATCTTTCACTCTCTTCAAAATTTACCTGAAAAATCGTATTATCTATTTTATTTATATTTTGTTGACTGGGCGGCCACAGTGGTGCAGCGGTTAGTGTTGCCACCTCACAACAAGAGGTTCTCTGGTTCAATTCTCGGCTGGGGTGCCTTCTGTGCGGAGTCTGCATGTCCTCCCTGTGGTCGCATGGGTTTCCTCCAGGTGCTCTGGTTTCCTCCCACATCCCAAAGACATGCTGTAGGTGGATTGGGTACTCTAAACTGGCCCTAGGCATGAATGTGTGAGTATGTGTGGCTTCTGTGGAAGGTTGGGCACTGGGCTGGCAACTCGACACCGTAAAACTCCACTGCCAGTCATGAACGGACAGGTGTTCTGCTGTGGTGACCTCTAACCTCGAAAATCCGAAAGGAGAAGAAGAATTTATATTTTGTTGACTGTTTTGCTCAGCTCTGCACATACCAATTTGCAATGAAGGTCCATGGAGGAAAGTTTCAGTATCTGCAGCTGTAAAAGAAAACATGCACTAAGTAGTATACAGAGAAATCATATGAAGCATTAATTACAAGAAATATGTATAAACTGGTGTACTGAGAACATACGGTAATGCAACAGTATACGGAGGTGCACTGTTTAATATAAGAATTTATATAGAATGTAGGCAGCATGAATGTCTTAACAATGATGGGAACATATCTGTAGTAGAACGATTATTATTATTATTATTATTATTATTATTATTATTATTATTATTATTATTATTATTATTATTATCTCTTTACTAGAAACAGTTGTACATTGTTTCACACCAGGTTACCTGATAAGGATAAGCTATCAGAAAGATTACATGTATGTAGCTGCTTAAACAAAAATGACAGCTGGTGCAAAGACAGTTTAGTACTAAACAGCATCTAGTGTGGTTATTTAAGAAGATTTCAATGATAAACCTTAAAATATTCAGGAAAGACATTTCTTGCCTTTGATGTTTTCCTACTTGTTAAGTTGCCAACAGTTGTGCTTATATTGGCATAGATAAATGTAGAAATCAGTGATATATTTGTAATACTGCACCTTTAGGCTGGAAGTAGACATTCACAGACCCAATCATTCACCCATGAATCTAACAGGAAATCTTAATTATTTTCTTAATTAGTAGATCTAGTGACATAATCTGTATAATTAAGAGTCAAGGTTTTTCATACTGCCCACACATTTATTCTTCTCCATTGTTGTCAGAGCTCCCAAGATTAGGAGAATATATTGCATGACAATGGCTGTTACAGAAAAGTGCTGAATGACTTTATTAACATTTCTGGACAAACATAAATTGGTGAGACAACATTTAAGTAAGAGAAATACATTTCAAATCATAGTTCATGCAGATATGTGATGCCTGTTTTGGCAGAGAAGTACAATGTATTTGCTATACTGAATAGCTGGAAGATGGCCCCAATGGCTGGAGAGGCTGTTAATATAAACACAAAAAAGTAGGTAGCTTTGGACTAATTCTCATATGACAATGTTCTGTGAACATATAGTGGAGGATTTTCTTTTTATTTGACCTTGTATCTACTATCAGACAGGTAAATGGGGAGTTAATTGGTGGATTTCTATGAATCCTTTTTCTCACATAATTATTCTAAATGACAGACATAGCTGGTACCTCTAAAGGCACTCTAGAAATCTGAAAACAATGAGATGGCTCCTTCTTCATTGATGTATCCATAGTAAATGACTTACTGCATAGAATGTATGATTGTGCTCCAAAAAATAGAAGATGTGTATAGCACATCATGTAAATGTGTACTGCTCTAGTATCATTAAGTAGTTAGGTAGGAGTTTGGTGGGGGGATTGGCATAAAGGTTAAGGCATTTGCCTTATAAACAAAAGGTGCAGGGTTTGATTCTTACATGGGGTAATTGGCTAGGCTTGAAATGGTCCACAAAGGCAGTTAAGCCTAGTACTAATCTATGAACCTATAAAGTCATCGACAATTATAATTGGATTGCCGATCATAACCCACATATTGTGTGTTCGAGACATGGGTGCCAAGAAAGTCACCACAAGAGCGAAGCTTGAGAGCTGAATCTTGGCATCCATGTTGAGGCACATAATACATTATGATCAGAGAGACAATAATAATTCTTTGTAGTGCACAGAGCTTTATTTGTTTCCTGTATTATTATTATTTACAGTGAAAAAAGACTTGAAACACTTAGCGACACTGTCAGAAAGCCAGTGTAATGCATGCCACTAAGTTTGCACTCACCTTTCATGCCTATCAACTGTATACATTTTTGCAGAACATCCAAATTATTGATTCATATGTTTGGTCCATTCCTCTTAAAATCTGTGTTTTTTGACCAAACCACTGAGGACTGAAGTCACTAAATAATGACATACATTTGAGTTTCAAACTGTATCCTTCAGATTATGCAGGCAAACGCATCCTGTTATTCTTGCAATTGTCTAAGTGTTTTTACAAGAAGCTAGGAACATGTTAAGGGTGCAGACAGCAGGCAGAAACAAATGTTTTGTTTTGCTGCTGTCATTTGATGGTCAGTATAGGTAGATTTTACTGCCTGGCAATAGACCCAACCTTAAAAAAATAAGCAAGGAGTGCTTAATAATTGTTATGGTCAGGTCATGTGACACTCTGGTGTTTAACTGGTTTGACTTTTTTCAAATATTGGAGTGTAATTAGCACATACCCATGCATTATAAGCTTTTTAAGCAAACATCTGACATCAGAAACTTGCTTAACATATTTTCATTAAGCACCCCTAAACATTGTTAAGATCAAGTCTTGTGCTGAGCATTGACAGTGCAAAGTTCTAAGTGGCATAGAGCCGGCACAGAAAATAAAACAAGTTTAAAACATATTAGATATTTTCCTTTACCCCACCTATAAAGAAAAACTATGGCAGAGTGACTGCTTTTAAAAAATGTGCTTTCTACAGATGGACATATATTTTCTACCAACTGTCTGTTTTAGCTGCACTAAGTGTTTTACCAGCTTTCAAAGGCTTTGGAAGCTCCTACACCTTTTGTTTGTTTGTTTGTGTGTTTGTTTGTTTGTTTGTTTTTAATGGTAGGACATGCACTACCAAAACTTGTGCTTAAGTCTAAATGATCTTAACATAACTTATGTTTTTTTGAAAGGGATACCAAGATTTACCTCTCTGGCCTTCACTCTTGAGGTTAATTTCTTTCTTTCTTTCTTTCTTTCTTTCTTTCTTTCTTTCTTTCTTTCTTTCTTTCTTTCTTTCTTTCTTTTTGGTCCCCTCTGACCTCATCTTTACTGACCTGGTCCAGAGTTCCCAATGCCCATGTCAGGTCTATCAGCTACTCTCTACCCTCCAGACTTACACCATTTTTGCTTGGGTTGGGGGCTTGGCTCATCTATGCTTCCTTGTGGGGAGGATTTTTTTAATGTACAAACTACTCACTCCCTTTCCACAACACTACTTGTTGATTATGCCCAAAGGCTACTCCCCTCTTTAGATCACACCTCTCCTTAGAGAGCATATTAATGAGCATCCTCCCACCTTGGATAGACACACTCATCACTTCCCTGCCACTCTATTGGTCATCCAAGACACTGATCGAACTCATAGTCAGGGCTTTATCCCTCTATGCAACAGACGTGGTTCTTGAGGTGAATTTCCTGGCATGCACACCTCAAATACATAAGTTGATTATGATTGGAGACCTGACAATAATCCTATGTGATGCTGTTTAAGTAGTGTCATGTTCATTTTCTTATGCTATGTTGTACATGGTTTAGATTTACCAACATAAACTATGTCAGCTGCTGGACAACAGCTTTGCCAAGACTCTTGTAGATGAATTAAGATTGCTTTTCGGCAAAAGTTGTTTTGAGTAAGACATCCAGTCTGGAAAATGTTATTAGATATGTTTCTTTTATAATGAAGGGGATGTTTCTTTTTCCTCAAATACTTCCACTGATCACATATTTTTTTATTCAGGCTAGAGATGTTTTTTATGTGATATTTTATTCAATTTCTGTTGTTTTTAGGAAGCTGTAGAATTTTCCTAAATTTAATGAGCTCATGCCTACTATGATGCCTGTGCACTGGCCCAGTAATCAAGGAGTCTCAATCCTCACCACTAGCACCAGTGAGGGGCGTGCACATTGGGAGGATAACAAGTACACACACACTAAAGTACAATTTCCCTTAAGAGCACACAGAGATCACAGTCAGTCTGGGGCTGGTTTCTCCCTTTCTCTCCAGATTCCCAATAAGGCTCCCCGCTGGCACAGCTATAGGGTTAGTATCTCAGCAGAGTGGTGAAGCCAAAACCTACAGCACCCTCTCTGTCCAACCAGTGCTTTGTGTCCTTGCCCAAGTAGCTGACACAAACACACTTTGACATTTTATTTATATACAAACACAGAGACACTCCTGGGGAAGGCTGGCACAGGTTCTCCAGCTATGCCCCTTTCTGTCCAGACTATATAGTAGTACCACCTGCCACCAGCCACCCTTATCAGCTACTATAAAGGCCCTTACCAAATGGTGTCCATTTCTACTGTGTAATATTATTATTATCCAATTGGTGTGATGATCAGCAAGGCCATTGGAGTGTCTTGTACATTATCACCAAATGCATGCAAGTACTCTCAGAGCGTAAATTATCCCTACACAAAACAGCCACAGTTAACAGGTTTAAAAATATTTGATAATAAATAATAAAAGCACAAGACAATACTCATTAATTCAACACAGTGACAATAGAGAGTCCAGAAATCACAGGAAATACTTTAAAACAACATTGTAGCACAGACTGACATAAATATAGAAAACAGCTAGACTAATCTTGTTATTTCTATCTCTAAGAGAAATATAAATATCTAAATCGTACTTACATAGCAAGGCACAGTGCTGGTGAGTTGTTAACAGGTCTAAAGACAAATACAAAATGCCATCTCTTTCTCTTGAGATAGTTCTTAAATTGATGATACACATTATTGCAGAGTCATTTCAGATTATATCATTTTTGTCACTTCTGCTTAAGCTTCCCAGGTTTACAGAACTTAAAATTTAAAATTTCTTTGTGATTTTCAGCTGCTAGGAAGTCACAGCAATAAAAGACACTTTACATGTGAAACCTAGTAATTATCTCTGTCTTAAGACAATAGAAAGTAGCTCATAGCTAGACATCCTGTCTCTTAGTTTGAGATCACATAGAGTTATAAAATTATTTTCTTTTATCAGCTTATTTTCTTAGAGTTTACAAGTTAATGCTGTATGTCCCAGTTTTCTACCATGAAAACATACATTATGTAGGCATACAGTTTATACACATTTCTGCTGTTTTCCCAGGAGGGTGCACTGTGATTACATTTTTGAATCTCACCACATAACAGTTTTCTTACATTTGTAAAACAAGCATGTGGATCATATTAATATTTACAAGGGCATAGAAAGAAATCTGTCTAGCTAGGCTGTCAGCTTTCACATTTTCTCACACCCCCCCAAGAACTCAAGCTAGTTTTTTCAAGTGTACCTTGAGAAATGTTGCTTGAGAGGGTTGAGTCTATCTGGTTATACCTTGCCCCATTCCCTGTCTTGAGAGCCCATCTGTGTTGGCATTGCTAATCCCACTGTGGTGCTCCACTGACATATCATATGCTTGCAACCCTAGGCTCCATCTTAGTAAGTTGGCATTTTGTTGGCTGGCTCGATGTAACCATGTTGGGGGATTGTGATCTGTAACTACAGTGAATTTCCTTCCATACAGATAAGGCTGAAGTTTCTGTAGTGCCCACAGTATGGCTAGACATTTCTTAGCTACAGCTGCATAGTATTCTTCCCTGGGTTGGAGCCTACGACTGAGATAAACCATTGGGTGCTTTTCTCCCTCTGAAGAAATCTGATAAAGTACAGTCCCCACCCCATGGTTCTAAGCATCCATCTGCACAACAAATTATTTGTTGTAATCTGGACTGGCTAACACAGGGGTTCCTCCAAAAGCTTCTTTATGCTTCTGGAATGCCTGCTAACATGCTGTGGTTCATACTACCTTACCTGGCCTGTTTTTACTTGTCATGTCTGTGAGGGGAGCAGCTATGGTACTATAACTGGTGAAAAACTTTCTGTAGTACCCTACTGTTCCTGTGAATGCCCTCACCTGCATTTTGGTAACAGTTGCAGGCCATGCCTGAATGGCTTCCACTTTGGCAGATTCTGACCTGATCTTACCACTCCCCATTATGTGTCCCAGGTAGGAGACGTCTGCCATATGCACCTGACATTTGCTGGGCTTAATGGTCAACCCTGCCTTCTGTAGTCTGCCTAGCACCTCCCTGACATGTTGAAGGTGCTCTTGCCAGGAATGGCTGTAGATGGCAATATCATCTAGGCAAGCAAGGGCAAAATCCCCTGTTCCTGCTAGGATATGATCTACCAGCCTCTGGAAAGTCGCTGTAGCATTTTTCATCCCAAAGAACATCTTTGTGATCATACAAACCAAAAGGAGTCACAAACGCTGACCTCTTTCTAGCACTGGGAGTCAAGGGCACCTACCAGTAACCCTTGGTAAAATCAGTGGCGGTAAGATACTTAGCCCCACACAGCAGCTCTAGGGCTTTAACTCTCCTAAGCATGGGGTAAGCACCTGGCTTTGTGTGGCTATTTAATTTCCTGATGTCCACACAGAAGCTGGTGCTGCCATCCTTCTTTGGCACCAGCACCACTGGAGAGGCCCAGGGACTGCTGGACTATGGAATTGTTCCTAGCTCCAACATTTCCTGTATCTCCTCCCTTAGAGTCTAACTGTCTCAGGCACCCTATAAGAGGCCTGCCTAATAAGCCTGTGGGGTCCTGCATCCACCTGGTGCTGCACCAGGTGTTTGCACCCTGGTTTCCCAGTGAACATCTCCCCAAACCCCTGTAACACTGCTCAGATTTCTAGAAACTGGGTAGGGGATAGCTGTTGGGAAATTACTACCACTTCCACTGAGGTGTCAGTCCAAGCCTCACTGAGGAGATCAGTCACCAGATCTCCCTCAGTCTCCTCTTGCAATCCACTGCAAATACTCAGCACAAGGGCCACCCTATCATGGTAAGGTTTCATTATATTAACATGGTACAGTTTGTGCTTCTGCTTCCTGCCTAGCAGTTCCACCATGTAGTTAACATCATTGACCCTCCTTAGCACCTTGTAGGGTCCCTCCCATGCTGCTTGCAACTTGTTTTGTCTGACAGGAATGAGAACCATCACCTGCTGCCCTCCAGCATACTCTCTAGCTTGAGCATTCCTGTCATACGACCTTTTATTGCTGTTGGGCTTCTGCCAGATTCTCCTGGGCCATGCCCATGAGTTCCCTGAACCTTGTCCTGATGTTTAGGACATATGCCAAAACAGACTCCTTGTGGAATTCACCTTCCCACTCATCAAGAATTAAGTCTAGAGGCCCCCTTACCCTATGCCCATACAACAATTCAAAGGGTGAAAATCCTGTGGCGTCTCGAGTCCCCCTTACCCTATGCCCATACAGCAACTCAAAGGATGAAAAACCTGTGGATTCCTGGTGAACCTCTCTATAAGCAAATAACAGATGGGGCAAATATTTGTCCCACTCCTCTTAAACTGGTCTGCAAATGCCCATAGCATGGACTTGAGTGTAGAGTTTAACCTCTCAACAAAACCATTAGTCTGGGGATGGTAGGGGTGGTCTTTAGGGTCTATATCAGAACATCGAAGCATTAAAACTTAGAATGTTCTGATGTCGAACACTATTCAGTGAATGTTGAGAATAGTGAATATGCAGAACAGCGAATTCTTTCCTCAGGAAAGAATTTGGTTGGCCATTTCTGTGGTTTCGCTATTCTTAGCGCTATGGTGGAATGTTACGGGTTGGGTTCAGGTAAGTGTGAGATTGTACGTTAGGGTTAGGGGTGGGTTAAGTCAGATAGGGTTAGGGCATGGGTTAGGCATGTGTGCAACAGTGACGGACCTTAGGGTTAGGGTTTGGGTTAAGGTAAGTGTGTAGATAGTAGTGTATGTTTAGTTTAGTGTAGCGTTAGATGTAGGAATTTAAGCGTATGTGTGTGGTTGCTGTTTGTTTGATGTGCTTGTGTTGTGTGTATGTGTTTTGGAGCAGCAAATATTTTCCATGGGAAAGAATTTGCTATTCTGAATGTTTGATATTTTCATGTTTAGATGTTTTGGGGCTGATGAAATAGCGCTCTCTATTCTCATCTTTTGATAACATGATATAAACTCGGTCTTTACGTGCTTAACCCCACAGTATTTCTACAGACAAGCCAGCATGTCTGACATGAATTTGGCACCTCTGTCAGTCGGTATTTCTTTTGGGAAACCTACTTTGCTGAAAATCTCTAACAAAGCATTTGCCATCTTTTCTGCCTCAATGGAGGACAAAGCCACTGCCTCAGGGTATCTTGTAACATAATCTACTACCACTAGGATATACTTTTTCCATGTGGAAATTGGGGTACTCAGAGGCTCCACAATATCCATAGCTACCTTTTGAAATGACTCCTCAGTCACAGCAAAAGGCATCAAAGGAGCTTTCATCTTGTCTCCTGGCTTGCCTACCTTTTGACACTGCTCACAGGTCCTGCAGTACCCTGTTACATTTCTATAAATTCCAGGACAATAGAAGTTCTGCATAATATGTCTCTTTGTACATTTTATGCCCAAATGACCAGCAAAGGGAATAGCATGGGTTTTGGCTAGAAGTGCCAGATGATAGGCTCTAGGCACTGCCAACTGCTGTATTCTCTCACCCTCTAGCCCTCCCATAGGGGTCCACACTCTATACAGTAACCATTTGTCCCATTATACAGATTCCCCTTCACTTGAGCATCAGGTGCCTCACTAGCAACCTGCCTTAGGCCTTGTAATGTAGGGTCTGAGAGCTGAGCCTGTCTCAACTCTCTCTCTCTTTGTGACTGTTCCCAGCTTCCCTTCCACAAGAAGTCTGGTATCTTCTGATAGTAGTGCCTCACTGTCAGCTTGGGTACTACTACTCACATCTGCCCTTTCAGTCACTCTGTCCAAGGGAACATCAGTACTCACAAGTACCTGTGGCTCACCTTCAGTCTCACTGCTACAGGGTAGCCTCCTCCCTAAAGTAACCACCTCACCAGTCCTGGCTGCAAGTGTGCGGTCTGTCTGGGTCTCCCCCAGGCTACCAGAACCACATGCTTGCCTCCAAGCCTGACTGTGTGTAACTGCATAAACACATGGTACTGCCTAACAAAAATCCTTCCCTATCAGGACATCTGCAGGATGGTAGTTTAGTACCCCTGTTGTCTCAAGACAACCTACTATTGGCATTTTATCATTCCCTCTGACTGGTTCTCTCAAATTTTGTTCCCCACCTTGTCTCCATTGATATCTATACGCCACATGGCCCCACTGGTTGCATTCAAAACATTTAACCCTAGGTCCTGGACATGTACCTGGACTAGTGGCTTCCCCTGCTACTGGCAGATTCTGTTAGGGCAGTCTGGGCTGCCCACCATGGGTTCCCTTAAACCCATGAGCAGCACTGGGTGTCCCTTTCCTGTGTAGCGATGCCCTACTTGTTAGGTATAGGTCTCCCATCTTCCCCAACTCATCTGCAGTAGAGCATTGTCTGTCAGCTAACCAGATCTGCATGTCCTCAGGCAAAGTGCTAGGTGCTTGTTCCCTCACCAAAAGGTCTGCCAACCCTTCAGAAGTGGTGACCTCATATCCACTTACCCACCTATGAAAATAAGTGCTCAGTTCAGCAACATACTCACACACACTTTCACCTTCCTTGCATCTATGCTCACAAAATCTTTTCTTATAACCTTCAGATGTTAGCTTAAATAATTCTAGCAAACAGTTCTTTACAACATTATAGTTTAAAAAGTCAATGTCTGATAGTTTGGACAGAACATTTACAGCTTTACCATGGAGTAAGGGGGTCAGGAACCATACCCAGAGCCCTTATTCAACATTATACTGTTTATATACCCTCTCAAACATATGAATGAAACTATCAAAAGTATCCCCCTCTGTAAATGCTCTTCTGGGATCCAGTTACTCCATTTCCCATTACCTCAATGACTCTGGTGAAGAGTCAGCATCTCCTTTTCATGTTGGCTTTGCCCCTCCTTCTCCTCAGCTTCCAGGCGTATCAGTTTCTCATTCTCCTCAGCCTGCAGATGCTGCTGTTTCCATTTTCCTCAGTCTCTAGATGCCTCAGTCACTTTGCTGCTTCTATTTCCAAATGTTTGGCCTCCAACTCAAGTCTCTTTAGCTCCAGACAGATGTTTAAGTCCTCTGTAGAAAGATTGATCTGTCCATTCTCTGAGTGTTGTACATCATAATGGCCAGTCCGGTCATCCTTCTAGTTGGTAGTCTCGGATATAGCTGTAACTGAAGCTGCAATCATATCTCCTTTAGTCAGGTTTCCCTGCAAAAATCCTTTAGCCTGGCACATCTTAGCCAACTGGTTACATGTCAGCTTGCCATACACCTCTGCTAACATGCTTGCCTGCTCTCCCTGACTAACACATTTTACAAAAGAAATAAAACAATTGTGATCTGAACTCTTAATATTCACTGTGTGACTGATTTAGAGTACAAAAACACCTTCAATGATCACTGTACACAAGCTACAGGAATTCACTATCCACACCACTACAATCCAATTAATATGTGATGTGGCTAAGTCACCACTATCAACCAAATAATATTTGATGTGGATATCCCAACACTGCCAAACAATTAATATCTGACACCACTGGCCCAGTAATCAAGGACCCTCAATCCTCACCACTAGCACCAGGGAAGGGTGTCCGCATTGGGAGGATAACAAGTACAGACACAGTAAAGTACAATTTCCATTAAGAGCACACAGAGATCACAGTCAGTCTGGGCTGATATCTCCCTTTGCTTGAAATCCCCAATAAGACTCCCCATTGGCAAAGCTACAGGGTTTCAGATCTCAGCCAAATGGTCAAGCCAAAACCTCCAGCACCCTCTTTATCCAACCAGTGCTTTGTGTCTCTGCCCAAGTAGCTGACACACACACACTTTGAGATTTGATTTATATACAAACACACAGACACTTCTGGGGAAGGCTGGCACAGGTTTTCCACCTATGCCCCCTTCTGCCCAGGCTATATGGTAGTACCACCTGCCACCAGCCACCCTTATCAGCTATTATAAAGGCCTTTACCAAGGAGTGTCCATTTCTATTGTGCAATTTTATTATTATACAATTAAGTGTGATGAACAGCAAGGCTATTGGACTGGCTTGTACAGTATCACCAAATACATGCAAGTACTCTAGGAGCTTAAATTATCTCTACACAAAACAGCCACAATTAAAAGGTTTAAAAATATTGACTAATAAATAATAAAAGCACAAGACAATACTCATTAATTCAACACAGTGACAATAGAGAGATCAGAAATCACAGGAAATACTTTAAAACAACATTGTAGGAAAGTCTGACATAAATATAGAAACAAGCTAGACTAATCTTGCTATTTCTATCTATCTCTAAGAGAAATACTAAGATCTAAATCCTACTTACAGAGCAAGACACAGTGCTGGTAAGTTGTTAACAGGTCTGAAGAGAAATACAAAATGCCATCTCTTTCTCTTGAGATAGGTCTTAAATTGATAATACACATTAATGCTGAGTCATTTCAGATTAAATAATTCTTGTCACTTCTGCTTAAGTTTCCCATGCTTACAGAACATAAAATGTAACATTTCTTTGTGATCTTCAGCTGCCAGGAAGTCACAGCAATAAAAGATACTTTGCATGTGAAACCTACTAATTTTCTATGTCTAAAGACAATAGAAAGAAGTTCCTAGCTCAGACATTCTGTCTTTTAGCTTGAGATTGCACACGGTCATAAATTTCTTTTTTAAATCAGCCTATTTTCTTACAGCTTGCAAGTTAACTCTGTATGTCCCAGTTTACTGCCATGAAAACATACATTACATAGGCACAGAGTTTGTACACATTTCTGCTGTTTTCCCAGCAGGGTGCACTGTGATTACATGTTTGAAGCTCAGTACATAACAGTTTTCTTACATTTGTAAAACAAGCCTGTGGGTCATATTAATATTTACAATGACATAGAATTATTTACAAAATTCTATCTAGCTAGGCTGGCAGCCCTCAAATTTTATCACACCTACCTCTGTTTATCATAAGTTAAGTGTACCTCACATACAATACCAATGTCTTTAGGAGTAAAGCTAGCTAGCGCCCTAACAGTAATACCATTTTTCCTAGATCTTTTGTCTGAATCAGCTGCTACTGTAGCTGCAGGCTACAGTAGCAGCTGCAGTAGCAGCTACAGTAGCTGCAGGCTGCTGTACTGTTCTGTGAACAGTCAAATAAGTCAGAGATGCAATCTTCACTTGTAGAGTGCTTCGATTTGAAAGTTTTCAATGATCCAAGCTAATATAGTTAATTTAATGTACTATTTCATTTATAATTTTAATTTACTTTAGCTGTCTATCTATCTATCTATCTATCTATCTATCTATCTATCTATCTATCTATCTAGCTAACTATCTAGCTATCTATCTAGCTATCTATCTATAGCTTTTTGACAGGATGTAACTTTATAGTTTTAAAACAGTTGTGAAGACCCAGTTAGTTGTTAACTATGGTGTTATTTTCTTTTGGATATTTCTTTTGACATAATATTGCCATCAAATATTTCTAGATCAATATTGCAACTCTGCTTTTCATCTCAGTTATTGTACAATTAAGATATGCCTATGCAGAATTATTCACAGAAGCTCTGTACAACAAGCATAGAGGCTGCTGTGCCTACCAAAAGTAAGCCCAAAACTAACTCAACAAAACCCCCACCCTAGTGGAATCGGAAATTAAGCAAGTTGAAAAAGTCATAGTTAAAATTAAGAAGCATAACACCAAAAAGATAAAAAAAAAAACTTTTATCAAACTGTACAGACAACTAAGAGGGTTAAATTTAGTGTAACAAAGGATATTTTGGGATACAGACAATCATAAGGCCTTCTCTAGCTATGCCAGAAACCTCAAAGGCAGCACAAAACAGTGTGCTGAACTTCTGGTAAATGGAGCCACATTCATGGAACTGGGAGATACAGCAAATCTTTTGGCTGACAAATTCAGCTCCAACTTTACACCCCACCACCAGCTGCCCCCACTACTGGGAAATACCATCTAATATAACCCCTCCAACTATCAGCAGGGAGCAGGGCTTAAAAACAAAGATCACCCAAGGATGACCCCACTGAAGTATAAGACACATTGTTTCATTAAGTGCTTTCGTCCAACACAGGACTTCATCAGAATAATATCAGATCAACCTTTTTCACTTTTAAATTATAATCATCCAATAGAAAAAACAACATTCCTGAAACAATTAACTCCATTCATAGATATTTAAACAAACAATACTCTCTTAAAAAAAACTTTACCTAACATAAACTTGGTCCTTTAAAATACATTTGATGTTAATAATTTCATTCAGCTTAGGAAATTTGTCACCCTGTAATCTTAATAGCCATAAAGTTTCTCTCTTTTCAAGAATGTTCTTATAACAACCACCCCTATATACAGAAAAAAACAATTTTTTGAAAAAGTTACAAATCTGAGTATGGTAAACAAAGCATAATTTACATCTTTTGTTCTAATGGAATATAAATGATCCTTGATACTTTTAAATAGCATGCGAGTGGTCATACCCACATAGAACTCTTCACAATGTGAGCAGATAGCAATATATACAAGTCCCATAGAATTACAATTAAAATGTTCACTGATCCTAACGGATCTATCTAACTGTGTCCAAAAATATTTGGACCTTCCAATACAAAATTACACACACTACAAACATCACATTTAAATATAACCCCCAAGTTTATTGGTATGTAGTATAGGCATTTTAGTGTTCACACATTCCAAATACTGTTTAATAGATCTGAATTTCTTGTAAATAAATCTAGGACTAGAACTTGTGATTTTATATATCTTTGGATTACCTTTGAAATTTTTCCACTTGTGCAGTGACGTCATCCTTGAGTGATCTTTGTTTTTAGTTCTGGATTTTTCACTCTATCTTCACTAGGCATTTGAATTAGTAGGGAGCAGAGCATATATGCTCTCTGAGGCCAAGAATACAGCTTTAATATGAATCAGGCAAATCAGCAAGCCAGTTCACATTTTAACAAGAAAAGAAAATACATTTCCCACACTACGGGAAACCACTAGGATTTATTTATAAATATATATATATATATATATATATATATATATATATATATATATATTACTCAAAAAACCAAACACAAATCGCACCAAGCCCAAGAAATGAATGAACAAATCCCAATGAGGAAGGCAAGACACAATGCTGTAGAAATGGCAATATAATCCAAAGGAAGTTGCAGCTCAAAAAGATCTTACATAAAATACTTTTATTGTACAAAAAGTGAGCGCTTTCGCGATGTTATCCACACCGCTTCATCAGACAAAACTAAGCACAACTCTTAAGCTTATATAAGAGAGTTCAAAGCAAGTAAAACAATTATCCAATTAGCTACACAGGAAATAAAGATTTTAAAGGCATAATGCTTTAAAATGCAAGTCACTGTTGTTTCATTTAGTAATACTTGCATGCAATATATATTTATTAAATGTTCATGCATACAAGAAACATAAAATCCTTATAAAAATCAGTTTAAAAAATATAAAAGCTCCTGTATAACCTAAAATTATGAACTACACTGTATAAATGTTAATTGTGTAATCCCAATTTATCAAATACAACTGAGTGTATTGCAAGTCCCTACAGCAACTGAAAAAGGGTGTGACTGGTGAACCAGCAAGCTCTTGGTTGCAAGATATGGCAACTTGTTCCAGAGACACCATATGAATGTAGAACTATGGAATGGATATAAACCTAACTGAAGACCTAACAGGATCTAACAAAAAATCTAACAAAATAAGTAAATGTTAATGTATAAGAAAACAGAACAACTAATAAAATAGTGATGGCAGTCACTAAAACAAAATCAAATTATGTAGGCTTGTGTCTACACTTCCTAGAAGCAAGATGTGGCTTAATCGATACATGCTCATTCATACCCCTCCCCCTATGGGATGCTAATCTAAATATCCAGTTCATTTCTGCCTCTTCTGTGCGGTTAACTATATTTCCCAAACGGATATTCTCATGTTCAACGTGTAGAACCTGAAACTGGAAAGTATGTTCAGGTCCTTCATGAAGCATGTGCTTGGCCAGTGCACTATATTCCTGTCCACGTGTATAGCAATAGAAATGATCCCTTATCCTCTCACGCAATGTTCTATTGGTTTTACTCCACATAGAAATGAAAGCAAACTATGCAATGAGCAACATAGACTACATTCTTGGTGCAGCAGTTGCTATTGCATCTGATGTCCCACAGGCGTCCAGTGTCGGGATGCCTGAAGTAGTGTGACTCATCTATATGGATACACTGAACACATTTCCCACATTTCTGAGTAGCTGTGAAGCTATCCATCTTGAACTGTCTATCACTATTGCTGGCATTAGCATGACATAAGATTTGCTTTAAATTCTTCATGTTTCTGTAGACAAAGGTAGGTTGGTCCCCAACCAAATCCTTAACTTTATTATCAACTACTAGAATGTTCCAATTATCTGAAAAAGCTTTCTGCACTACATGCCTATTATGGCTAAATGGTATTATAATGGGAATAACTTCCTTGTTGCTCCCTCGATTACCCCTCACTCTGCTGGATTCAAATTCTTCTCTGGAAAAATATGGTTTAGCCCGAGTAGTCCTTAAACCATCAATACTATGATATGCCCTCGAGATTTCCTCAATTTTGTATCCCCGCTGTTGGAAACCTTTCTCTAATACATGCAATTCCTGTTGAAAATGTGAATCGAGACATGATAGTCTCGAAGACCTCATGGCTTGTCCTTTAATGATGTTGGGGAATATCTTGGGGTTATGCATACTGTGGCGATGCAAATAAGCAGGCCTGTAACAGGGTTTGCGATATACCTTGGTAGAGAATGTACGACCAGACTTAAAGATGGTGGTGTCTAAAAAATGTATTTGGTCTACAGAATATTCCATGGTAAATTTTAAAAAAGAACCCAAATTGTTCAGTTTGTCAAAAAACTCACATAGAGAACTATCACTACCTTTCCATAGAAGGAATAAATCATCTACAAACCTTCTATAGAAGAATATATGTGAGTTTTGTGTAATATGAATCTGTTCAAATGCAACCATCACAAGATTAGCGTAGCTATTGGCATAGCTAGTGCCCATCGCTACCCCTTTCGTTTGCCTATAATATACATCATTGAATATAAATACATTATTTTCCAGGACAATATCCATGAGAAGACACAAAAGATCTGCTTTCTTCTCATCTGTTTCCTTTTCTCCAAGCATGAGCTGTTTGATGTACCCAACTCCTGCATCATTAGGAATGCATGTAAAAAGGGATACAACATCCAGAGTCACAAGTAGCATGTTGTCTATATCATTAAGTGTCTCAATGAATGCAAACAAATTACGTAGAAAATGTTCAGTATCTCTGAGAACATATGTATAAGATTTTAGGACTTGCTTTAGCTCTATATCTAGATAAATAGAAATTGGCTCGGTCAACCATCCAGAGCCTGATACTATAGGTCTAAAGTCAGGTTGATATAAATTCTTATGTACTTTGGGTAATCCAGTGATCGTAGGTATGAGGGGAAATTCTACCAAAAAATATTTAAACAAATCATCTGGAATAAGATGCATGCATTTACATTCATATAGTGTAGAATGGATATTCTGTTGAAGAGAAAAAACCTGTTCCCTATCAATCATCTCATATGAAGAGTTGTCAAGCATTTGCTCCATTTTAGTAAGATAATATGCAGAATCTAGCACAACCACAGGCCCTCCCTTATCTGCAGGCCTTATAATTATACTATCATTTTGGCTTATGTCATGTAGTGCAAGTCTTTCAGACTTAGTTAAATTGTTGTGGTTAATGTTATTCATGAACATTTTATCTCTATATATACTATTCTCCACCGCCTTAATGAAAGTATCTACATTTGGTGGTAAATGTGGCATAAAAGTACTGGTACAGCGTAATCTGCTGTTTGAATTAACATTAATATTACTTTCTGAAAACATTAATTTCAAGGTAACATTACGGGTGAACATACGCAAAGATAGCATAGCTTGACTAATGTCCATATTGGACGCTGGCACAAAAGTCATACCTTTATTTAACAAGTCAGTCTCAGCTGTGGATAGTTCATGCTGTGAAATGTTCAAAACTAACGTTCTGTGGTCCAAAACCTCTGTAGTGTTTGTTGTTGAGGAGGTTGGGACATCTGGAAGGGCATGTCCTTCTTCTTGGCTCCCTTCACGTTGTCTAATTCCAAGGAACGTTTTCTTCCTGTTCTGATAGGAAAAGGTGCTTCTAAAAAAGTGTCGTGATTGTCTTGACCCATTTGTATTTTTCGTCTCACTACACTCGACAAAGTTTCTGTATTGCTTCTAATGCCATTAGAATTTGAAAGAGGACAACACTCAACCTCATTTGGTGTTGTATAAACCGATTTAGGAGCCTCCGGTGAAGCCAAACCTGATGCTGCCTCGTGCGAATCCGTCTCTTCAGACCTAATGACACTCTCACGCTGGTTGCTATTTAAAGCATCGTGATTGGTAGCTTCAGTTAGTACGGCTTGTTGTACACGAGCAGGAACCGACGTGCCTATTGGATGATCCTTGGACATGGTAGAACTCTGGAATTCAGAGCCCGTAGCATGGAGAGGATTGTTCCTTCTATTGTGTAAATTTGAGCCATGATTGCTGCTAATATTATTGATATTATTATTGAAGCGCTGTCCAGAATTGGCGTTATTGTGCCTTGGCCAAACAAAACCATTTTGTTTTGAGAAATCTCCAATGTCTCTTAGTAATTTTTTCTTTTTCTGTTCCATGAGTGTGCTTTCATACCTAAGAACTCTATCTATGAGTTCTTGCATGAAAAGGTCCATTCTATCTCGACCATCTAGGCTATTGAGTTTATCTTGTGCTGCCATAATAGTATCACACAGTTCCCGTTCAATAGGCAGAAAATGCTGGATCAGAAGTCTAATGTATGAATAACTGGCTTGCAAATTGATTTTTTGCCACTCCAAAAGTAGAGTGGGATAAAGGTTGCCATAAGTGGGCATAGTCAATACTCTTAAGCCTCTCGGTACTACTTTGTTATTTAGACAGGCTTCCATGTGGAAGCGTTGGGCTTGTAAGCGTTTAAAACGATAGATGTTATTTTCAATTTCTTTTCTCAGTATTCTTACCTCTTGCTCATTAGCCCTTGGAGTTTGTACCCCTACACAGGTCTCAGATTTATCAAGCGACATAAGAGGATTGACACTGTCTGTGAGAAGGTTCTTGAGCCTTCCCGACTGCAGGCTATCAGTTGCCCCTTGACTAGGGGAAGAATTGTGGTGTTCAAGTCCTTCCATGTATCCCAAGATGTATAATACTCAAAAAACCAAACACAAATCGCACCAAGCCCAAGAAATAAATGAACAAATCCCAATGAGGAAGGCAAGACACAATGCTATAGAAATGGCAATATAATCCAAAGGAAGTTGCAGCTCAAAAAGATCTTACATAAAATACTTTTATTGTACAAAAAGTGAGCGCTTTCGCGATGTTATCCACACCGCTTCATCAGACAAAACTAAGCACAACTCTTAAGCTTATATAAGAGAGTTCAAAGCAAGTAAAACAATTATCCAATTAGCTACACAGGAAATAAAGATTTTAAAGGCATAATGCTTTAAAATGCAAGTCACTGTTGTTTCATTTAGTAATACTTGCATGCAATATATATTTATTAAATGTTCATGCATACAAGAAACATAAAATCCTTATAAAAATCAGTTTAAAAAATATATAAAAAGCTCCTGTATAACCTAAAATTATGAACTACACTGTATAAATGTTAATTGTGTAATCCCAATTTATCAAATGAAACTGAGTGTATTGCAAGTCCCTACAGCAACTGAAAAAGGGTGTGACTGGTGAACCAGCAAGCTCTTGGTTGCAAGATATGACAACTTGTTCCAGAGCACCAGTTGAATGTAAAACTATGAAACGGATATAAACCTAACTGAAGACCTAACAGGATCTAACAAAAAATCTAACAAAATAAGTAAATGTAATTGTATAAGAAAACAGAACAACTAATAAAATAGTGATGGCAGTCACTAAAACAAAATCAAATTATGTAGGCTTGTGTCTACACTTCCTAGAAGCAAGATGTGGCTTAATCGATACATGCTCATTCATACCCCTCCCCCTATGGGATGCTAATCTAAATATCCAGTTCATTTCTGCCTCTTCTGTGCGGTTAACTATATTTCCCAAACGGATATTCTCATGTTCAACGTGTAGAACCCGAAACTGGAAAGTATGTTCAGGTCCTTCATGAAGCATGTGCTTGGCCAGTGCACTATATTCCTGTCCACGTGTATAGCAATAGAAATGATCCCTTATCCTCTCACACAATGTTCTATTGGTTTTACCCACATAGAAATGAAAGCAAACTATGCAATGAGCAACATAGACTACATTCTTGGTGCAGCAGTTGCTATTGCATCTGATGTCCCACAGGCATCCAGTGTCGGGATGCCTGAAGTAGTGTGACTCATCTATATGGATACACTGAACACATTTCCCACATTTCTGAGTAGCTGTGAAGCTATCCATCTTGAACTGTCTATCACTATTGCTGGCATTAGCATGACATAAGATTTGCTTTAAATTCTTCATGTTTCTGTAGACAAAGGTAGGTTGGTCCCCAACCAAATCCTTAACTTTATCATCAACTACTAGAATGTTCCAATTATCTGAAAAAGCTTTCTGCACTACATGCCTATTATGGCTAAATGGTATTATAATGGGAATAACTTCCTTGTTGCTCCCTCGATTACCCCTCACTCTGCTGGATTCAAATTCTTCTCTGGAAAAATATGGTTTAGCCCGAGTAGTCCTTAAACCATCAATACTATGATATGCCCTCGAGATTTCCTCAATTTTGTATTCTCGCTATTGGAAACCTTTCTCTAATACATGCAATTCCTGTTGAAAATGTGAATCGAGACATGATAGTCTCGAAGACCTCATGGCTTGTCCTTTAATGATGTTGGGGAATATCTTGGGGTTATGCATACTGTGGCGATGCAAATAAGCAGGCCTGTAACAGGGTTTGCGATATACCTTGGTAGAGAATGTACGACCAGACATAAAGATGGTGGTATCTAAAAAATTTATTTGGTCTACAGAATATTCCATGGTAAATTTTAAGAAAGAACCCAAATTGTTCAGTTTGTCAAAAAACTCACATAGAGAACTATCACTACCTTTCCATAGAAGGAATAAATCATCTACAAACCTTCTATAGAAGAATATATGTGAGTTTTGTGTAATATGAATCTGTTCAAATGCAACCATCACAAGATTAGCGTAGCTATTGGCACAGCTAGTGCCCATCGCTACCCCTTTCGTTTGCCTATAACATACATCATTGAATATAAATACATTATTTTCCAGGACAATCTCCATGAGAAGACACAAAAGATCTGTTTTCTTCTCATCTGCCTCCTTTTCTCCAAGCATGAGCTGTTTGATGTACCCAACTCCTGCATCATTAGGAATGCATGTAAAAAGGGATACAACATCCAGAGTCACAAGTAGCATGTTGTCTATATCATTAAGTGTCTCAATGAATGCAAACAAATCACGTAGAAAATGTTCAGTATCTCTGAGAACATATGTATAAGATTTTAGGACTTGCTTTAGCTCTATATCTAGATAAATAGAAATTGGCTCGGTCAACCATCCAGAGCCTGATACTATAGGTCTAAAGTCAGGTTGATATAAATTCTTATGTACTTTGGGTAATCCAGTGATCGTAGGTATGAGGGGAAATTCTACCAAAAAATATTTAAACAAATCATCCGGAATAAGATGCATGCATTTACATTCATATAGTGTAGAATGGATATTCTGTTGAAGAGAAAAAACCTGTTCCCTATCAATCATCTCATATGAAGAGTTGTCAAGCATTTGCTCCATTTTAGTAAGATAATATGCAGAATCTAGCACAACCACAGGCCCTCCCTTATCTGCAGGCCTTATAATTATACTATCATTTTGGCTTATGTCATGTAGTGCAAGTCTTTCAGACTTAGTTAAATTGTTGTGGTTAATGTTATTCATGAACATTTTATCTCTGTATATACTATTCTCCACCGCCTTAATGAAAGTATCTACATTTGGTGGTAAATGTGGCATAAAAGTACTGGTACAGCGTAATCTGCTGTTTGAATTAACATTAATATTACTTTCTGAAAACATTAATTTCAAGGTAACATTACGGGTGAACATACGCAAAGATAGCATAGCTTGACTAATGTCCATATGGGACGCTGGCACAAAAGTCATACCTTTATTTAACAAGTCAGTCTCAGCTGTGATGAAAAAAAACAATTTTTTGAAAAAGTTACAAATCTGAGTATGTTAAACAAAGCATAATTTACATCTTTTGTTCTAATGGAATATAAATGTTCCTTGATACTTTTAGATAGCTTGCGAGTGGTCATACCCACATAGAACTCTTCACAATGTGAGCAGATAGCAATATATACAAGTCCCATAGAATTACAATTAAAATGTTCACTGATCCTAACAGATCTATCTAACTGTGTCCAAAAATATTTGGACCTTCCAATACAAAATTACACACACTACAAAAATCACATTTAAATATAACCCCCAAGTTTATTGGTATGTAGTATAGGCATTTTAGTGTTCACACATTCCAAATACTGTTTAATAGATCTGAATTTCTTGTAAATAAATCTAGGACTAGAACTTGTGATTTTATATATCTTTGGATTACCTTTGAAATTTTTCCACTTGTGCAGTGACGTCATCCTTGAGTGATCTTTGTTTTTAGTTCTGGATTTTTCACTCTATCTTCACTAGGCATTTGAATTAGTAGGGAGCAGAGCATATATGCTCTCTGAGGCCAAGAATACAGCTTTAATATGAATCAGGCAAATCAGCAAGCCAGTTCACATTTTAACAAGAAAAGAAAATACATTTCCCACACTACGGGAAACCACTAGGATTTATTTATAAATATATATATATATATATATATATATATATATATATATATATATATATATATATACATACATGAAGTCAGGGGGTTAGAGAGTGATCATATGAATAGATTTGCTGTTTTTAACAAAGCACTTAATAAAGAGTCAGCTGCATAGCATGGAGAGATAAATCCCTTAAAATATCCTGGATATCTCAGATCCAATTAATGGTCTGAGATCCAGAGAGGCTGGCAAGGGGAGGGAAAGGTGTGACAAAGTAATGCCTATTCACCATATTCATGGGTGCATATTCCCTGATGGAATCCATGGTACAAACTGGAGATCACACAGAGATACTTGTGTGAATAGGTAAGGGCTGTTGGAGGGAGTTGCATCACATAAGGAAGCTGATAATATGCCTTCCTTAAGGGTCACTGCAGACCAAGACATTTAGCATATACAGAGTGGACAATGATGATAGTAGGTACATAATAAAACAATCCCTCAGTGGCTTGGGTGATAATCGGCTCTTACTCTGACAGGAAATTAAGGGAGGAGTCAAGTCAACTGATTAGACAGTCAGTAGCCTGGGTGATAATCAGCTCTTACTCTGACAGGAAACTAAGGGAGGAGTCAAGTCAACTGATTAGATAGTCAGTAGGCACGAGAGGCAAGAAAATAATAATAATACAAAGTTGGTAAATTAACTTTTAGATCCTATTGTGTACTATATAAATTAAACTTAATAAGATTGTTTAAACATTCATCATTTAGGGATGAACGCCATTCTTATAAATACCACGCCCTTGGGTTTTGGTGGCAATATTTTTGGGAGGCACACAAACCCAACTGCCATAGTCTACATTGTTCTAATCATTCCCTGCCATGCACAGGAAGTGTGATAGCAATGTAAAGTTTAATTTGTTCTTGATAAACCATAAACTTACTTTTATATTTAGCTTCCCTGAATTTATCAGTAAAAATACCTTGGTAGTAGGGGCAGGATTACCTCAGTTCAACATTATTTTTTATGGAGCAGCTTAGTGTCACCTGTAGAAAACAGGGAATATAGGATACATTATTTACAGTGGGCACCAACACCTTCATGTGGTATCCAGGAGTAAAATTTGAAGATGGCCTTGGATCTAAAATTAATATGAGATTAATAAATGATCATTATTTCTACCAGCTAAAATCACCAGGACCAATACTTGCAACACCCAAGAACCATAAAAAATACATGAGCACTTTAATGAAGGCTTGACAAAGTCACTTCTTTAAAAAAGTTTATTTTATTGGGTGTAACTGTAATAACATTTGAAAATAAATGCAAACTTTTACTTCACAACATTTTCGTCAGTTACTAACAGACTTTATCAGATAAAACAACACAAAATTAAATAGATCTAAACCAATCAGATATTTTCAGATTGATAAAAACAAATAAAAACAAATAAAAATGCTATTTAATTTTGTTTTACATACAACATTATTTACAATAATGCGCAATGTATCTTTTATGAAATTATTTTAAGGCAATTTCATGGTTTACACATTACTTTATATTATATTTTTGGAAATGCTATGGTTTTAACTACATTGGTGTAACAAGACGGGTGTTTATTGGATGGCCATAATGAGGATGATTATTTAAATGGGAAATTAAATGTGTTATTTTATATGATGAAGTCTGCTAGGAACTGACGAAAACACCGTGAAGTAAATGTTTGTATTTATTTTCAAATTTTATTACAGCTGCATCCAATAAAGTCAACTTTTTTAAAAAAGTGACTATGTCAAGCCTTCCTTAAAGTGTTCGTGGATTTTTTTTTTTTATTATTTCTAGCAGCAATGAGCACCAATGACAACAGAGAATCTTACAAATTGATTGACTCATACAGTGTTTAAACTACCATGACAGTTAAAAAGCTCCATCATAAGTTGATGATTCAGGTAGAGCATAAATTTTCTGTACTTTTGTGGAAGACATATCCATCTTCACTACTTTTTGAGAAGGGAGCACTCTTTCAACTTAGCCTGCTCAGTGTAAGAATGATCATAATAGTAATAAAGGGTTGCCTTATACTAACTGCAATACTGATGTTCTATTAACCATCTAATGAAAATTGAATATCAAATTACTTGTACTTCGATGACTCCCTGGATCACATATTTAAAACAGGACTTCTATATTCTAATAAGCAACTTCTGTATCCCAAAATAATCAAGAAGGGCAATGCCAGTAATGTATTAGAATGCCAATTTCAGCAGCATGCTTATTTTGGTACCAGTAAGATTAGAAGGCTGTAGGTTCTATTCCCACATAAGGTTCTTGGATTTTTTTTTCAGAACTGATACTGTACACCAACCTATAGAAATGGTGTTCTCCTTGGGTACCATCCTTGAGATAAAAAATAAAACCAAGGAACCAAACACCTGAGTTGGTGGTAGTTCCAGTGGATATAAAAGATCACATGACATTTATTGAAAAGAGAAGAGGTATTTAATTAAAATAAATAAATTAAAAAAACAAATATTTATTAGTTTTACTAGTCAGCTAAGGAAAGTATATTATCCATGTGTAATTTAGATAATTAAAATCACATTAAATATAAATGAAACCAGAAACCAAAAATTCTTCCTCATCCCCAATTAAGTTTTGTCATACTTAAATGTTTTTTTTCCAAAGTTTTCTCCATTGCCATTACTTACCGAACAAAAATTACCTCATTTACTGTTCCTAATCAGCTAAACACTCCTAACTATAATGTTATCTAACATTTTCAATTCAGACTCACTCTTTCCTACAAAGAAACAACATATAACATTCTTAATATTTATTCTACTCTGTTCTTCACTTATCATTTTTTTAATTAACAGATGCCAAAATTTAACACAATTATAGATGAACAATTCTTTCTTTGTAAATATTAAACTTCATCTGACATTTGACTTGCAGCTATTTATGCCACAATGTCTAAATAAAACACCATAACAGACTGTTCAGTTTTCCACAGATTTTGCTGCCTAAAAGGTCTAATTATCTATTTGCAAGACTCTTCAAACCAGAACTACATAAGACATTTAGATTACATTCTCATATCATTGATGTACAGCTTCAATATTCTCTTTCCAAACCTATTTCCAACTCCATAATTTTCTACAATCAGGCTTATCACATTCTCTGAATCAACCAGTTTCCTATTTTTCTACTAAAGGTTTTATTCAAAATTTCCATAGCCAGTATTCAAAAATCCTATTCACTAAATATTTTTCATCTGGTACTGACTATGTAGCATTATACATTGTACTGATCTGGAGGGTTAACACTGAGGTGATGAGCTGTTAATGAGCTCTTTCTCATCATCAAGGACACAGGGTTTGATTCCTTCCACCTCCATTTGCCAATTGTGTGACTCTGAGCAAATCACAAGGCCAGATACTGCTTTTGAATCACCCCTGAAAAGGGACACTTATATCCAGTGGGCTTATCTGGTTAGCAAATGTATAAATAATCTAAGTAAACTGCCAGAATAGCCATAATAATTTTCTATCTTATAAAAAAATCTCACTCTAGATGGAGTTAAGGTGCCTACCCCATATATCCACTAAATATTCCATACAATGCTAGTTCTAAAATTTTGGGCAATGGGTACTTTGTTCCGCAATAACTAATTTTCGATTAAAACATGTTTTACCTAATTTTACTTCCCCCCTATAATAAGGATGTTATCTTCCAAGTTTCCTATACTGTCTTATCCCTGCAAAATTAAATCCATGATAATTCTATTTTGTCTTTTCAAAACTAAGTTCACAATCCTGTCTTCTTCCTTTTATCTCTTTACATTTTCTGTATTTAAATTCAACCCAATCTTTACCAAATATATTGAAAATATTTGATCCACTTCTTCAAAACATTTGCTATTTATACTGAATCATATGTATAACTTATAGTTACCAGTATCTATGTCTTTTTCTTTTCTTTTTTATTATATTTTATTTTGTCAACCATGGCTGAACACCCATCTGGATGGACCTTTTTCAAACAGCCTGGGAGCACAGTCTGGTTAAGTGACTTTGTTCACAGTTACAGAATAGGCCAATAGAGGCTGAGGGAATGAAACCATGTTCTGCAGGAAGCAGCTTATTAACAGCCCATTATAGCCTTAATCCGTTACACAAACTACCCGTAAGATTTTCTCCCAATATGCATTACATTTTTAAGCCAGCACTGTTATCCTTTCAACAACTGGCCTAAGCTGGCATCCCTTTTGAACATTATTCAACAGTCTACTCATGCTGCCTAATTCATGATTAAGCTCCAGGACTAGCCAACCCTTTATTTATAACTTGTCCAGCAATTTTCTATTGTTTAAACTTAATTTGTAACAGCCAGCATTTCAAATAAAATACCATGTGCAACATTGCTGAAACCTGTTGCATTGCTGCCACTGTTTAACCAATCTTCCCCTTCACCAATCAACTCTATCAACTTTCTTACAGGAATCATTATTTTCATACATGCCTTCCCTTCACTAGTCTCATTTGTTCTAAAATTTTGGGCAATGGGTACTTTGTTCCGCAATAACTAATTTTCGATTAAAACATGTTTTACCTAATTTTACTTCCCCCCTATAATAAGGATGTTATCTTCCAAGTTTCCTATACTGTCTTATCCCTGCAAAATTAAATCCATGATAATTCTATTTTGTCTTTTCAAAACTAAGTTCACAATCCTGTCTTCTTCCTTTTATCTCTTTACATTTTCTGTATTTAAATTCAACCCAATCTTTACCAAATATATTGAAAATATTTGATCCACTTCTTCAAAACATTTGCTATTTATACTGAATCATATGTATAACTTATAGTTACCAGTATCTATGTCTTTTTATTTTCTTTTTTATTTTATTTTATTTTGTCAACCATGGCTGAAAACCCATCTGGATGGACCTTTTTCAGACAGCCTGCGAGCACAGTCTGGTTAAGTGACTTTGTTCACAGTTACAGAATAGGCCAATAGAGGCTGAGGGAATGAAACCATGTTCTGCAGGAAGCAGCTTATTAACAGCCCATTATAGCCTTAATCCGTTACACAAACTACCCGTAAGATTTTCTCCCAATATGCATTACATTTTTAAGCCAGCACTGTTATCCTTTCAACAACTGGCCTAAGCTGGCATCCCTTTTGAACATTATTCAACAGTCTACTCATGCTGCCTAATTCATGATTAAGCTCCAGGACTAGCCAACCCTTTATTTATAACTTGTCCAGCAATTTTCTATTGTTTAAACTTAATTTGTAACAGCCAGCATTTCAAATAAAATACCATGTGCAACATTGCTGAAACCTGTTGCATTGCTGCCACTGTTTAACCAATCTTCCCCTTCACCAATCAACTCTATCAACTTTCTTACAGGAATCATTATTTTCATACATGCCTTCCCTTCACTAGTCTCATTTGTTGCCGTGGTGGTTCTCCAATTTATTATATTGCTACTGTATTTTTCTTGTCATTCTTCTTATATACAAGCTTCAATATTTCCTCTGAAATCCCTTGCCCAGTTTTGTTTTCTATGAACCCTTCATTAAACACCATTATTAGAAATTATAATTATATTTCTATTTAACTTTACTTTGAAAAACATGAAAAATTGCTTGTAACTCTGCCATTGTATTGGTTTTCAAGCGTTCTTTACTAATACATTAATCTCTAATTCCTCTTCTTTGTCTTTGCTCCTTTTCCATAATGATGCTGCCTTCAAAATTTCTTTCTGTATTAATTCTTTGACTGAATAATATGGCCCAATGCACTATATCTTTCATTTTCTTGTAACTTATGTTAATATTCTTTCCTAGAATGATGTTTTTCCTTCTTATTATAATTAAATATGTCTCTTGTCTATGTTATTCTTTCATTCATATATAATTTCTTCTTTAAATTTAATCATGTAGTTGGCATTTTTTAATTGTTTTATTTGTATTTATTTAGTGAGGTGGAGCACTGATCTCCATTGACCTTTTCAGACTCAGCCCAGGAACAGTGTCTGGATAAATGACTTGCTCAGAGTCACACAGTTAGGCAATTGACCCTGAGGGAGTTGATATAGAATATTAATATTTATATTATAATATGGAGTGTATGTAATATAATATGGAGTATACGGAAAGTGAGGTGTCTTTTTGTGCTACATCAAGCCTCTTCACTTTGTCTATACATAGTCCAAATACTCTTAGCCTATATACTCTTCTTTCTACATCATAATCTAATTAGTTGTTTTTTTCTCCTTTGTTCCACCAGCATAAAACACTGTCGTGTCCAAATAATCTTATCAAAAATTTATAGTTTCATTTATTTCTGACTCATGTAATAATTCATTATTGGTATTTATTGCATTTTTCTTAGTATTTCAGTTGTTACTCTCTTAAGAAAGTTATATGATCAAAATATAGTTATGTAATAAAATCATTTCACAATTTTATATGAATAAATTTACAAAACAATCAGTCTTTGCCTTTGTAATTCCCCTCTTAGATGTATTTTCATTTGTTCCCACCTCAATTATTTATGTTTCACATTTTTTCAAGTAATATATAAATACCCCTTCTTTGTTCTTATTTTCTTATCTAAAATGAATATTACATTCCCCAACCCAACCTATGCTATCATTTGTTGTATGTTAAAAACAAACTTTATTATAATCTACCCCCCGCGTGAACTGGTGTGTAAGTGTTATACAACCTTAAATGTTTTCTCTTATCCAGAAGTCATGTGAAAAAGCTTGCCCTGGCTGTGCCTAGCGCTGTTAATATTAGCACTCCTGAACTTTATAGTATTTTAAATGATTAGGCTATCTTTCCTTTCCTTCTTGCTTATTTTATTTATTTTCTTGCATGTTAAAAAATGTAACATCTTTTAAACATATCAGTATGAACTCATTCAAAAATATCATCTCACCTCACTCTTAAATTTGTTAATATTTAAGGATAATATACACATTATTTATCACATAATGCATTTCTTCTCCTTTCTTAGCTTTCATTTTAACTTTTTTTTCAGTGTCTTGTTTATTGAAATATATTTTCCTTTCAACTCATTCTCTTTGTTTCACCCACTAGAGATAAAATACCAAAAACAGTTTTTCTTATGGTGGTTTCAGTTTATTTAGAAGTATCACAAATTACAACTTTAAGAACCACTAACATGCAATAATTATTGACCTTTATTAATTAATGAACATTTAAGGAATGTAAACATAAGTTTAATATATGCTAATATAAAGATTATGTCAACCTACCTAGATAACAATTGAGTAGAGGAGTAATATAAAACTATATATCAGACAGTTACACTGATCTATACAGACTGATATGCTATTTGATTATAAAAGAAGTAGAGATGAAAGTAATGTATCAATTATATATATATATATATATATATATATATATATATATATATATATATTGCTAAATCAATCAATTCATGTTAAATTCAACTCTAACATTAATTATGAACTAGATAGCTAAAGTCAGTTAAGTATAAGATTATTTAGGTGTGAGTAAAGGTTATAAGGATAAAAACGACTTAAAATAAGAGGTAGATTTGGTTGTTGCACACCTTGTGATGCAGAGGAGTATGTTAGTATAAAATGTTCATATTGATTCTGTATAAGATACATGTAAAAATGAGTTAATTCAAATAGTCTTCAGTGTATATGAGTTGTGTCTGAGTATATATCATTGTCATGAAATTCTGATGACGTTCTTATTATAGTGATACCACCATTATATGACATTAAGGGTTTTGGCAAAGCAGTGATGTAACAGTAAAACATTTTTGTAAGAATGAAACCTCTTTATGCTTTCACTTAGCAATAGCAACCTCAGCCTTATAAATAGCTGAAAGGATTTGTAGGCAGTCATGGCTAGATGGTGGTTCTGGAGCTTTCCAGCATCAAGCAATAGCCTTTTTTTGCCATGAGAAGGAAGGTACGAAACAGTAAGTTTAAGTTTAAGATTTTTTTAATGTAGCCATATAGCCCTAATTCTTCAATGTACTGAATCATGGATGAGAATGTGGGTTTAACTACAGCTGTAAAATTTTGACCAAAATGTTTGTACATGTGGACAATCCCATACAATATGACTTTGTGTGGGAGGATCATGCACCTGATGGCATCTCCAGCAAACACATACAGATGTCTTATGCCATTTTGATATGATGAATGGTGTTAGGTACAGTCTGTGAAGGCACTGCCATGCAGTAAGCCGCCATTTTGGGGAGGAAGTGATTATAGATGGCAAGCATATGATATTCAATAATTGCTCATCTGTAATATCTTTGCCAGTTTCCTGCTGATAATGTTGGTAATCTAGTAGAGTGTTATATTGGGAGCCAATCAGGAATAGTTATTCATTAGAAACAGTGAGTTTGACCAGGGCGTTTGAGCTATAACCAGACTCTATCAGTTGTTAAAGTGGAGAGGCAACTATTTTGTGGTTCCCATGTAGGTGATGAGCCTCCCTCAACAGGGAAATTAGCTGATAGAAATGCATATTGTGTTTTTTTGAATACTGTATTCCTGAACAAGGTCTAAGAAAGACAAAGAATAAAGATAAGGGTGTAGCTGACAAGTATAGATTAGATTTTCAGTCCACCAAATAGTCAATGGAAAGGTTTGCCAGTCTGGCTTAAATCAAGTGTGGGTACCAAAAGGAAGGGACATGTAGGTTAGCGTTTGTGTGTAGAATCTAGTCTGTTAAGGATTAAGTGAATGACCTTATAAAATATATTTAAATATTGTGCAGTGCCTGTTGATGGTTTACTAGTTTGAAGGCCAGATGCTTTGGTGAATGATAGCATAAGGGATGTTCTGTAATCAACTGAATTGTGGGTGGAACTGGGGATTTGAGATTAGAAAAAAAGCATCTCAGTCCATGTTACTATCCCAGATGGAGGGAGGGGGTGGGAATGGAACTGATGCAGTTCACCCAGTAATGTGAAAATGAAGGCCTGATCTGTTATCAGGAGACATGGTAGCTTTATACGTCTCATGTGTTTGGAAGAGTAGTAATATCGTGAAGATCCTTTTACCAAAGATGGGGCCAAAATACATTTTAATATCTTTCTCTCCCAACTCTGTAAAAGTGTGGTGGGAATACTTAGAGGTAAAGCTTGCAATATGAAGAGGATTTTAAGATATAAAATCATTTAGTTAACATGATTTTTAACTCCATAGATAAACTCCAAGTATTCCGTTTGTGGCTAGAGCTTTCCATGGTATCTCTAACAGACTGCACATTTAGGTTCCTCAGTTCTTTTGGGTTAGAGGTGAGATAAATGCCCAGATACTTTAGAGATGAAGGATCTAATTTAAAATCAATCCCATATGTAAATGGGGGAGCATGACATTTTAGAGGAATAGGGTAGACGTAAGCAGGTTAACTTTATAGTCTGAAATGAAATGCCAGTTGGACAAAGTGTCCCAAACCTGTGATAAAGTTTCCTTGAATCTATGAAGGCAAATCAGGAGACTGCCTGCATACAGAGCAATTCCACTGTTTGTGATATTATGAGAGGGGTCTGAATTTAGGAAAGTTATAGTCGGTCATAACACTGTAGCCAAAGGTTGGATAGCTAAAAATAAAAAGAAGTGGGGCTAGTGGACAGCTCTGCTGGACCTTATTTCACTCTACTTAGTGAAGAGGATATATACAAGGTCCAGTCCTAATGGCTGTGATTGAGCTATGATATAGTGCCAAGAGTTACTTTATAAAGAAAGAGGGGAATTATATGCTTCCAGGACACCAAAAATATTTTATAAAGGTAATCATTCTTCCTTACTACTTATTACTACTTACATTTACTACATTTATTTATTTTCCAGGTATAGGAACTCATCAGACTCAAGATAAGAACTTTCCATTATATTATCCATCCCTTTGTTGGACATCTTCCTTCATCTGAGTCTTTCTCTTCATTCATACTTTTAGTCTTATATCTTTACAGTCCCATGCAATCCATTCAGATGTGTATATCACATTGCAGTTGTAACATGTTCAATTACAGTGCATTCTCATATGCTCCTTGCTCGTGCAAATATATTATTATTATTATTATTATTTATTATTATTATTATTATAATTATAAACAAAAAGTACACACCTCATCTCACCATGAAAGTAACATACTTTTGTCTGGTCAAGGTAGTATTGCATTAGTCTGTAAAACCTGATATAAAAAAACATTAGGCAAATGATCAGCTTGACCCTCTTTTACTTTAAAGTGCAATGTGATGTCTGTCCTTTGTTCCAGACCCCAAATAGGTCTAAAAGTTGTTTTTTTTTTTTTAATCCATAATATCCATAGAGTTCTATTTAATTAATTTTGATAATACTCCCTGCTAATGTCTCAGTAGTAAGTTGAAGAAATATTCTTTTCCTCACAGTAAAAACGTCTTACAGAATGAAGTTTAAGCACAGTTTTGACACTTTTCTACTCCCAGATCAATACATGTGACACAAGTCTCAAAAATAACGTCATTTGTCTCCTTGTAACCATTATGTATGACTGAGTATAGCTGTTGCATAGTCACTCACATTGGCTCAAGAACCATATTGTAAAAATCATTTCTGTCTCATGGTGCTGGACATTTGTATCAAACATGCAAAAGATTCGATCTTGCTGACACAAAGCCTGTACCATGTAAAAATGTTCCACTGTCCTGACGTCAGTTCAACCTCATAGTCACTTGATATTTCTGCCTGCACACCTGACATCTCAGTACATCAGTGTCTTTCTAGCTGATAACAAATCATTTTTGTATTATGTGTTTTTAGCCAATTGTCCCTCAAGGGTCTTTATCTGTTTCTTCTTTTATATTTCTGATAATAGTACTCAAAGGCAAATTATTAAAGCTTAGTGAAAACGTGTTTGACATACATCTATGACAATACTTATCTGTTTGTTTATTTATTTATTTAGTTATCCTTTGTTAATCCACTTAGGCCAGTAATCTATTTTCAGGGAGACTTGATGTGGTCTTCATAAGAGAAATCTGGTATGGGCCACATTTCCCTAGTCCTTTGCATAAGTGTCATGGGACCTTTATGGGATCTTTTAGATCTGTCTGAGCTATCACCAATGTAGGCAGATGTGATTTCAGTTTTACATTTTAACCAAAGGACAGCATACTCAGAAGTGCAGTTTCCTCCAACCCATTCTCCACTCAGTATAAGTAATGGAAAATAAATCTAAATACCCAGGGTGGGATGGAGGCCACAGCATTTTAATCTTCTAGGAACAAAGTTGTATTCACTAGCTGTTGAGTCACTGATATTGCAATATACTGTCAAGACAGATACTTCTAAATTAGAGCTCATGCATTTGATATTTATGGGATCTATATTTCCACGTCAGCAGGGCTGTTCATCGAACGTCCTTACATCAACACATACACACCGGAATACCAATACCTCGAACGGCCACAAACTGATTTTTTTCCAAGGGAAAAAAATCGTTGGGCCAACAATAAACAAAACAAACTGACAAAAAAATGAAGTGAGGGGCTTTGCCCTCCACAACCACCCTACTTAAATATACCAACTCTGAGGTCTCATTATAGTGGAGGAAATGGCAAATTCCTGACAGTGGCCAGGGCCGTTTGAGATTTTTGTATTCCAATGTATATGTGTCGAAGTAAGGGCATTCGATGAACAGCCTTGTCAACATGGGAATATAGACCCATATTTGTGTTATCATTCTACTCCTCCACTAATGTCTGCATTACTGTTTCTGCCGCATGCAATCTCCTTCATCTCTATCCAGAACCAGTGCACATTCCTGTGAAAAGAGTAGATGAATTTCCCTGATACAGTTGCCAAATATTTCCTGGTAATATTGAATACCACCTTTAGCCTCCTATGATAACTGGCCATGTATAATGGGACAATAACACAATAAACAAAAAAGTAAATAAAAACACAAGTAAATAAATTGTTCTTCATCAATTAGCTGTCTGGATGGGAACTGTAGAGTGCTGGTAGGATGGTTAGTTTACTGAAGTTTGCAAATCCTTTCAGTAATTATAACTCAATTCATATTAATAGTATTTAGCATTTATTTTAAACAGCTAGAGTTTAATAGTAATAACGTGTACTTTCTATAAAATGTATTTTTCTGAGGGAAAGGTGGGGGATTGTGTACACAAAGTAAGTACAGTCAGACCTCTGCACGTACGGCTACTGCACGGCTCAGAAACATAAAAGAATTACAAAAACATGGTAGAGCCAGCAAACAGTGGACCATAATCCATTTATTAAGGGAAGAAGGAAAAGAACATACCGGTTTCGGCCGTTAGGCCTTCCTCAGTGTTTGTAACTGTTACAAAATCCACAATATATATATATATATATATATATAGAGAGAGAGCGAGAGAGAGAGAGAGAGAGAGAGAGAGAGAAAGTGGTCCAGCGCCACCTGCAGTCCAAAAGCAAAATTGCATACATTTATACATTTATTTTTATATATATTCATTTAAACCAGGGGAAAAAAGTGCACCTAATTTAATAATCCATTTCTTTTCCATTTTGTTTAATATTGCATGCCAACCAGATTTATTACCTGTATTCCGTTGTATAATGTCAATCACAGTAAATCTGAACTTGGCCTTTGGGTGTTTAATTGTATGTTTGTACAGTGCATTCGTAGGTTTACAAGTCCTAATGTCACTAAGATGTTCCGAGATCCTAAATTTGACACAGCAGGAAGTTTGTCCTACATAAAACGCTGAACAATTGCATGATGCCAAATAAATCACCCAGTCTGATTGACAATTTGCAAAGAATCTAATAGAAAAAACTTCACCAGTGTTCCTACTGGTAAATTCCTTTGTTTTACTCATATTATTGCAATGTGTACAGTGACCACATGGGAAGCATCCCAATAGAGGGCCCCCTTGTAATGTTATTTGTTTAGATAAATTCTCATTCTTGTTGATATGTTTATAGTGGTTGAAAAAGGAACCCATGTTCCGACCCTGTCTGTATGAGAAGTGACATCTGTCATCCAATATTACTAGTTTCTTGTTGTTAGCCATTTCCACAATAGTGCCCATCTCCTTCCTGGACACATTATTCTGTTTGATGTGGGAATCCTTGAAATTGAAGTGTAAATCTTTGAGAGTGGAGTTATAGAACATGGATACAATCAGATGCATGGGTGGCATAAATGTTGATTTATGATATCTGAATCTGGCATCATTATCTAAATTGCCTTCTGTCTGAAAAAACAGTTTCAGGTTGAATAATCTACAAAACTCAGAGATATCATTAGCAAATGAATCTTCAGAAATAAAGAAACCAGGAATATTCCCCCATACCTTAACTTCAAAAGACTTTCCCTACAACACCTTCAAGAAAATTCTTTGGTACACTATCAATCTCGTTGTCTTAGCAGACTCTTTGCATATATGGGTTTGGCCCTGTTTGAGCAGTTTCCACCTTAGTAGGCTCTGTCTGAATCATACCTCTACCTATTATATGGCGCAAGTCAGCCACTTTTGCAATTCTTAACTGACATATGTTGGCCTTAATAGTTAGCCCTTCCCTGTTTATTTATTGATTTATGTATTTATTTATTTGTATTATTGATTTATGTATTTATTTATTTATTTACATTTGTTTACCAGGATAGCCCACTGGGCCAAACAGCCCATTTTCAGTGGAGGCCCAGGGAGAAACCCTTCACAAGTAAGACATAGAGTGGCTACATAACAAGAGCATAACATAAAGTAAATACATTTGGTGTGAGTACCTTACAGGAGTATATACAGAAATGTATTACATAAAGTGAATACAATTGGAGTGAGATGAAATTACAGGGCTATATACAGCCAAGTGAAGCAATATAACAGTGGTGGTGGTGATGAATTGCTTACAAAATGAGACAGTTCAACACAATTGCATAAAACGTCTAACAGATGAACTGATTACAGAATGACACTTTTCCACACACTGCATAGAACTTTCTAACAGTGGATAATAGTGAGGCATAGACCTGGCATTAGTATAAATCTTTGACAGCATAAAGTAGCAAGGCATTACACCTTGAATTAAATATATTACATGTCAAATATAAATGTCTGCATTAAGTACAAGCTGATTGGGATTTGAAGGAAGGAGACAAGGTGCAGGTACGGTTCCAGATGGAAGATAAAAAAAATTTTAGGGAGGTTTTGAAAGTGTCAGGAATTTTATTAGATCTAATGTTCAGCGGTACAGCATTCCAGACCTTGGCTACTGAGCATGGGGATAGAAGCTGACCAGCAGACAGGATTGTTTTTTTGTACCAGCAAAAGGTGCTGGTTCTTGGTCCTGAGAATCCTATTTGGTTGGTAGGTACAGAAAACCTGGCTAAGATTTTGTCTTCTTACCATGCTCCCAAACATATAAATTATGTTCTTGCAGGAACTGACTATATTTTATTTATTTTTATTTTGTTGCCAGCATATGTTTCACTAAACCAATGACCTCTCTTTCGTGAAGAAACAAGGTGCCATTCATACTGGCAAAAGGAAATTTGGCCAGGACACTGACAAACTTCCCTACTCTTCTTGATAAGTGCCATGGGATCTTTTACATCCATCTGTGCCATCTCCAACTCAGACAAATAGAATCTCGGTATAATGTCTCACCCAAAGGACGGTAAACTGAGGAGCACAGCTGCCCCCTTATGTTACACTGCAGTATCAGTATTGGAAAAATTAATCCCACTATCTGGTGTGGGAATAGATCTCTTCCCACACCAAAGGCAAAATTGCTACCAGTTAAAAAATTACTATTCAGTTAAGGCAGAGTATATTCACTAAGTCGAGTATGTTCATTGAGTCATGTTAATTTATCATCTTCTGGAAAGTTACTGGTAATTTTTAATTCCAAAGAGCATTTTGGGGAATTTATAATTTGAAAGGGGTCAAAAAATGCTGAACTGACCCTCACTATAGGTATCAAAGATTTCTGCCACTAACTGTTATTCAGGTCAGTATTTAACCCCACCCAAATGCTGTTAAGGCTTCATCAGTCCTTTGCATGGGGTAAGCATATGATACTGTGTGATTATTCATTATATAGTAGTGTAAACAGAACCAGAAGCTTCCATCATTCTTTGGCACTGTCACTGCCAGTGAGACCCAGGCACTGTTGAATTCTTTGAATAACCCAGATCCAACATCACCTGCAGTTTATCCCATGTAAATTGCTTGACTCGTACAGTATCCTATAAGGGGCCTGTCTGATTATCCATATAGTTGTGCTCAGATTTCCCAAACTTGAATAGGAAATAGTTTCTGGAAAAATACTACTCCACCCATTGAGTCATCAGACTGCATCACACTGATAGGGCATGTTATAACCAGTTCAGTTACAGATTTATATCTTAACAGTAAATTTCATACTTTACTGTTTAACTGATGAGATCACACATTATTTTTCTCAGATTCGGGGCTTGTAGAATGCACTTGTGGAGATCATCAGAAAAATTACAGGTAGAAGAAATGTGGTAGCACTAAGGAAGCAGTAGCGAGACCAGTTGCCATAATGGTTAAGGTCTTTGCCTGCCATGAACAAAGTACAAGGTTTGATCCTGATTTATGACCAATGCCTGTTTGGAGTTTGCATGTTCTCCCTGTGTCTCTGTGGGGTTCCTCCCACCTCTGAAAAACGTGCTGAGTGTTTCCATCTCAAACTCGCCAATGAATGTAGGAGCTGTGAGCAGCAGCACAGACTCTTTATGGTGCCCTATAGGGAGAAGATTTGTACAGACCACTGCTGTGGGGCATCTACTATGGTGTGCAGTATTGGAGAACATGGATCATAGATCACAGATGGTGTGCAGTGTTAGGGCTAACCACTCAGTGGTGTAAAATATGGCTCTAGGTGATTCGCTAATAGGCATGGGTATGTAATGGTCATAAGTGATTTCAGGACCTGCCCTACTCAGGGACCCCATGGTTGGAGGTGTATGTGCTCCTACTGACCACCCTGACATCCTGGTATAGCTCTGTTGAGTGAAGGTGGATGTAAAACCAATCGACCTGCCAAACATTTGGTGTGAATTGCAGTGAGAGAGCCTTGAGAAGGCAGTGAGGGATATCATCAGAATTAGTGACAGACATGGCAATCCGAGTCTAATAGGGCAGTATTCATACCCACAGCAGGGTGATAGTGAGAAAGGTCAGTGTAAGACCTACTAAATAAAGAATCATAGCCCGTGTAGTAGGACCTACTATCCCCAGTGAAACTGGCAGCCCACCATAAACCACCAGCTAAGCTCAACAGAGAGAAAATACAACATCAATGAATTACTCAGGGCTCTAGCCACCCCAAGAAGAGGAACAAATAGTGCAGAAGTCCAGGAAGTCATCAAAAGAAAGGAGGAGTATTTCCAGCAGCTTCTGAATGAAGAAAACCCCACAGAAGCTGTACTGCCTGTGATGAGAGAAGAGGAGGAGCCGACTCTAGAAGACGTAAGAATATCACTGAGGAAAATGAAGTCAGGGAAAACAGCAGGCTCAGATGAGGTCACGGCAGAAGTGATAAAGATACCTGGGTGAGATAAGGGAGAAATGGCTTCTGAGAGTACTGATAGCATTTTGGAGAGAAAAGTGTATCCAAGATGACTGGAGAATAAGCATACTCGTGCCAGTGTACAAGAACAAAGGGGACATCCACAACTATGGGCAGTACAGAGAAATCAAACTCCTATCACATTGCATGAAAGTTCCAGAGAGGGTGTTTGATAAGAATGTAAGATGAGAGATGAGCAGTTCGGATTCAGATCAAGATGCAGCACAACTGACCCAATGTTTGCAGTGAGACTGATAGCTGAAAAGAAGCTAGAGATGAAAGAGTCCAACTGGGCATTCCTAGACTTGGAGAAAGCATTTGACAAGGTCCTGAGAAAGCTGATCTGGGCAGTACTGTGGTGGTTCGAAGTCCTAGAAACATTGGTACAATTACTGCAGGTTATGTACAAGGACCCAGTGACTCAAGTACAAACAGTGTTTGGCCTTCACAGAGGGGTTCCCAGTGGGAGTGGGTGTACACCAGGGTTCAGCTCCCCGCTGCTGTTCATACTAATGATGGACTACATTAGCAAACAGGTTGTAGGGGACAGATCAATGGGAGGGATGGTTGAGGGGAAGGGAAATCTGAATGAAGAGATCAAAGCTAGAATCAGAGGGCCTGCAGCCAACTGGCATAGAATCTCAGATGTAGTCTATTACAGAAGAATGGCAAAGAAGCTGAAAAGTAAGGTGTACAAGACAGTGGTGTGACCAGTACTACTGTATGGTACAGAAACCTGGGCAGCAAAGGCACAGCAGATGAAGAAGCTAGAGGTGATGGAAATGAAGTGCCTGAGAAGGGTGGTAGGATGAACTCTGTGAGATAGATGAAGAAATGAGGACATAAGAGCAGAAGCCAAAGTAGCTCCAATTGCAGAAAAGATCAAAGAGAACAGATTACGGTGGTTTGGGCTCATGTGCAGAAAAGCAGAAGACAATCTGGTGAAGATTTGGGACAAACAGGAAGAAGGTAAGAGGAAACGAGGACATCCAGCAAAGAGATGGATGGATTGTGTGAAAGAAGATCTGCAACAGTTAGGCATGAGTGTCAAAGAAGGCAGGAATGTGGCATTGAATCAAGACAGATGGAAACAGTTAACACGATTCCCTGACCCCATATAGAAAATGGGGAAAAAGGGGGCTGATAATGATGGTGATGAATCCACAGGAAGATATGGAATATGCATATTGTCATTTAAAAGGGTACATGTAGCAGCAAGAATCTAGTGCATTAGCCTTGTACAGTAACTTTATTTCATCTTGTTGCTTTTCCCAGCAGGGTATTGATGAACGGAAGTAGAGTTCCAGTCTGAGATCCAAAACCCAAATCCATTCATCCCCCCCAGAAGAATAAGTGATGGATCCAGCTGGATCAACCCCCAATCCTCAGCAGAAGAAAAAAGATGACCTCTGTTATTTAGGCCATATGTACTACTCAGTGCCTGGAAGATGACAGTCTCCAAAGCCATCCTCTGCCATTAGCAGTCAACTCCTCTGGAACCCATGGATAAAGACTGGAGACAAAAACGATGTTACAGACACTAAGGCCACTGCTGAGGGTGTGCCCAGTCATAGCAAATGATTTAAACTCAACCCTGTTGTACCACATCTGAGGAAACTTGAAACAAGTTGTGGAGGCAAGGCTAAAAGGTGCAAGCCAACTTCATTCATCTCTCCTTTTCTTCAGTCCATTAATATTTCTTGTAATATAAGATGTGTGTGTGTACCACATCACTGAAGGTAGTTTTGGTGAATGCAAAAAAATCAAAAGCAGTTCACTGAAATCACTTTCACTGACAGTGGAGATGTCTTTTTTTCTTGGAGTCGGTATATATAATTGTGTGTGTGTGTGTGTGTGTGTGTGTGTGTGTGTGTGTGTGTGTGTGTGTGTGTGTGTGTGTGTGTGTGTGTGTGTGTGTGTGTCTTTCCCCACATGGGAGTGCAGGTTAGAGCTTGCCCACTGCAAAAAACAATTTATGTTAATGTTCTGTGGAGGCAGTTTTGGTGAACTGCATTTGATTTTTTTTTACATTCACTGAAACTAAGGTGACTCAACATGTGTCCATATAAGACATTATTACACAAGTCTGAATAAGAACAAAAGACAAAAAATGGAAACCAATGCAACACAGAATGCCAGTTCAGTCTGATACAGGAACAACATTCTACAGCATCTGAGTGCAAATAAATAACATGCACAATTACTAAAATTAAGAAACTAACATAAAAAATTAGCAGTGCATAACTTTACTTCTGAATGGTAATCCCCAGTTATGTCTCCATCAAAGACATAAGCAATTTCAGATGCACGTTATTGAGTGGGTACTTCCTTCAGCCCATACCATACTGCATGTCCAAGCTGTGAGAGAAAATATAGAGATACAGCTCCACTCTATGAGCCAGCTCTGCAGCTCTCCTCAGTGAACCACTCCCTCCAAAGGAGCAAAGACACACCCCAGCACTGGAACCCCACCATCCAGCACTAGAGCTATATACCGGGTCACCAAGCATTGCCTGTTGGCCAATAAAGCAATGAAACAAAAGCATGTGATATAAACTGCCTTGTTCAGAACAAACGTGATACACCCTGCAAAAACAAATGATCATGCATGCCAGAGAAACTCCTCAAAATTAAACTCAGGGTATGAAATGTGTCTACCAGAAACACTGACAAACATGAAGAACATGAAAGGGAATAGAAAAAGGTTCTCTAGTTTACCACATCCATCTTTTACGCTCACAATGTGCACCACATATAGCCACCACCCACCATGCTGCTCAAAGTAGTGATGCCTTTGTTAGTGGATTTTATTCAGTCCTTATATGCTGAGTGATGGTATCACAATAAACAAATGAATAAGAAAAGCTCCACTCTAAAGACAACCATTCATCCCATGGTCTCATTGCTCAGATAGTCATTGTAAGGTGTATACAACCCCATCCCACCCTAAATGCACCCTGGCATGATGTGGCCTAAGACTATACAACCCCATCCCACCCTAAATGCACCCTGCCATGATGTGGCCTATGAGTATACAACCCCATCCCACCCTAAAAGCACCCTGCCATGATGTGGCCTAAGACTATACAACCCCATCCCACCCTAAATGCACCCTGGCATGAGGTGTACTGCATCAGTTATGCAAAGCAAAAAAATACACTTAACCCATCTATGAATGTGATACCCCAAGTCAGCATGTTATCCCTTAGGGGTATTCCCTTTATCAATGTGCTGCCCACATTGTAAGGGTGACCAAGACTTACAAATCCAGTGAAATCACTGGAACATAAGTGTTAAGCATAGGCTGATAGGTTCATAGATTCAGGTCACATGAATGATGGTCATACAATCAAATCTCAAACATGTGAAAACCATTCATCAAAATAAGACAACTGCAAACCAACATTAGCAACAACAAACCATAAGTAAAACAATATAACCCAGTTCCCCACATTGCTCACAAACTCCATGGTATCATAGCTGCAGGCAAAAGACAAAGATGCAGTCCATTGTACACAAAAATCAAGCTGCATTCAACTGGGCAATACTATACCTACAATACCCCTAAAAAGAAAAACTCCACAACTAACATGATATCTAAATGAAACACATATGAGAGATTTTGTCAAAACATAGTAAAAAAAGATTAAAGTCACTAACTGTTATCTGATATAATGACTATAAAAAAGTTATTCAATGAAACTGTTGTTGGTTCATAGGTAGGTACTAGGCTATTGACCCAAGGGCCTAAGTAAGCCTACTCAACAAGGTTCCCTGGCTTACACCACCCAAGAAAGATAATTTCCTGTGCCCCTGTCGAGCAGAGCCACAGAGGTGATCCCCGGGGTGTATTTCCTATTTCCCATCCACTCATCAAGATTTTTCTTTAAGAGTGCTAATGAGGAACTGTGCTTGACATAGATGGGTAGCTTGTTCCAGAGTGTAGGAAGTCTCTGGGACAGAAATCTATCCCTCCAGCATGTACTGTTTATTGTGGTGACAAGGTTTAGGTCCCTAAAGCTTGTAGCTCAGAGGGATTGGGATTTCTTTAGGTCTAGCATGTCCAACAGCTCTGGGTTTAACATAGCTTTATAAGTTAGGCAGAGATCTCCTCGAAGTAGGCAATGTGCTACAGAGTAAAGCTGGAGTTTTTTGAGACAGTCAGTGTAAGTTATCTGTTTGAGGCCAGTAATCCTCTTTGTGAGGTACTTCTTTGGCCTTTCCAGCTGCTGCAGATGTCTTGTGTGGTACATTCCAAAAGGGGCATTGTACTCAATAATGAGTCTGAGTGCTGAGTAGAGGGGAACAATGACCTCTTTTTTTCCTGGATGAGAACCCTTTTGTGATGAGGTGTGCCACATAGAAGGATTTCCTGACTACTGTGGCGATGTGATTATCAAAGGAGAGACTACTGTCCACCTGGGTCCCAAGGTCTGTTATCACACATCCTGCGTTAAGTAGACTGCTGTTTATGTGGTAGTTCATGGGTACAGAGTTTTTACCAAAGGGGATGACAATGCACTTTTTGCCATTGAGCTTGAGGCCATGGCTCTGACACCAGGCATCTTTCTCAGTGATGCCCTTCTGTAGGATGTCTACTTCATTTGGGGACTGAACTATGGCTCCTAGTTTGCAGTCATCTGCAACCTTCATTAGCCAGAGGCCTTCTGTGTTAGCCTGTACTTCAGAGAAGTAGATACCAAACAGGAGAGGTCCCAGGACTGAACCCTGTGGTACTCCACTTGTCACTGGTTTGAAGTCAGACTTGGAGTCTGCAACTTTTACAGTGTGGGTTCTGTCAGTGAGCCATTTGGCAACCCATCTTGTGACATAGGGATTTATACCTAGTTTAGTGAGTTTAGCTATAATTCCAGAATGGGGGATGGTGTTGAAAGCCTTGGCGAGTTCAAGATAGGCTGTGTGAAACACCTTACCCTTGTCTATGACTTTGGTGACTAAGTCGATCAGGTTCAGAAGGCATGATCTGCCTTTCACAAACCCGAACTGGGTGGGGTCCAGAGTTTGGAGGTTACCAATGTCTTTGTATATGAGTTCCATGATGATAACGTTCCATGGCCTTGCAGACCAGGCTCATCAGGCTAATAGGCGATAGATGCCAGGATCAGTGGTGGCTCCCCCTTTGTGGAGTGGCATAACTGCTGCTGTGTGCCATTCAGTGGGCACAAAGCCTGATGTGAGACTATGATTGAACATGGTGCTTAGGTGGGGAGCCAGTTCATTCTGAAGTTCGTGTAAAAACACAGCCTGGGATGTTGTCCAGTCCCATGGATGCTGTTTTTTTGGTTTTAGAGTGTGCAGCTTTTACCTGCATAGATGTTATTACAGGGGCTCTGCATTCTTCCTGTATAGATATGGGCCTTTTAGGGGGTGAGAGGGAAGTAAGGTTAGCACTGAACCTATGTGCCAGGATGTTGGCAATATCAGCTTGTTCTGTAATTTTCGTGCCATTGTGCTGTAACTCAGAGCAGATCTGGGTGTTGCCATTTAGATTCTTGACATAGCTATAGAATGCTTTGTGGTTGCCCTTAGAATCAGTGGTGATTTTGTTTTCATAGCTAGCTTTGGAGGATCTTATAAGGGATTGCAGCTTCTTACAGAGGCTGACCAGGGAGCTCCTCCACTCATGGGATTTTACTCTCTTTTGCAACAGTTTCTTCCTTCTGTTGTAGAGTTTGTTTATGGCATGAGACCACCAGATTGGCTTCCATTTTTTTGGAGGATAGTGTCTTCGTTCTGTTTGGGATAGCACGATCTATGCACTCGTGTAAGAGCTGATAGAGTGCATTTGTTTAGGATTCAGTAGTCGTAACTGTATTGTCCATCTGCATGAGTATCATGAAGTTTGCCACTTCTGTCTTAAGAAACATGAAGTTGGCTTTGGAGAAATTTTTTACTGTGGCTTCCTTAATGGCGCGTGGGGGTGGGATGCGGAAATCTAGGGTGATTAGCTTATGGTTGGATCTGACCAATGAGGAGGTCATGTTGGTAACACAAATGGATTCAATAAGCAACCATAAGACAGGTTTTAGCGTACATTCTGCATTCAGTCTTATACAGCAATGCCACCTCATACACACATTCTGACATATATTCCTTCCCAACAGTATACAAAGGCAGCTAGCACACATCCAGTTCCCAGGACAAGGTGACATTGCCAGGGTCTCAGACTCAGCACTAAACTCAATTACTAGGAAATGTTTCAGTGCCTCACACAGATCCACCTTTGTAATAGTTTTAATAATGATATTAAGTACTACTCCCTGAATATGGAACACTACTCATTATGACTGCCTGATGGAAAGCAGATATATGCTTTTCAGAAAGACACAAGACAGTGTTTATTGGCATTTATTTTAGTTTATTATTTTACTGTCATTAAACCCTCTAGATGACAGAGTATAATTTTCAGAGTAAATCTGAGAGCCCTGGCGATTAAGTGACTTGCTCAGAGTTAAAAAGTAAGCAAATGGAGTCTAATGGAATCAAACCTGGGTACAAAGGCTGCAGCTCATTAGCCAGTTGATATTTGAAATCTGTTGTGTAAAGTTAACAGACCCAGGCACCAAAAATGAATGCCACAAGTGGCTTAAGGCACAGATGACTTGTAGCACCTACTCTAATCTGACACAAATGCATTTTCTTATATACTACTCAATAAGAAAGCAGGAAAAACTGAAACTGCTTATTCTCCTTAAGTAACAGGTAATTCATACATTAACAGTCCACTATTGTTTTTGTTGAATGTTATACATAATCAGTAGTCATAACTGCTTCATCTATATTCATAGCAGGATTAAGGTTGCCTTTCTTTATCATGGCTTGTCTGCCTCTAGAAGTATCATTGCATGCCAACTTATTACATACCCTGATACATTACAATCACATGTACCATCAGCTTCTTCTGCTATTAATCATCTATCATCGTCTTATTATATGTTAACAAATTCTAACACCAGTAATGGAGCACAGTAGAAGGCTAAATTTAAGTGAGTTTGCCAAAGTTTAATAAAAATTCACAAACTTAAACACATAGAAATTACTCAAGCTTTCAGACAAAGCATTTGTAAACTAGCATATAGTTTCTGACTTCTTTCATACATAAATCTCATCTTCCATCATGCTTTTCATTTATGTGGATTCTATTTACAGTCAGACACTGTTTTGTTGACTGAATAATAACACCAGTAAGACAATAAATCAATTATACATATTACATTTTATATGTAATTCTTCACATTTTTACTTATCTCTTATTTTTCTTTGGGTAACCCTAGAATTTTTATCTTCTCAGATTAATACAGTGAAGCAACCAAAAAGAGCCACAAGGTGTCAGGAGTACCACAGTTTTCAAGACACCTTGTGTTTTTCTTTTCACGTAAATAGCTGCATCTTCATTCAGGTTATAAGAGGCTTTCTGAGTAGTGATGGTATTAAAGCAGGTGCATTACGGCCACAATTATCAGACTTGTTTTCTGTTTATGTATCTCTATGTTTTGTTTTCCAAACGTGAAGTACACAAAGTACAGATAATGAAAGGTCAGGCTGGGCCTAAAGCAGTAAAATACAATACACAACAAAGTGAAGTACTCAGAAATTAGATACTTCAAAGAAGAGAGAGCATGACAGTCTAATAGTACACAATCTACATATATACACACACACACGCATTAGTGGTGTATGCCACTGGATAACTACTTTTTTTTTTCAAAAAGTAAATGATTTTCTCTGTAGTGATGGCAATCCATAGTTCTAAATGTAGTCATTTATGTTTTTAACCAGGTTAAGCTAACTGAGCAAAAGGATCCTTTATAAAAGAAATGCTCTACAATAGAAACCTAGGGACATCTTTCTCCAAGTAATCAGTCAGTCTGTACAAGAGGTATTTGATAGGAACCCAGAGTACTAAGTGAAAACCTATACAGATATGGGCAGAAAATGTAAACTCTAGTCTATTTTGCAGTGTGGAATAACATAAACACACACACATACTAAAAATTAAAATTGTACTATGAAAGTTTTGTCATATTTTGGAGCCACATTTTATAGTTTCAGCTGTTGAGTAAATGTTGTTTTAGATATGACTTGGCACTGGAAGTTTGTCTGTCTTTGCTGCAAAGTAGACAAACTATTGTCCCTATGATGTTTAGTATATTAGAAATGAGGATGTAGGTAGGGGGTCCCTCCTTGCATGGAGTTGAGGGGCCTGTATCTTTTCCATTCAGATTATCATTTTTCAGTGTTCCATGCTATTCTGCCAGCTGTCATTTTGCTTTTTTGGCAAAGAGTTCAATGAAACAACAGTCAACAGACTTTTGTTCAGTGGTCAACATGCAACTTGGGAAATTTCCCCCAGAAAGGAAAGGAAAGGACATTAGAGTAGAATCATATATTGTAAAGTAATCTGCAGTGAAACAGTGAGCCCACAAAATACATAAAATAAACCACTGGTTGCCACAACCAGCTGCAAGCTATTGTCAGAGAAGGCACTAAGGCTGCCAGAGACTAGGCTGAAGATATGCGTGTGGATTGGAGAGAACACATAAGATTTCAAGGAAATACTCAGGGCTCTAGCACCGCAAAAATAGGACTGGAAGTGTATTAAAACAGCTTGCATGAAAAGTTTAGAAAAAGATAAGTAACCCATTGAGGCTTGGAAATAAAGTGATTCAGAAAAGCCTGATGAGAGAATGCAGAAGTCCAGAAAGTCATCAAAAGAAGGAAGAAGTGCAGGAGAAAGCGAGACAGGATAGACCGACAAATGGTAACATTAGTGCAGACCATGCGCAAGGAACCAATGACCCCAGTACAAAGAGTGTTTGGGCTCAAAGATAGATTTATGATTGAAGTGGGTGTGTATCAGGTTCAGCTCTGAGCAAACTTCTGTTCAGAGTGGTGATCAACTGCATTAGCAAACAGGTCAGCAGGTAAAGATCAACAAAGGTGCTGTATGCAGATGATGTGGAGTTACAGGCAGAATCTAAGCAGGAACGTCAGCAAATTACAGGGGAATGGAACGCAAAATTGAAGCACATGGGATTATATTTAGTACAGGCATGACGGTTGTCATGGCAGCAAATGGAGTAGTCAGAAGAAGCTGAAAAGTGAAATTGAAAAGAGAATAGTGGAACACGTTAACAGCTTCAAATATCTGGGAGGGCTGGTTGTGGAGGTCAAAACTAGAATCAGAGGGGCTGCAGCTAAATGGCACAGAGTGTCAGGGGAGATGTGTGACAGAAGAGTGCCAAATAAAGCTGAAAAGTAAGATATGCAAAACAGTGGTGTGATCAGTATTCTGTATGGTACAGAAACCTGGACAGTGAAGGCAGAGCAGTTGAGGAAGCTAGAGGTGATGGAAATAAATTGCCTGAGATGGGTGGTAGGATGTTTCCTGTTAAAAGACAAAGAAATGGTGACATCAGAGCAGACGCCACAGCAGGCCTAATTGCAGAGAAAGTCAAAGAGAACAGATTAAGATGGTTTGGGCACAAGTAAAGGAAATCAGAAGACAATTTGGTGAAGAAGATTTGGGAGACAGGAAGAAGGCAAAAGGAAATGAGGATGCCTAGCCAAGCCGTGGATGGACTGCGTGACACATGACCTGCAACAGTCAGTCATAACTGTCGAGGAAGGTAGGAGAGTGGCATTAAATTGAAAGAAATGTTGACAGTTGATGCTATATCTTGACCCTTTGTAGAAAAATGAGACCCCCCCCCCAAAAAAAACGGGGTTGATGATGATGAAACTTTTGTTCGGTGAACTCATATATGTTACACACTACATTTCATTTAGATTCCTGTAGGGCTTTAGGTGAGTTTTGCATCATTACATTTGCCTGCATTAATTTTTAAAAACAAACTCTTTTCCCTTAATCTGCATTGGGAGCATATTATAACTCTGTATTTATCAACAAGTAATTATTTGCCCTCACATCAGGTGCCTACATATTCATGTGTTGCTCAGTATGGGAAAATAATGCTTGCAGACCTATTACTCTTTGCCTGTACCTTTTCACTGATATTCTAAATGAAGACTTCTGTTTTCCGGTTTTCTTTGTCCCTAAATCATAGCTGCCATGTAGTCAGTTGCTCACGTTTTCAACATCACACTGTGTTAATGTTATTATTGTCGCAAGCAATTTTCCCAACTCTCTAAGGCTGTATGAATAAGACAAAAGAAAACAGGTGATTTATTAAACAATTTTCCCTTTTCTCTGAGTTTGTATAACATGGAGGAGGTATACCTTCACAAAGAGATGTAACAGCAATAGTCAAAGCTGTACAGCTCTCTCTAAACAATGTTAAAGTTTGTGTGGCATTTTATGTTACAAATGTTTGAACTGAAGTGATCATGTTATTTGTGATATTTTGTGTGCTCTGTTTTGGTATACTCTGTCTCTTGTTGAAGATTAATTCTTATTGATCTGAAAGGTTTATTTGTGAATTGTACCAAAATCACAGCCATCCTTACTGGAATATAAACAGTGTGCTTTCATGTTCTATGACAGTTTGTCCTTTTATGAACTGATATGATTGATATTCAGCCTGTGTAGGTTAAAGATCAGGATAGCCATTCTCCTGATCTCCAAGAGGGGGATTAATCACTGTGATAACACTGTCAAGCCGCCAGTTACTTTACTCATGTAGCTCAGTCACACTGATGTCTTCAGTAAACTAATACTCAGAAACTTGCTGAAGACCATCGTTATAGCAGTGAACCCATGAAGAGGTCTCTACAGTTTTTGCAGATGTTTTTGAATTTATTTATGTATCACTTAGATGTCATGGTAAGGACAAGTAGGCATCCTAACACCAGATTTATATTAATGCTGAGGAGAAAGGGCTGTCATCCACCTCAAATTTCATATAAATGCTGAATTTTGTATGTTCTACATTGGTTTACAATCAAAAGGCATAAAGTCAGTTGAATAACAGGCACCTCCTCGAACATGGTAGGCATGACAGTCAGAATGTTGACATACAGTTGTATGTCAGTTTATAAGATCGTTAAGGCAGGGACATGAAGCATGGTTGGTAATGGCAGATTTTGATATTATCGACAAAACATTGCCGATGTTGTCACATCGACCATTGGACCTATTTAATATGCATGAGTTGAGGATATGTATCAGTAACATCACTGTTCACGCTTGTGAATGTCGCGTTTATGATGGTAATCTTTTGTAAATTATGGCCTTGCTGTATCGCAATCTGTAGTTTATTAAAGGCATTCTGACACTTCTATAAGCAAATTTAATTTTCTTATCATGCTTTTAATAGGTAAAAGTAGTTTATCCCTTCATCTGTTCATATTAAAGGTATCAGTTACAATTAACTTCAACAATGGTATCTACAACAAGGTTTGAAAGCCTAGCTGTGCTCATTTTATTTAAGATTCCCTCTGTTAGTCTTGCTGTTTAAAAATTTAAATTGGATATTCCAGTGTGGTGGCTGATGACTTTCAGCCCAGCAATTCCTGGGGCTAAAATGTCATAGCACTTCTAATCTACTTGAATAAGATGGATGCTAAGAAAGCAAATGTGCAGTTTGCAAGAAAACATCAAGTCACAATGTACTGCTTTGCATATGTGTATGCTTAAATTACAAATCCAACAAGACAGAATTTTGATTGACATTGGCAAAAAAAACTTGCCCTAGCTTGCTCAGATGATATGGGGGATACATTTCTGACTATGATCTCGGAGATAAAGTTTTTATTAGTGGCTCAGGCTCTTGCAGGAACTGACATGAAGGATGAGGTTCTGCCTACTACCGATCTTTAGGGAGAAGGATGAGATAATGTACAAATAAAAGGTGTACAGCTATTGTACTCGCAGTGAAGCCTGAGGCTCAGCATGGCAGCCAAGTTAGGCATGCATGCAGGCCTAGAGGGTGTTACTGTAAGGGAGGAGCAATGGATATTCCTTGACTATGCTTAATTGCAGAGAGTGGCTTATAAATGGAAAGGACAGCACATAATGAGTAGGGCTGCTACTAACACAGGCAGGCCCCGTACCTCGATTAGTAATTATAATGACTCCATCCACTCATAGCCAATGAAACCCTTGTTTTTGGTGAGATTGTTTCCCCAGATGGATGGTAGAGTGATTTACACTGTTCAGATTGTATGGAATAAGGTACTATAGGAATTCAGGAGGAATAGGTTCGTAGATGTATACTAGGCTAATGGCCCTGGAGCATTTACAGGCCTAGCCCCAAAAAATTGTCCAGGCACTGTGTCACCCAATGTTAGTTCACAGTGCCCATATCCAGTAGGGCAACTGGAGTGATTCCTGGGGTGAACTTTCTGTTACCCATCCACTCATCAAGATTTCTCTTGAAGAGGACCAGCACGGTGCCTTGCTTAACATGAATGGGAAGCTTATTCCAGAGTACGGGCAGTCTTTGTGAGATGAACCTGTCCCTCCCAGCCATGTTCTGTTAATTGTCGTAATGAGGTTGTGATCTCTGAAGTGTGTGGCATGGGGGGATTGGGATTTCTTTAAGTTTAGCATTTCAAGTAGGGCTGGGTTGGACATGGCTTTGTAAGTCAGGCAGAGATCACCTCTAAGTAGATGATAAGAGAGTACAGCTGAAGTTTCTTGAGTCTGTCTGTGTAGGACATGTGTTTAAGGCCTAGGATCCTTTTTGTGAGGTACTTTTGTGGTCTCTCCAGCTGTTGTAGGTGTCTGGTCAGGTACATGCCAGACAGGAGTTATATTCGATGATTGGTCTAATGAGGGATGATGACCTCTTTCTTCATCGATGCAAAAACTTTGGTTATAAGATGTGCCACGTAGAAGGACTTTCTAACCACAGTGGCAATGTGGAGGTCAACCTGGGTGCCCAGGTTTCTTATGGCCCATTCAGTGGACTCCCATCAAAGTGGTAATTTGTGGGAACTGAGTTTTTTCCAAAGGAGATACATTTTTTGTTGGTAAGCTTCAGGCCATGGTTCTGACACCAGTCATTGGTCTCAGAGAGGCCCTTTTATAGGATGTCTACATCACTTGGGGAGTTGATAATGACTCCTAGCTTGCAGTCATCAACAAACTTGGTCAGCAGAGTCCATTGTCCTGGACGTCTGAGAAGTAGATGCCAAACAGGAGAGGGCCCAGGACTGAGCCCTGTGGTTGTGTTCAATATCCAAAACTACCACTGAAAGGGTTAGAAAAAATTGCCTTGTTATGACAAAGGCATAGTAATTAATGTAAATATAATGACACTGTACTACAAAGCGATTGATCAGTGAACAGCATATAGGATTATTTTTGAAATAATGAATTGTTCAAGAGTGAATGGATATGTTTCATAGAAGGTTGATCTTGTGGTTATGAGTTATGAATTGTGAAAATAAACCGTACACCTTTTTGTCAAAAGGAATTCACAGTAATACAACAAATACATCCTGCAATTAATGTCACACGTTTAGTTTTATTCTTAATAGCATTTTGCCCTAAAGTATTATTCATATGCTGCTGTTTAAACAATTAACAATAAAAAGGAGAACAATAGCTGCATACATAACAAATTATATGCTTAGCAATTAACAATTTTATTAACCTAACTGCAATCCAAATACAGAAATATGTATCAAGAAGTTGCATGTGACACTGTTGGGCTTTAATGATAAGAAAATAAAATGTAAATAGATGAAACTAAAGGAACATGAGCATTACAAGATATTGGGTAGCTTAACATGACGAGTGAGTTTTTAGCATGGAATTGTACTACTTAAGATTTTATAATTACATATATAAAGAAAACAAGTAATATCAGTGTCTGCAAAGAAATACAGAAAGGCAGGCTAATGCCACTGCTGATTTAGGCTGTCTTTTCTGACATGCTTTAATAGAAGTCAATTTCTGTACAGTTTCTGAAAGATGCAATTCCAAGAGTGATGTCACTAGGGGGTGAGTGGAAAAAAAAGAGCAAATTCTAGAAAAGAGAAATAAAAATATGTCTGTCACAGCTCTGTAGAAGCTCCTGTAATAGGACATGCTGTATATTGGGTATGGATGGCTCTAAATGGATCTGATCAAATGCCATTACAGAAAAATGGAAGTTTATGATATTAGTTGCTCATATTGCAAATTGGAATGGGGGGTGTAAAAAACAAAAAACGTGGCTGAGACAGCAAAGAGTTGGTACATAAAATGCATCTGCATTACTGTTATATTAAATATATAACTTTAAATAAAGTGGTTGGAAGAATGCCTTCATTAATTGCTATCATTCTCACTATGAAGTATACTCAATTTTAAATGGACTGTTCTAATTTATCATAGTGTGCACAGAGGTCTTTACTTCCAAGGAGAACATATTGCTTTGTTTTATAATCTCCTTGGCTCTGAGAGCAGTTCCTATAAATGATAATCTGTTGCATTATTTCACTTTCGCATACAATCTCAGCACTTCCTGCATTATCCTGTAAGTCTCTCAGGAACTCACTTCAAAGCAACAACGTCCTCATAGGATATTAATAGCAATTCATATTTAAAGAGTGCCTTCCAGCTGAGTTCTGTAAAAGCTTTTTGTTGTAATGATAATACAGTGCATTCTTTAATTGAATGTTTAGTGTAATGATCATTGTTGTTTTCTTCAGCAAGTAAATTATCAGCATAAAAGCTTTGTCAGAAAAATTATGGGTAGATCTCAGTGACATTCTCCTTCTCTGCAATTTATTTTTATTTTATTTTATTTTACATTTGTTGACCGGGCTAGTCTAGCTGGATACATGTCCATTTTCAGTAGAGGCCCGGGGAGATAAGCTCCACTTATAAAACTTTACTGATGCTAAGTATAAAAACTATTAAGAACTACATTCAAATATAAAATATAATAATAATAATTAAGTGGTATAAAAAGTAATGGAGTGAAGAAAGTATTGTAGAACAAGACAGCAAGAAGTATGTAATAACATTTACATAGAGAGGGAAATGGAAAATAGATGAAAAGAAAGTGAATTTAGATTGGGGTGAAGTAAGTCAGATGAACATGAATTAATGTTAGTCAGGATTGGTACAGGGGCACAGCCATTGTGTTTTGAGGTAAAGCTTGAGTTTCTTTTTAAAGAGAGATTTTGAGGGAATAGATGCGAGTTCAGAGGGAAGCAGGTTCCAATATTTTCCAGCAGTGTTTGAGAAAAGAGAGTCTCCGGCCTTGTTGTTTGATTTGACAGTGTCTATAAGAAGTTTGTGTGCAGATCTAAGGGACTTTAGGTTGTGGTATGGGTGAATCAGGCTTGATAGTATAGGGGTTTTGTCAGGTTGATAAAGAATTTGATGGGCTATGCTAAGCTGGTTAGTTTGTATTTGCTGTTGATATTCCAGCCAGCCTAGTTGTTTTAGATTATTACAGTGGTGGGTTCTGTAAGGGTTTCCTGTGGCAAATCTGGCTATGTTGTGGTAGGAGTTTTCTAGTTTTGACAGATTTCTTTTTGATAATTTGGTAAAAATTGGGGAGGCATAGAGAAGGGGTGAGATAAGGTGGGAGAGGGCTATAGTTGTTCTAGATTCTGGAGTGAGGAAAGGTTTGATTCTGTAAAGAGAGCCTATTTTTTTGTTAATGCTTTTTAGTGTGTTGTTAATATGGGCATTGAAGTTAAGGTTGTTGTCAATGGTAATGCCTAGTAGTTTGGTAGTAGACTCTTGTGATATAAGTGTGCCGTTTGTTGATGTTATAGTAAAATCAATGAGGGGAGATTTGCTCGAAGGTGTGAAGAGGAGCAGTTTAGTTTTTTTAAGGTTGAGTAGTAGACAGTGCTGGGAAAACCAGTCTTCTACAGAGTTAAATATGTGTTGTGTGAGGGAGTGAAGGTGTGATACAGATGTGGCGGAGCAGATAAGTGTTGAATCGTCTGCGTACTGTATGCATGTGGCTTGAGGAGCCACATGGTGTAGGTCATTGATAAATAAAGAAAATAGGAGGGGACCTAGTATAGACCCTTGTGAGACTCCAATGTTGACATGTAGCTGGGAGGATAGAGTGGAGTTCCAGAGTACTGCTTGATGTCTGTTTTGTAAGTAGGACTTAAACCAGTTAAGAGATTGGGTATCAATTGAAGTGGATTTGGAGAATGTGAATGAGTATTTGGTGGTTGACCATGTCAAAGGCTTTGGATAGATCTAAGAAAAGTGCTGAGGAGAGGGTGTTATTGTTGCGATTTTTGTTGATTGTGTCTGTAAAGGAGAGGAGGGCAGTGGTGGTACTGTGGGATGGTCTGAAACCGTGCTGGGTGTTAGAGAGTAGGTTATTATGGAGAAGGTGTTGAAGCAATTGTTTGTGTATACACCTTTCCATGATCTTAGATAAGGGTGAAAGAAGGGCTATGGGGCGGTAATTAGATATTTCTGTAGAATTTCCACCCTTATGGAGTGGGATAATGTGGGAGATTTTCCAGAGTTTAGGGACATATCCTTCAGTGATGGTTCTGTTGATCAGAATTGAGACTGGTAAGGCTATTGCTTTAGCTGCTAATTGCAAGTATTCTGTGGGTAATAGGTCAGCAGAGGGAGTACATGGTTTGAGTTTTTTTAGAAGGGAGAGAATATAAGTAGTTGGGACTGGTTGGAAGTGAAAAGTAGGGTGTGGGTTTAGTTTGCTCATTGACATGTGTGCATTTTTGATGGGAAGTTGACTTGCTAAACTTTGAATAGTTTCTATGAAGAAGGAATTAAAGGAATTTGCTGTTTGGTTGGGGTTATTTATGTCAGAGCCTTTTGGGTTGGGTGTGACAGGTTTACTTGGCTGTAGTAATTGTTTGGAAGTTGAACATATCTTGTCTGTGGGTTATTTTTGGAATGTGGAGGGGTCAGCCTACTAGAAGAAGCAGGACATTTTGTGCTGGTGCTCATGCTTCGAAATACAATGAAGATAAGTAGAAGAACCTTGTAACCAGTTTGTCAGTGCTAAATGCAGGACTGCAATAGAATTAGAATAATTACACTATAGTGAAATTACAGAAACAATAACAATCTTTTCAAAAAAAAGTAAATACTGATACTTTTTTAATGATTGCCCCAATAGACCCATTAATTCTTTCCGGAGGGAGTGGGGTGCTCTCTGACTCATTTGTTGTACTGAAAAGTGAGAGTAAAATGCCAAGAATAGAGTCATCATACACTGTGAGGAAGCGGAGTGAAGTGCCATCATATGCTGTTAAGCAGTGGAGTGAAGTGCTGAGAGTACTGTCATCATATGTTAAGAGGTGGAGTGAGGTGCTGAGAGTGGTGCCATCCTATGCTGTTAAGCAGTGGAGTGAAGTGCTGAGAGTAGTGCCATCGTATGTTAAGAGGTGGAGTGAGGTGCTGAGAGTGGTGCCATCCTATGCTGTTAAGCATTGGAGTGAAGTGCTGAGAGTAGTGCCATTGTATGTTAAGAGGTGGAGTGAGGTGCTGAGAGTGGTGCCATCCTATGCTGTTAAGCAGTGGAGTGAAGTGCTGAGAGTAGTGCCATCATGTTAAGAGGTGGAGTGAGGTGCTGAGAGTGGTGCCATCCTATGCTGTTAAGCAGTGGAGTGAAGTGCTGAGAGTAGTGCCATCGTATGTTAAGAGGTGGATTGAGGTGCTGAGAGTGGTGCCATCCTATGCTGTTAAGCAGTGGAGTGAAGTGCTGAGAGTAGTGCCATCGTATGTTAAGAGGTGGAGTGAGGTGCTGAGAGTGGTGCCATCCTATGCTGTTAAGCAGTGGAGAGAAGTGCTGAGAGTAGTGCTATCATATGTTAAGAGGTGGAGTGAGGTGCTGAGATTGGTGCCATCCTATGCTGTTAAGCAGTGGAGTGAAGTGCTGAGAGTAGTGCCATCGTATGCTGTGAGGAGGGCAGGTCAAACACTGTCATTATGCAGAGAAGTACTTCTCCTTCTGTGGATGTCACCTCCATGATATATTTGCTTCATAGAGTGTAGACATACCTATCTATACAACACACTACAAGTGCCACTATCATGGCTCTCACAGTGGAAAGACTGTGGCCACACCCCCAAGGTGGGTGAGCTTAAACTTGCCACTTGTCTTCTATCTCCCCTATAATAGCTCTTATATTGCCCAGACTGCTAGATGAACCTAGGTCATCTGGGGCAAAAATCAGGATTTTATCTACTAATCAAACACAACTAGCCACTTTTTTATCAAGTGTCAATAATGCAAAACAAAATAATTTATCAAAAAATGTCTATTTTCCCATAATAGCTGTAGGCTATGCAGTTTGTGGTCTGACACTTGGGTCATAGATTGCATTTCTTTTTTTGCCATTCTGATCATGATCTGTTGTGCATTGACAGTGAAAGACATTCAGCTTAAAACACACCTTTTAATCATACACAATATATAATGAGTACTACATATGAACCTAACCTTGATCTAAGTGGCCTGATTTTATCCATGTCACTTCCAAGTGCTTTGTTTCTCTTTTAGAATGTGTTGTACACTAACTGTAATACTATGTATGCTATTAATGTTCCCTTATGTGAGTTATTTCTATTAATGCAAAAATAATTCTAACCACCTAAAAAAATACTTAAATTACCCTAACATCCCTTTTCAGAATGAACTATAGAGACTGAATCAGTCAGCTTTTGTATATTGTTCTTCTGTACCACATCTTTTACTTTAACTAAATGTAACATGGCCCTGCTGTCATCTATGAGACTTGATTGCCTAAATATTTAGCATAGCAAGGTAAGATAAAATCTCCATGCTTGAAGATATTCTGTTTGTTGTTACTATTATTTACATTTTTGTTTCAAAAAAAAGTTTTACACACACACACACACACACACACACACACACGTTCACATATACTTACACACACATACATGGGTACAATAAAGTTTGGCATTATGGTACCAACGCTTTCAGAAATGACATTACAGTAAAACTACATTTTAATAAACAGACTTACCTTACAGCTGGTGAGCTTGTTTTTGCTGCTCCTTATCCACCTTCTTTTGCCAAATGCTCTAAAGATAAATGCATCGGTTTATAATTTTCTTCTGTCATTAACTGGGAAGTATAATATTGTACTACTCCCCTCCATATTGCCGTAGCTCTGTCTTGTCTTTTGCTTTCAGACATCATGCCAACATGGCCAGTACTTACATTTGGCATCTTGGCAATATGACTCAGTGACAACAATGTTTTTGGTCTACAGCCTACTCAAAAACTACCCAATCACATAAAGTTTGTCTGCCTTATATTATACTACTAACATGCAGACAACTTTCATAAGCCAATAGAAACCAACCCTAAGGCAGTGTTACAGTCCTTTCCTTGACCGTTAGTCCTTTGTGGTTGTAAACTTACATGGCTCTCTGTCTTCAGTGATCTTTTTCATAAGCATATTAGCAGTATCATTATCAATAAAAGGACTCTGTCTTTATTTTATAAATAACACTTTTCTGTGTTTCTGAACAAGCTGTCCATCAACTGCATTTTACCTGTCATATGACTATAATTAGAATAAAATTTAAGTTTTATTTAGGCAACATTGCACTTGTAGTAGGTGCAGTGTCAATTAAAAAGAAATAATATGAAGGAACCGAGAAGCCCCTATAAGTCAATGACACTAAGGCAACCTTATATTGAAGTCACATTTGTACATATCCTTTCTTTTTATCCAATGTAACATACATCAAAGTCCTTGGCCATTAGATAACAAATATACTACTAATTTTTTATTATGGCTTTTCTTGGAATTTCAAAGTATTTATCAGGCAGTGTATATTAATGTCAGGATCAATATGATGAAACTAGACTAATTTACATGCTTTCTTGACAAAGTCAAGCTATGTGTCATCAACATTACAGAAACATGACACAGATGTTACAATAGCATCATAATATTGTAGCCTGAGCACTAACCAACTGTTGGTGTGAGTGAACATAAAAATAGACAGGCAGTGTGGCTAGGATAATGGACTGTAGCATATCATCATCCCATCATGCCTGTCAAACCACATTAATAAAAGAACATGAGGCCTTACAAGTCAGAGATCTGTTAAGTCCTGAACTCTGCCTCCCAACAATATATGCTGATGAACTGAGGAAGTATTCGTATGCACAATGCTTTCAACAAATATGCCCCATAATGTACTAAATCTGGAGGAGGTCAGTTTACCAGGGCAACACTGTAAAGTAAGAGAACAAGATTTTATATAAATATATAACAATATATTTATTTATCACCTATATGGTATACTGCAGCGTACTTTGCTTCAACCAAGATTGATCAACATGCAGCCACAACAAAGACAACTGGTTGGGGGAATTTAATAAAGCCTACACAGACTTTTTTTTCTATGTAAGCATAGCGACACAGAGCTTACACAGAAGTAAGCAGCCATACGATCCAGTAAACAGAGCAGAGGGGTGTATACGAGCGTGCAGACATGAAGGTGTCCATGGCATGCAAATCACCTCATAAGCAGGTGAATTGTATGCAAATTAGGGTATCTGAGCAATCCAGCAAGCAGATAGGCAGTCCTGCAGACCCCATGTTGGTGTCCGAAGTGTACCAGAAAAATTCTGTGTAGATGACATAAAAAAGAGAAAAGGGTCTGTAAAAGCCAAGGTAGAAGCATAGAAATAGCGTAGCAGACACAGATATGTACAAAATTATATGGCCTGTGTGTTCAAACCCTAACGGAAAATAGTTTAAAATGAATTTTTTTTTTAATACCCATATTACTTTTGCGCACCACGTAACAGTGTACAAACATGCTGTTATGGAAAAAATATATTAAAAAGTGTAAAACTGAAGAAAAATACATATGTGACAATAATGCATTATAAGACCTTGCATGGAGTATGTAGAATGGTAGACTACTGTGGTTGCTAAGGAGGCAGGGCCTGGAATAGTGCAGTTTCCAGATATTAGGTATGGATCTGTATGCAAAGGAGCTGAGTTTACTGAATAGCAAAAATTGGTATATTTGCCTGCAGATTCCAATCATGTGGGGCCACAACTGTGTTGGTGTACACAGAAGAGATAGCTGACAGCAAAATGGAGTGTGTTTGCATACATTTAACCTCATTAGAGCTCAGCTGTGCCCGTATGCATGCCACTGAGCTGAGCTGAGCTGGGGGAGGTGTCCAGTCTCCTAAGCATTGTTTACCCTCGGGGCTTATGTTTGAGCATGTTTGCATGATGCACCACTGTGCTGAGCATGCCCATCCATAGGGAGTATATCCTGAAGTGCTCAGCATTGTTTACATCTGCGGCCCAGGTTTGCATGCCGCACAGCAGTGCTTAACAGGAGAAAAAAAAATGTTTGGGAAAGCCAATCATATAAATTACTGAAGACTCCTGTACCACTTACATTGGGCCATTAAAACAGTTAATAATGTACTTGGCAGGTGAAATGCATCATAGGTACTTGGCAGGTGAAATGCATCATAGGTAGCCAATCACACAGGCTGCACCTACAGCAGAACTCTATAAAGGTTGCATATACCCTGCAATCTGATTTCACCCCCATACTCTGCACCAGTGGAGTGCAAACGTGAAACTTTTAACTAAAGCAATGATTGGTGCTGTTGCAGCTCTGCTACATCTTTATGTGCTAGATGCTGAGGTCAGTGCTGATGCTTCTGTTGACAGTAGGCCTTGACTGAGAAGGAGAAGAGTGGCCCAGCGTATCCTTCCAGGAGCTACATGAGCTGGAGATCATAGAGTGCTACAGGATGGACGGGGACATACTATATGAACTCACCGAGCTCTGCCACCCTCAACTCAGACCCAGTGCCAACAAAGGGGAAACCCATCCCAGTGGAAACAAAGGTATGTGTAGCCCTTAAGATACTAGCTACAGGCACTTTCAAAAGACCAACTGGGGGCATGATGGGGGGTTTCACAGGCATCAGCATTCAGGGTACTCCACCAGTTCCTGGATGCCATGCTAACACATGCCCATGAGCACATTTATTTACCCCACACCTCTGAGGAGAAGGCTAGCAGTATGAGAGTCTTCCACCATGTAGCGCACTACCCTGAGGTACTGGCTGTCATAGACTGCACTCATGAACACCTCAAAGCACCACCCAGTGAGGAGGGTAGAGTCTACATCAACCATAAGGTGTATCACTCCATAAACTGCCAGGACATGTGCAATACCTAGAACATTATCATGAATGTGTGTGTTGGCAGCCCTGGCAGTTATCATGACTCCCATATCTGGCATGCATCACAGCTGTACCAGATGTTTGCTAGGGGGGACATCCCATATGGCCATCAACTGGGGGAATGCTGGCTATGCACTGGAACCGTGGATGATGACACTCATCAGAAAAGCACACCCACCCACAGAAGAATGCCATAATGAGGCACACACACAAACTAGGAACATCATAGAGCATGTGTTTAGGATGCTGAAGTCATGATTCTGGTGCCTTGACATATCTGGTGGGACTCTGCAGTACTCTTCAGCCACATATGCACAAATGTTCATAGTGTGTGGCATGCTACACAATATGATCCTATGGAAACAGTTGCAACAGGATCAGCAAAGGGAAGGGATACACAGCCCCCCACAACTGTCTAGGTCCCCAAACCCACACCCACAGGGGGACTTGGAGGAGGAACCCCATGAGGCGCTCCCTGTAAGCAGATGTAGGCATGCCCAGTATACCCTGGCCTTGGCCAAGAGACAATGCATAGCACACGCACTGACAACCTAGGGCCCTAGGGACTGACACCTCACTCCAACTTACATACATATATTAAAATTGATGCCAGGCAACCCACACAAACTGTACCTCACCATGTATTGGCTGTGTACTGCATGCATCAGACAGAATCAGCCCTGAAACACAGGTCTCTCAACTGCTACATTTGCAAGGTATGTCATTCTCCTATATGATACATCTACGGGGTACTAGACTATGGTGCATATGTATGGACCTGCTGGATGTATGCAAGGGAATAGACTGGGCTACTGGGCAACTTGCAGAGATCTAATAGCCACTTGGGACAACAGGTACTCTGTCCAATACTGAGTGCCCCATAATATTCATTAGGCGACATGGCTGGAAACCCCACTGCATTGTACAAGGGAAAAGACAAACAGTGAGGTCATAGGACAGATGCAAGACTGTCAGTGCCAGAGTCCCCTAGCTCCAACACATCTGTGTTCCCATACAACTGCAGTAACGGAGTATGTTTCCAAGGATATCAGCAGACCACACTTTTCCAAGGCTGTGACATACAACCCAGCCACTTATTTTCCTCACAAACTACTGGCGTCAGTGTATGTGTCTGTGCAGTTGATAGTATGAAGAGATAAACCTCTCTCCATGTAGCTCACTGGGCTAAGGACATCTGCATGAGTGATGGTGTTGATGGTTCAAAGCTAGCAGCATCTACAACATTTGCATGTGAGTTACTTGTATGGTAGGTGTCCCACAGACTGTCAAAATGCTGTAAGCTGTTACTACAAGGCAACTGGATAAAGCCAGAGAAAATGGGAGGACAGAGGACAAAACCTACAGAAAGACATTATACATGGTCTGAGTAACTTAGAAGGTGGCTAGTATAACTGCAGGTTGCAACAGATCAGATTAGCTGCAAGATGAAAAGGCCATCACTTAAATTGCTCAGTAGTTACAACACTTCAGTCACTGCAATTTACAGTATAGTATCATAAAACCACAACTGTATAAGGAACAGAGCAGACATATGGGCTATAGGCCTGACATTCTGCAAAACCATGTACAAGGAGAGGTATGCAAACTGTCACCCTGTATGTGATGTTAGAGCATTTACCCAAGTTACATCAAACCTCTCAATCTCTTATAGCAACAAATCAGGACAAAGCCATGAATATCAGTGGGAAAAAGGCCAAAAAATAGAGGCAAGTGTTAAATATTGCACTTACAAATGTACAGAATTAATAGAATAACAGGTCTTGCATTACCATGAATCTCCTGCATTGTCTGCAGTCTGAAATTCAAATGTCTATTATTTCCTAATGTCAATCTTTAGTGATGTGCCATTAATGTGCCAGAAAACTACAATGTTATGTAATATGGACCAAAGATGTGAGGCAAGTAGCAGGATATTCTGTGCAAATCCCTACAGTTGATAGGTATGAGTCACATATTATGTTCAGCAAACAGCCGGGGAATGCCTTGCACAAAATATAAGGGAGGTGCTGGAGTATGGAAACAGTTGCAACAGGTAATGGTCTACAGCACACTAAATCCAGGATGGGTATATATATATATATATATATATATATATATATATATATATATATATATATATATATATATATATATATAGGTATATATCAATATTTATATATATATATATATATATATATATATATATATATATATATATATATATATGTATATATATATATATATATATATATATATATATATATATATATATATAGATAGGTGTGTGTGTGTGTGTGTATATATATATATATATATATATATATATATATATATATATATATATATATATATATATATAGGTGGCCTTGCCCAGATGTTTGGCTCACATATATAGAGAGGTATGGTGCCTAGTAGCACAGCAGTGCATTCTGTCACTTACCATTGTCACCCCATGGGGGTCCACTACCTAGCAGCATGGGAACATATGATTGACAGAATGCACTGCCTTGTTACAGATGGCCTGCATCAGTCTCACATGGCCTACAGGCCTCTTGTAAAGGCACATGCCTCACCCATAGTGCCTTTGTAGGGAATGTCATGGGGTCCATACTACAACATAACACAGTCAACAAAATGCAAATGTAAGGACATGCTACTAAATGCTAGTAGCATAACTCTCAACCTCGTAAAGGAAGAAATCTGGACAAAGCCATACATAATGATGGGATAAAGGTACAAATATAGGGACACATTTGAAATATTGTTCTCATAATGTTAGAAAGTGGATGTCACGAAAGGTGTTAAGTCTGAAACTCTAATGTTCTGTCAGTATTCCCTGACTGCAACCCTGAGTGATTTGCAACAGATGTTCTAAAAACAATAATGTTAATGGAATCTGACCACATATACGAGGCATGAATCTGGATAATCTGTAATCTGGTGATCCCCAGCCAGCATATCATCAGGGTGCTGGACCTTATACACAGCTTCATCAGTCAATTGGCTGTAGACACACCTCCCAACTGGCTGGATTGTGCAAGAATGTCTAGCATATACCTAACAATATAGGTCTGTGCATCATCCATCTTGTACTTCTCTGGTAAATAACTGTGATGATCTGGTATATCTGTCAGTAGGTAATGAAACATTACAGTACAGTGTCAAACATTACCTATGTCAGAAAATGTCTGCTAAAAGAAACCCTGTAACTCAAGCAACTCATACATTGATAAGAGCAATAGTTACAATACCCCCTATGTTTGGCCCATTGTTTCCCCATTTTGGCAACCTATCTCCAGATATCATGCACACACAGTTTGCAACGTATGGCTGTAGCACACAACACCCCGGACTGGAGTACAACTGTCCCTGGAATGGATTCCCATACTTACTATAGATGGTCATACTGAGCATGCTCCTACACTTAGAGAAGTGAAGCCTATGTCTGAAACCGACTATTATGTCTCTGTATTGTGCAGACGTCTCTGCATACTCACAGCTATGTAAACCTAACTGTCTCCACACATGCCCATCAGACAGAATTACCCACAGGTAGCTGTAGGTGCACATATGTGGTATATCTGCATCTGTTGTGTGTGAAACGCACACACACACACACACACACACACACACACACACATATATATATATATATATATATATATATATATCTATAGGCAACATATTACAATATGGCAAGCATACACACACACACATAGATATGGGGAAGAGAGGGACAGACAGTGATAGAGTGAGACACACAGGGAGACACACACAGAAAGTGAGTCATACAGAGGGATACCATGAATGGCATAGAGTGATGTCCTACTGCAGACAGTTGCATACCAGTTATAACCACTGGCATGTGCCAGCATGTTGATGAGATTAATTGTCTGATGGTACTGAAGTGGGGGTTGGAATATCACATCACCCACGTGTGTGTGTGTGTGTGTGTGTGTGTGTGTGTGTGTGTGTGTGTGTGTGTGTGTGTGTGTGTGTGTGTGTGTGTGTGTGTGTGTGTGTGTGTGTGTGTGTGTGTGTGTGTGTGTGTGTGTGTGTGTGTGTGTGTCTGTAAGTTAAAGATTTTGAGCCTGTTCACACCCAGTACACTTCCCATTGCCCTACTTTACAGGATCTGCTAATGTCTTCCACCTTAGAAGGACATTTGGTCTGGCCTCAGTCCTGTAAGCTCTATAGTACATGTGAAATCTGCATAACACTATAGTACAAGTAACTAGTTATGCAGGGGTTCTAATCTCAGTCCTGGCAAATATGTGTGTGTTTGTGTGTGTGAATCTGTAGGTTAAAGATTTTGAGCCTGTTCACACCCAGTACACTTGCTATTGCCCTACTTTAGTAGTCCTGCTGATGTCAGTCACCTTAGAAGTACCTTTTGGCAGCCCACAGCCCTACAAGCTCTGTGGCTCTTGTGATAATTGTGTAATGCTGTAGTACAAATAACTAGTTAGGCAGGAGTTTTAATCTCAGTTCTGGAAAATGTGTGAGTGTATTTGTGTGTGTAAGCATGTGTATGTGTAGGTTAAAGTATTTTGTGGCCTCTCTCACCCAGTACATCACCCATTGCCATACTTTACAATGGCTGGTGATGTTCCTCACCTTAGAGGTACCTTGGGACACCCTTCACCCTATAAGCTCTGTGGTGTGTGCGATAAATGCATAACACTGTAGTAGCAGTAACTAGATAGGGGTTCTAATCTCAGTCCTGACAATTGTGTGCGTGTGTGTGTGTGTGTGAGTGTGTGTGTGTGTGTGTGTGTGTGTGTGTGCACGCTCACGCAAAAAAAGTATTCTTGGTGGGTGGGTGTTTGTATGAGTATAGTTTTGCAATCATTTTGCTTTCAATCACCCATTACAACCCCCAATGTCCACTTTACAAGGCTCACTGTTGTTATCCACTGTAGAGTTAGCTGTACACACACTGCAGCCCTATAAGCTCAGTGCCACATGCAATAACTATGTAGCAGTATGGAATAAATAAGATAGGTGGCCCTTTTAATCCTTGGATACCATTCCCTACTCAGGAATCATAGACAAACACATTCAGCTAGGCATCAACCTTGATATTACTAGGTGGCTTGCAAACTGGCTCACAGATAGAACCCATGGTGTGAAATCAGTGGACTCCATGTCAGACTACCAACCGGTCAAGAGTGGAGTCCCCCAGGGTTTTGTGCTGGGTCCCCTCGTGTTTGGCATCTACAGCTCTGAAGCCAAGTACAACACAAAGGGACTCTGGCTGACAATGTTCGCAGATGACTGCAAGGTAGGTGCTATTACTACCTCCCTATGTGATGTTGACACCCTGCACAAAGGCCTCACTGAAACCTATAACTGGTGTCAGAACCCTGGACTTTAGCTCAATGCCAGAAAATGTGCCGCCGTCCCCTTTGGGAAAAACAGGCTTAAAACCTGAGCTTTGGCCAGCTAAGATCTAGCTGTATTCAACTGGACGTATAAGAGAATTTAAGTACCTTTTATCTGCACTTTTTTCAAATAATACAGCATTTTAATTGATTTATTTGTGTTGCATTTAATGTTAACTGAACTGGAAGTTTTGACTTTGTTTTATCAGTTAGTGTTTGCTAGATTTTATTGCCTGTTAGAATTCCTGCATAGACAGTAATTGCAGTCAGAGGTAGTCTCATTTATTGATATCCTTTTACTGCCTATTTAAGTGGTACATTTTGGAATATTTTCTGCTTAAAACCTGAGCTTTGGCCGGCTAAGATTTAGCTGTATTCAACTGGACCTATAAGAGAATGTAATTACCTTTTATCTGCACTTTTTTCAAATAATACAGCATTTTAATTGATTTATTTGTGTTGCATTGAATATTAACTGAACTGGAAGTTTTGACTCTCTTTTTTCAGTTAGTGCCCCACCCACCCTCCCTGGTTTTGTTTGGTGTTAATCTTGGTGGCTTTGAAATTGCCCATCCCTCTTGTAAATTTGTGTTTGGATACTCCTTCTGTGCCCATCTCATTTGCTCACTCAACTGAGTGCAGTGAGATAATATTCTGATTTCAGGCACTCCTACTGTGTACAAAGAGAGCTTCTGGGGAAAAAAATAAGCTTGTTTCCTGCCTTTCCTGTAAATGGTCTAGATGGTTTGTAGGCTTCTGAGCTGCCAAGCCTTTTTGTGTTGGAGGGAAGACTTCTAGCTTAATTTTGTTTCTTAGAACTAGCCAGTTTTCTAGTTTCAGCACTCAAATCTGTTTCTTTGAACTCAGCACTTGTTCAGAACTCATTGCAAGCAGTAAATAAGCTGCAAATTACTACAGCACTCAACTTTCCTCACTTGTCTAGAGAAAGACAGTTTTTAGTACTGAATAAATAAGCACCTATCCAGGCATGTCTAAGGGTCAGCTCCTGGTGATTTCTCCTGTCTATCTGATGAATCTGGGCATCTTGGGGCAATGCAGCAATTGCCTCATGTACACAGACAACCCTCTACTCTTACCACCCAACACTACAACCTGTGAAAGATGCACTTATATAGCCAAACTGGAAGCAAAGCTCTATTCACCCAAGACTGGACTAGACAGTCAAGAGGGGAAGGTAAACACTTGCAACACCCCACACTCAACACATAGTCCCTCAAAACCTACACCACCAAAACACACACATAGAAACACAAAACACACACCTACATTCGTGGAGGCTCTCATTAAAAACCTGCCCAAGCATTTGGGACCTCCAAAGCAGAAACACAAGAAACTCCACCCCCCCAACACAACCTAAATGACACATAGCCCACAAACTCAGTGTGCCACTCAACCACAGCCCATAAGGCATAACGTACCCAACACTCTAGTTATAGGTGACTCTATAGTCAGGCACACTGATGATCCTCTCACCAGGCTAAACAAGGAGATGGTTACTGTCAGCTGCCTGTCAGGTGCCAGGATCCGCCACATAACCCATGCACTCAGGTCACTCCACAACAAGTACAAATATGACACTGTCATTGTCCATGTTGGTGTGAATGACCTGAGAAGTACCTCCCTGGACTACATGAAAAGAGACATGGAGGAGCTCTCCGATCTTGTAGCTCAGGCAGTGTGAGTTTAATGACACGCTTTTAAATCTAAGAGCATTACAGATTTAAAAAGAAAAATGTAAGAAGTTTTGGGGTTTTATCTGGTGTATGTTTACTTGTTTTGGAAGTACGGTGAACTAATACAACGGTGTTTTTGTAATTTTTAGATACAAGAATGTTTTTAACTAAAATTTATATTTTTGTATTTCACTTTAAAACATTAATATGAATTAATTAATCGAATCATGTGATCTTGTCTAGAGTATAAATGAAAAGAAATGAGTTATCAACCTGTTTTACCTTGATAAAGCCCGGTAGCGACCGAGAGAAATCGCTTGGTTTTACATTGTACACAGTTTTGCAAAGTAGATCTAATAAAAGCTTTTTATTAAGCTGCGTTTGTGTTGGTATTGGCCACGCAAAAGGATTTATAGCATTTTGCCTGACTGTTGCTTTCCGGGTCCTGTTGTGCTGGACTTTGTTCTTTTAGGTATGAACCTAGCCCTGAGCAGCATCCTGCCATTACCCAGAATGATACCACAGTACAAGGACAAAATCATTGACTTCAACAATTGGCCAAGTGTCTGGTGTCATTCTAAGGGGATCTAGTATTTGTATGCCTGGGATGACATGATCGACAGACCATGATGCTTTGCCAGAGATGGCCTGTACCCATCACCCTTGGGATTCCTGATGCTGGATAAAGCTCTTGCCACCCCTATAGTGCCTTTTTTAGGCAATGTTCAAATGACAAATTCACCACTGTAACAGGTAAAAGCCGGCAAAATTTGAGAGTAATTCTACTCAATGCTAGAAGTCTAAACCTCAAAATGCACTCACTCAAGGCACTCCTTAAAATGGAGAACATTGACATCTGTGCAGTGATAGAGACTTGGTTCAAAGCTCCAGAGAGCACCCCTGCATTACCAGGCTATAATTCATATCACACCTTTCGGCCACCTAACCCGGAATGAAGCACTAAAGGTGGAGGTGTGTCCATATTCATTAAGGATATCCACACCTCCAGGCTAGTTGCACAGCGAAATGCATCCGAGATTATTCAAGTGCAACTAACTCGGGGTAAGACCGCAATCCAAATTGTAGCTTGCTACAGACCCCCCACCATGCCCCAGGATTCCCACTCCTCATTTCTTGATACACGGGAAAGTATTAGGGTACAACCCAACACCCTAATAATGGGTGATTTCAACTACCCCACCATTAACTGGGAAAACTACTCATGTACCAACTCTTTAGCTCAACATTTTCTGAAATTCATAAATTACAATGCCTTGGATCAACTTATTCACACCCCCATCAGGGGCAGCAATATCCTAGACCTGGTCATTACCAACATGGGCAACTGGTGTTCCACACCAGAGGTCAATTCCTAGTTGGTCAGATCCGACCACAAGCTTATCACCCTAGACATCCACATTCCACCCCACCCCCAATTTGGGAAATCACCGTAAAAACTTCTCCAAAGCCAACTTCACACTTCTTAAGACAGAAGTGGCAAACTTCATGACACCCATGTAGACGGACAATAGAGGTACAACTGCTGAATCCTACACAAATGCACTTTATAAGCACTTACACGAGTGCATGGATCATGCTATCCCTAATAGAACCAAGATGCTATCCTCCAGAAAAAGGAAGCCAATCTGGTGGTCCTCTGCTATAAACAAAATCTACAACAGAAGAAAGAAACTGTTGCAAAAAAGAGTAAAATCCCATGACTGGAGGAACTCCCTGGTCAACCTCAGTAAGAAGCTGAGATCCCTCATAAAATCCTCCAAAGCTAGTTATGAAAACAAAATTGCCACTGACTCTAAAGACAACCACAAAGCATTCTATAGCTATGTCAGAATCTCAATGGCAACACTCAGATCTGCTCTGAATTACAGCACAATGGCACTAAATATACAGAACTAACTGATATTGCCAACATCCTGGCAGATAGGTTCAGTGCTAACTTTACCCCCCTCTCACCCCCTAGGGGGCCCATCTCTATACCGTAAGAATGCAAAGTTCCTGTAATCACAGCTGCACAGGTAAAAAGCACACTCTCCAAAGCCAAGAACACAGCATCCATGGGACCTGACAATATCACAGGCTGTGTTCTACATGAACTACAGAATGAACTGGCACCCTACCTAAGTACCATGTTCAATCATAGCCTCACCTCAGGCTTTATGCCCACTGAATGGCACACAGTGATGGTTATCCCACTCCACAAAGGGGGAGCCACAATGGACCCCGGCAACTACTGCCCCATTAGCCTGATGAGCCTGCTCTGCAAGGCCATGGAACATATCATCATGGAACTCATAAACAAAGACATTGGTAATCTCCAAACTCTGGACCCTAACCAGTTCGGGTTTGTAAAAGGCAGATCATGTCTCCTAAACCTGACTGACTTCTTTGAAGCAGTCACCAAAGCTGCAGATGAGGATAAAGTGGTTCACACAGCTTATCTAGATCTTGCCAAGGCTTTCGACACCATCTCCCCTCTGGAATTATAGATAAGCTCACTAAACTAGGTATTAATCCCTATGTCACAAGATGGGTTGCCAACTGGCTCACAGACAGATCCCACACTGTGAAAGTAGCAGACTCCAAATCCAACTTCAGACCAGTGACAAGTGGAGTACCACAGGGTTAAGTTCTGGGTACTCTCCTGTTTGGTATCTACTTCTCTGAAGTACAGGCTAATGCAGAAGGTCTTTGGCTAACAAAGTTTGCAGATGACTGCAAACTAGGAGCCATAATTGAAACTCCTAACAATGTGGACATACTACAAAAGGGACTCACTGAGACAGATGCCTGGTGTCAAAGCCATGGCCTGAAGTTCAATGCCAAAAAAGTGTATTGTCATCCCCTTTGGTAAAAACTCTCTACCCATGAACTACCACATAAGTGGTAGTCTACTTAATGCCAAAAGTGTAATAGGAGACCTTGGGACACAGGTGGACAGTAGTCTCTTCTTTGATAATCACATCACCACAGTGGTCAGGAAATCCTTCTACGTGGCTCACCTCATCACAAAAGGTTTCTCATCCAGAAAAAAAGTGGTTATTGTTCTCCTCTACTCACCACTCATTAGAACCATTATAGAGTACAATGTCCCTTTTGGTATGTACCTTACAAGACATCTACAACAACTGGAAAGGATACAGAAATACCTCACAAAGTGGATTACTGGCCTTAAACAGATGTCCTACACAGACCATCTCAAAAAACTCCAGCTTTACTCCGTCATATATCACCTACTCAGAGGTGATCTCTACCTAACATACAAAGCTATGCCAAACCCAGAGCTGTTGGACATGCACCACTTAAAGAAATCCCAATCCCTCTGAGCTACACACTCTAGGGACCTAAACCACCACATTAAACAGAACATGCTGGAGGGATAGATCCTGTCCCAGAGACTTCCCATACTCTGGAACAAACTACCTATGTATGTGAAACAGAGCTCCTCATTAGCACTCTTCAAGAAAAATCTTAATGATTGGATGGAAAATAGGAAATTCACCCCAGGGATCACTTCTGTGGCTCTGCTCAACAGGGCACAAGAAAATAATTTTCTTGGGTGGCGAATGCCAGGGTACCTTTTTGGCTAGGCTTATATAGGCCCTAGGGCTAATAGCCTAGTACCTACCTATGAATTACCACATTGATGGTAGTCTACTGAAAACTGAAGTAATTATAAGAGAACTGGGAACACAGGTTGACAGTGGGCTCTCTGTTGACCACCACAGTGCCACTGTGTTCAGAAAGTCCTTCTGTGTTTCACATCTCATAACTAAGGGTGTTGCAGCCAGGAAGTAAGAGGTCATTGTCTCCCTCTATTCTCCCCTCATTAGGTCAGTCAATGTGTACAATGGCCCATTTGGCATGTACCTCACTGGACACCTGCAACAACTTGAGTGGCTGCCAAAGTACCTCACAAAGAGGGTCCTAGGCCTTAAACACTTGCCCTATATTGACAGACTCCAGTAACTCCAACTATTCTCTGTCTCATATTGGCTATTTACAGGTGATCTCTGCCTGACTTACAAAGCCATGTCTGACCCAGTTATGTCAGGAATGCTACATCTAAAGAACCCAGTCCGTCCAGACCATATGCCCCAGAGACCTACACCCCATTTCCACAATCAGCTGAACATGCTGGAGGGACAGGTTCATAACCCAGAGACTGCCCATGCTATGGAATAGACTTCAGATACATGTCAAGCAGACTACCTCACTGGTGTTCTTCAAGAGAAATCTGGATGAGTGGATAGGGAATAGAAATCCCACCCTGGGTATCACTCCAGTGGCTATACTCATTAGACACACTGGGGACTATCATCAGGTGGCATGATGCCAGGATATTCCCATGGGCTCAGCTTGTAAAGGCTCCATGGCCATTTGCCTAGTACACACCTATGAACCTGTGGATCTCAGTACTGGCAAACATGTGTGTGTGCATTAGTGTGTATAAATGTATTTGTGAGTGTGTAAGCATGGGGGTGAGAACAGTTTTAGGCCCTTCTCACCCAGTACACCTACCATTGCCATACCTTACAAGGGCTAGTGATGTTATTCACTATATAGGTATGTTGGGACACTCTTCACCATATAAGCCCTGTGGTGCATGCGGTAACTGCTTAACACTATAGTACCAATGACTACATAGTTACGGGTTCTAATCTGACTACTGGTAAATGTGTGTTTTTAAGTGTGTATATTTGTAGAATACAGCATTTTGAGGCCTCACTCTCCCAGTACACTGCCCATTGCCATACTTTACAAGGGCTGGTGATGTTGTTCACCTTAGAAGAACTGTAGGACACTCTTCACACTATAAGCTACATGGCACATGTGATAAATGCATACCACTGTATTAGCAATGAATAGATAGGTAGGGTTCTAATCTCAGTCTTGGCAAGTGTGTGTGTGTGTGTGTGTGTGTGTGTGTGTGTGTGTGTGTGTGTGTGTGTGTGTGTGTGTGTGTGTGTGTGTGTGTGTGTAAACTATATCCTGTGCATGTGTCTGAGTCAGAACTATATCCACTGGGGGGATGTGTTTTACATTTTTAGGCCATAGTACTCCCATTACACATTCCAAAGTCCACTTTACAAGGCCCACTGTCTTCATCAGCCATCGAGGTATCTGTTGAAACTCTTCAACCCAATAAGCCCTGTGCCGTGTGAAGGAACTATGTAACAGTATGGACTGACTAGCAAGATAGGCAGGTCTGCTAATCTGAGTCCTGGCAAATGTGTGTATGAGTGTATTTGTGTGTGTAAGTGTGTATAACCTAGGTTTGAGTATATTGGGCCCATTCTCATCCAGTAAATCACCCATTGCCATACTTTACAAAGCCTGGTGATGTTGCTCACCTTAAAATTACCTTGGGAATCTCTTCACCCTCTAGGTTTTGTGGCACGTGCAGTAAATGCATAACACTGTATTAGCAATAACTTGATAGGTAGGGTTTCTAATTTCAGTTCTGGCAAGTGTGTGTGTGCATGTGTGTGAGAGAAAACTATAGCCATTGGTTGGCTGTATGTTACAATTTTAGGCCATGGTACTCCCAGTACACATCCCAAGGTCCACTTTACAAAGGCCACTTTTCACATCCACTGAAGAGGTATTTGTGGATACTCTTCAGCCCTATAAGCCCTGTGGCAAGTGAAACAGTTATGTCACAGTATTGAATGAATAACATGATAGGCAGGGCTGCTAATGCCAGTAATGGCAATTGTGTGTGCATTGATGTGTATGTATAGTAGTGTTTGTGAGTGTGTAGACTTGTAGGTGTCTAATGAGTCCTTCCACATCCAGTACACACCCCATTGCCATACCTCACAAGGGCACGTGATGTTATTCACTTTACAGGTACCTTGGAACAGTCATCACACTATTAGTTCTGTGCCACCTGCAATAACTTCATAACACTGTAGTACCACTAACTAGATGGGTAGGGGTTCCAAAACAAACACTGGCAGCTGTGCTTGTGTGTGTGTGTGTGTGTGTGTGTGTGTGTGTGTGTGTGTGTGTGTGTGTGTGTGTGTGTGTGTGTGTGTGTGTGTGTGTGTGTGTGTGTGAGTGTGTGAACTGTATTCTCTGTGTGTTTGGTCAACACAATATCCTCTAGGGGTGTGGGGTTTACCAATCTGAGGTGTGTCCTACCCACTACACTTACCACTGTCCACTTCACAAGGGCTGCTGATGTCAACCACATTACCTGTATACAACGCTTAGCCCTATAAGCTCTGTGGCACTTGCAGTAACTGTTACACAGACCTGGTAAATGTGTACATATACAGCTGTACCTCGGCCCTGACATGATCAATGTGTTACCACTCTGCCATACCCCTCTTTGCCAATTTCTGCAGGGCCACCTCCTGCTGATGCACAGACACCTAGAACGCAAACAGAATACAGCATGTGAAACTACATTCAGTCAACATTACTAACACCAAAAATGCATCATGGCTGAAAAGGTATACACAATCTGAAGTGTACCAATTACAAATGCTAGCTGACAGCACCTTCCACAGCATTACATAGCTTAACTGTACTTAATTCACCCTGTGAATCAAAACCATATTAGCATGTCCCTGCATTGGTGGTATGGATGGTAGGGATGTGGCACAGGTATCATCATATGCACAGGGTGTTGTGTGGGTTTGCCAGAGGCCTAGGCTGGGCCATACAGTTGACATAATGTGTGTGTTTGGAGGGGTGTTCTATGAATGGGCCATGCAAAGTTGGTGTGTGTGTGTATGTGTGTGTGTGTGTGTGTGTGTGTGTGTGTGTATGTCTGAAGGTAACCTGGCTATGATGGTGATGTGTCTGTGTATGTGTGCACGCAGTCACGCCATGTGGCTGTCCTATACAGGGTTATGTTGGACCATGGCAGGGTGCACAGTTCACTGTCTCTGGCCATGGACACAGGAATTGGTCCTGCCAAGGGGTCTCACTGGCACCACCAGGCCCAAGGCCAGATGCAGTACTGCTTCCTGATGGTGATTGCTGTCTGCTAGATCCATGTCCCTGACAGGACCAGCCAGGACCGCGTGCCCATGGCCTGCTCTGTTGTGGTGTGGACAGCACCTCCCATTCAGTAGCACTGGTGGTACTGCTACTACAGGAGTGTGAAGGTGCAAGGCCCCATAGACTCTCAGCTGATGTTGGTGCTGACCTATGTCCATGTGACCAATGCCTATCTCCCACTACATGCTCTTGCACAGACATGCCATGGTCGAGGATTGCCAAGGACTCACCCCACCATCTATTCATGACCTCAGTATTTTGATGTGTGGCCTCAACAAGGTCATGTATGTCTCCACATAAGCCAAGAAAAGTTGCATCCAAGACCCTGAGTATTTGACTGGTGTTGTGTTCTCTACATGACTGTGTATCCATGACAGCCTGAAACATGCATTTGGTGACATCTGCTGTGGCACTTACAACAATGGCTTGATGTGCAGCAGTCCTCCTTCGAACAACCCTGTCCATCCACCTGCGTGGGACCTTGTCTGCACTCTGGCTATGGCTAGTGGCTACACTCACACTTGCCATAGTCATCACACTAGCCTGTTCCATGCCATCACCTGCCAACTGTCCATTATCTGTTGCTGCTGGGGATGGGGTATGTGCGGGTATTGTGGCTGTATGCAGGGACATTGTGGATGACTGTGGGATGCCAACTGATGGCACAGATTCAACCCGTGACAACCCCACCTGTGCCCCACTATGACTAGCATCATTGTCAGAGTCTGCAGAGACACTGACATCAGATTCTGAGTGGGAGAGACCACAACCACCATGTCCACATGTGAGAGGAAGACAACATATGTAAATAAATACCTGCACTATAAGGTTTGCTGGTACACACACACACACACACACACACACACACACACACACACACACACACACAGACACATACAGGTAAGGTGGCACAAAGGCATTACACAGACCTCACAATAGCCAACTGGTGACATTCACAACACAGTCAGACCACAACATGCACACTCTGAACAGGCCCTCAACATCATGCATTGCAGCTCTTTCCACTTAATGTTACTACTAATAGATACCTCTGGAATATGTGAGTAGTGTTAGTAGGTGATGGGCCTTCACCTATCACACACTGCAGCCATGTACACATTATTGCTGTTCACCTGTATAGTACAATGGCAACTCCTACAGAACATACCTCTCAACTGTAAAGAGTTTGGCTGAATGTCTAAATGTGTGACTCATATTTTGGTCTGTCCTTCAGACATCCTGCATTTGTCTGACACATTACTGGGATGATCTGAGGATTGGCGTCACTAGTTAATGACATAATTGAGTTTCACACTTCAAAACCTGCAGTAAATGTATGTTAAAACCAAACCAGTTACTCTAACAACCTCCTAAGCTTACAATGGATATAATAAGTGTACACACCTCTGTTAACATGCCAGCTTTTTCTGATATATAACATGAGACTACATACATCATGTCATAATGTTTCCCACCTTTAATGTGACCTATAACCTGTGCAATCCAATTGAAGAACAAACCCATCAGTTAGGGATAATGTATAGAAAATGAAATACGTACAATAGGCTGGTTACATGACTTTGCACACCCTTATACTAATACTTTGTTAAAGCATGTTTTTATTTAATTACAATAGTCAGTCCTCTTGGGAAGGTGTCTGTTAGCATGGCACATCCTGACTTAGCAATATTTGCACACTCTCCTTTGCAAACCCCCTCCAACTCTGTCAGATCATGGAGCACATCTCTTGTGCACAGCCCTCTTCAGGGCACACCTACAATTTCCTATTGGATGTAGATGTGGACTCTGGCTGTGCCATTCCAAGATGTTGATAGTCTTTTGGTGAAGCCATTATTTTTCTGATTTGGATGTATGTTTTGGGTCATTGTCATGTGGAAAGGTGAGATTCATCTTCATCTATAGCTTCCTAGCAGACACCTGAATATTTTGGGCAAAAAGCGAATGGTATTTAGAATGGTTCATAATCCCCTCCACCTTAGCTAAAGACTCACTTCCAGCTTATGAACAGCAACCCCAAAGCAGGACATTGCATCACCAGGCTTCACTGTAGGGATGGTGTTCTTTTGTTGATGAACAGTGTTGTTATTGCGCCAAACAAACCATTTGGAATTGTGGTCAAACAGTGCAACCTTGGTCTCACTACACCATAACACATTTTCTCACATGATTTTGGAAACCTGATGTATTGTTCTTGAGAATTCAGCAAGACCAGGATGTTGTTCAATGTGAGAAAATGCTTCCATCTTCCAACCCCACCCCATCAGCCAGACATGTGGAGAATATGGGAGATTGTTGTCACATGTAGTCCACAACCAGCACCTGCCAAAGATTCCTGCAACTCCTTTTGTGTTGCTGTAGTTTTCCTGGCAGCCTCCCTAACCAGTTTGGCCTTGTCTTTCAACACATTTGAAGGGATGTCCACTTCTTTGCAATGTCACTTATGTCCCGTGTTTTCACCACCTTTTGATGACTGTTGTCACTGTGTTCCATGGTATATGCAGTGCTGTGGAAATGTTTTTGTACCCTTCTCTGGGCTGATACCTTTCAACAATGACATCCCTTTGATGCTTTGTAAGCTCTATGTAAACCGTGGCTGTTGCTGTATCAGGCAACTGGGTAAATATCAGGAAAATCCTAGTAGGACAGCAGACCGTTATTAGGTGTTAATCTAAGAGTCCCTGTAATTGATGGCAGGTGTGTACCCAGGAAGATATAATGCTGTAATTATATCAAAAGCTGCTTCAACACAATATTAGCTTCAGCCCGTGCACACTTATACATCTAGCTTATCGTACATTTTGTATTTGTCATAATTGTTCCCCTAACAGATCTGTTTGTTTTACAATTGTATTGTACAGGTTATAGGTCCCATTAAAGATTGGAAGAGTTTGGAAATGTTTTATAGTGGTCTCATTTTTGTATATCACAGATACTTGGCATTTTAACAGAGGTGTTTACAGCTTTTATATGCACTGTATAAGACTATTTTTTTAAAATATGTCCGTAGTTTTGGGCCATTGTCCCCCCATTCTGTCAGTCTTTCTCCAGATGTCTTGCAATGACAGGTTGTGAGGTATGCTACAGATATGTTAGATCTCCTGCAAATAGGCCCCTGTGATGACTACTGTGATGTAATGCTGTTAACCCCATCACAAGTGAACATGCACATATCACAATATGGCTGAGAGTAACAGTTGTGTGCATGGTAACATGCATGATCTTAACATGCATGGGGTACTGGTGAGCCACAACAGGACAATCCCACTCTCACTGGCTTCAGGCTGCTGTCTCACGTCCAGACCAGAGAGGCCTATGTCGTTGTGGGGGAGAGGTATTGTCAGCAGGCTCACATGTGGCATTGGTATAAGATGAATGCTACTTTTCTGAACATGTACAGATAATACAAAATTTGCCGTCCTTCACCATATATGTGCACTTGTGTGCCTTAGAAAACCCCATCCACAAATGCAGTTTGATCTGACATATGCATCTAGATACTCTACAGAATCCAGTATGACTGCTACAGTGTTCAGTTGATGTGCACTGGGGCCTTACCTCGATGCTCCTTGCCTGTTGGCTGGGTGCCACCCACCTCCATGACTTATGTTTCTTGGCTTGGCTGGTATGTGGGAGCTTCCTGAAGGTTGGCAAGGGACTCCTCTATTGCCATAAGTAGGGCCTGTGTGGCAGGACCCCCACCTGCAGCAGTATTGTCCCTGGCCTTGGCAGCAGCCCTTTGCCAGGCACAACTGTAACTGCTATCTCTAAAAAAAAAAAAAAAAAAAAATCTTGCTTTTGCAGCTTCCTGTCTAGTTTTGTATTTTTACTGACCTTTTTCCTGCTTTGCTTTCAAGCCCTGCTATCTGCCGTTCTTTTGCTTGCAGCCTTAATTGGCGTTGATTGCCCATGAGAAGCAGCCTGTTTAAGCATGCCCGGCTCAGCAAAGTTTAAACTCTTTAAACAATCAGAAGGTCTGTTCTTCAATTTTTCCCTTAATTTTGCTCTAGAACTTACCAGTTTAAATTTTCACTTTTTTCAAAAGACTGCAGCTGTGCCAAAGCTAAACACTTTTCAAAAGCTTTCTTATCTCTTAAGCATATCCCTTGTCTTATAAGCATTCTCCTATTAAGTCATAAGCCCTCCTTAGAGTATCAAGCTACTATAATATGCCAAATCTCATTACAAAGCAAAACCCCCCCTGCTGCCCACCCACACCTAAACCCCTCACTTCTGTCTCATACCAAACTTTAATTCTTTTCTGGTCTGTCCTGGGTCAGATGCGTGGCGTCCTCTGTAGTCTGGAACAAGTTTACAGAGAACTTGGTACACGCGGAACAACCTCATGTCACTCCTCCTCTTGTGTAACACTAACACTTGTGAACTAACACTAGCCAGACTGGACTGCTGAGAGCTCAACTCAGACTGGGGCAGAAGAGACCAGGCAGGAGCAGGACACACAAGAGGCAGGACCAGACACACATAACCACAATACACATCTCACATAACTCAACACACACAACACACAAAAACATCTGAGTAAAAGGTAAAATTTACCTAAACAGCCTCTGACAGCAGTACCAAACAAGCAGAGAGCAGCCCAAAGACACACAACACACAAACAACACATAAACAACAAACACACAACACAAAAAACACATAAACTTAAGGCCAAATACAACACCAAACACTTAAAGCATAGACACCAAACTCCATATATCATATAGGTGACAGATAGTCAGCAGACTGAGCCCCAGACTGAGTCTGAGTCAGCTGCCCAGGGGGAGCTAGTAAAAGGCCATAAAGCAAGCACTCAGGTCTCTCACTCAGTCTACAACAATTGTCACAAACAGCACTCAGTCATTGGGTGTTGTCGCTGACCACGCGTCCACCGACACTGAGGCGGAGACAGAGGAGCTCTCTGATTATGTAGCCCAGGCAGAGCTCTATGACCCTGAGCCCAGGCAGTATCCTACCCTCACCTTGAGTGATATACTGATGACATGATAAATGATGGAATAATAATATAATTTTAAGGTGTCATTTAATCAAAGGGATCAATGTCTGTCTCTGATGCTGGTGTCTGTCTGCCATTCAACTTGCTGCTTCACAAGGCACCTGTTGCTGAGGGCGGCTAGGCTATTCTCCTTTGGGCTGCGGATATTGGCAAAGGCTCTTTAGGGCCTTTTGGCTCAAATTTTCCCCCACACCCCTAGAACAAAAAACAAAAAAAAGAAAAAAAAAACTAAGGGTAATGCCAGAAGTCTCCATCTCAAGATGCCTCAGATGCGCCTCGGGGCTCTTTCTCAGTATGAGAACGTATGGTGCTGTCTGTGTGAACCTGGAACAAGGGTTCAAGAGCACTGAGCACACCCAGGTTTCACCTCTCACCTCTCAGCACTCACAGGCCCCAAAATCAAACAACCAAGAAACCAGGGGTCGTGTCCATATATTCATAAGGACACCCACCACATAGGTTCAAGGCAATGCTGCATGCATCATCCAGAGTTGTGCAATTAACCACTAAAAATAGGCAATGCTCTGCAATTTGTTGTAGCATGTTACCCCCCCTCTCAAACTCAGGAACCTCACATGGCCTTCCTGAAAAAATTGGAGGGATATAAATGTATAAACCAAACACCACCATACTAGGTGATTTCAAACTACCTAATATAGACTGGGAACAAAACTCAAGCCAAACACTCCTAGCCAAAAGGTTCCTGGAGTTCATAAACTCAAATGCCATGGAACAACTAGTCACCATCCCAGGAGAGAAAACATACTTGCTAAAGTAGTTAGGAAAACCTTCTACATTGCCCACCTGATCATGAAGACATCTAGATCATCAAGGGAGGTCATCGTCCCCTCATTCTCATCTAGACTATGATTATGATTGAGTACAATGCCCCATTGTATCTTGACCCGAACACCAGCAGCAGCTGGAAAGGCCCAAAAAAAAGTTCCAAAAAAAAGGATAAAGCAAAAAAAATATATGTATATGACTGAAAGAACTGAACAGCTCTATTCTCTCTCTCTCATACTGTGCTGAGGAGGTGGGTGGTGCCTGACATATAAGGCCATGTCAAACCCCCAGATTTGATGATATGCTTCACCTCAAAAATCTAGATCCCCTCAGAACCACAAGGGCAGGAGACTTAAACCTAACAAAATCCCAGTACATGTGAGGCAGTGCCCTTGGGCAGATAGCCTAGTATGAACCTATGAACCTATGAATGTATCAGGTCAGTTGCCCAATGCCTGATCTGATGATATGTGCATCCATGGTGGCCCAAGTTGTTAACTCTGTAGACATGGTCATCCCACAGGGTGATCCACTCCCGCAGATTGTCTTGGCCATGGCCAAACATCACCTCGTGGTGCTGGATAATGGGATCCATGATGGCTGCATTTCGGCTGCAGTATAAGATGGTTGTCTTTGCTGCTGCATGTCACCTGGAAGACATAAACAGGGAAACACATCACAGGACCTTATACATTGGTAAAAGTTATTTATAGAACCTGCACATCAACATTGACTATCATTAGCCACCACTCACAACCACATCATACCCCTGTCATCTGTCAGCACGATATGAACCTGCATTGCACTCCTGGTCCTGATGTGTCACGTTCCCCCCATTGAGGGCCAGCACATTGCATAACCCAAAATTCATCATTCACCTTTGTATGGAGGGATGACAGTTCCCATGTACCTTGCAGATGGGATGTCAGTGGTGCTCAGGCTTTGCTTGCGTACAGTGTTTAATGGAGCTGAGAGCATATGCATGAGTTCATGTAGGATGCAGACTAGAATGTTATCAGGTCCCATGGAGACTTACTTTTGTTGACTTTGAATAGGCATTATGCCCCTGCTCCCTGATGATGAGGGGAGTGGTGTAGGTGGTGTGCATATCCACCTATACTGATGGTGGGACAGGGGGATGATGTTTGCCCTTAACCTGTCTGTAGCAGTTTGGCTATAGCTATGTTGTGTGTGCATGTGGTGTGGTTGACCACCATTATAGGGTGGGGTGGGTTGTTGCCTCTGAGATTGAAGACATATGTGAAGACGGCCTTGTGATTGGCCTTGGTGGATGTGTCCAATCTGCAATCATAGTTAGCCTTACAGTAATTCCCCTGTGACCTTATATGCTCATTCGGACAAAGGTTGACTTGCTTCCAAGTCGGTGCCTGCTCCTACTTGGCCCTGTACAGTGAATATAGCAACCAATTATGTGGCTTGTGTATTGCTGCTGTCCAGCAAAGAGGATTACCCTACCTTGGTAAAGGCAGGTTTTACGAGTGAGGTGTTGCTGAGTCCATACAGCTATGTAGGTGCTCATGTAGCTGTCTGTAGTAGGCATGGACACAAGGTCATAAAACAGTTGGACACCTCTCCAATTTCAACCTGATAATCCTGCTTATTCTAGTACCCATGTCTGTGTCAGGGCAATCCAACAACCAGTAGCTGCAGAAAGTTATGTATGTTGGATGCACGGAAACTAAGATTACACATGTGTACAACATGTACAGTTTATTTACCTGACATTTTGCATCCCATGTCTGTTGTTATGAGGCTTCCAGGTATACCTACTCATACATATATGTGGACAGGTAATATGTGAAATACATTTCTGTTCTATGTCAGTATGACAAACTGTATTTATACCCCTGCTGCTCAGTCATACCTCTCAACCTGTTGGAGCAGGACATCTGGAGGACACCGTATATACATGGGGGGCATCTGCCCAAAATTAGTGACACTTTCTTAATATTGCTGTAACACACTTAAGTCATTTGATAACACAGTAGCCTTTGCATTCACAGAAATACCCTGGAGGATGTCTGACACTCATATGTATGCTAGTATGTTCTAATGTCAGTCTTCACAGATTTGCCAGTGATTTGACATACATAACAGAACTCTATGAGTAAATGACTACAAATGTGAGGCACACATATGGTCAGCATGCATAACACTGGACAGTTGAATGGTATGAGCTCAGTATATCACATGCAGTTCAACACACACATCTGCAGCACTAGTTTATTATGCAAATACCCTGTATAGATCTCTCAGATTTGTGAGACAAACGTTTATCATAGTTGTATTCACAAGTAACATATGGATATCTATGACATCCCAGTAGCTGGCCTAGCAGTGTCACAGTCAGTATTGTTCAACACACACTCCAGTCATATGTGAGCCATTCCTTCCTGGGGTGACTCAGGGGCCTGAGCTGTTATCTATGTCACAGCAGACAGACCCACATGCTATGGCCATGGGTGCTGATCAGCACTATATCAGTACAGCAAGTCTTGTTGAGACATATTAGTTCAACATCCTATATCCCATTATTGCATACCCCCTACTGCATTCCATTACATGCTTACTTGTTTGTCATACCTTTTTTCCCAATTATTGTTGGTTTGGATTCCAGTTCCTGTTTCTGTTTCAATCTGTGTGTGTCTCTCTCTCTGTCTACCCTTGCAGATGTATAGGCCTGTTTTGCATAGGCTGCGGCTTGCCTTTTGTAGGTAATGCTCATGAGCAGGTGATGGGCTGTGCACCAGTTGGTGTCCCTCACTTGCTAATTGCATGCAGAACAGCTGTGGTGTTATTCCTATAACCAATGGCATGGCAACACAGTCCCATAACTGAGTACTTCATGTGAGCATTGCCCCTTTTCCTTGCCTGTGAGGGGGACATCATGGAGGTGTGTGAACAACAGCATCACAGAGGGTAGTTGGAAATAAATCTTACAACAAAACATGTGGTGACAGCCCAACCAAATGGGGGAGAAGGTCCCAGACTTAAGACAAAATGTGAGTATTGTGTTATACATTTGCATTCATGCTAATTTAACAGGATTTGTGTGGACATGAATATTCTGTGTGGGTATCAGTCTGACAGTGTTATGTGATTGACATAACTCTCAACCGTAGGGCTATCCACAGAATGGCCAGAGGTTTGACTGTTATTTTTGGTCTGTTCCTCCGACAGTTGTTGTCCTTGTCAAATCAGTAGTATACAATGGGTATTGCAGTCAGTAAATGCTAACTTCCATTTGTTTCTGACTTCATATCCCTCAGTTCAGATATGTTATAATAAACCCTGTAACACCAGCAACTTTCTCGGTTTATAACAGCAATGTTTCAATTATGCCCCTGTGTTTGGGCCTCTGTCCCCCAATTATGTCAGGCTTTGTCCAGATGTCATGCAATAAGAGGTTGATATGTATGGTATATCATTAGTTAGTGTCTTCCTTCCTGATATCATCTCAGTGATGTAGCAGAATGCCAGACATGTTATGAGGAAGAGGCCATATATATGAGTACAGAGCCTGGACATTATGTGGGAATCCATACAGTTGAGGGGTCTGTGTATGTGTAGCAATTGTTAACAGATTGTCAGGATTGTGTAGCAGTGTAGTGTGCAAATGCTTGTTGCGCTGTGTAGGAAGGGGGTTACATTTAAGTGTCATGGCTCCTTTTCTATGTGACTATGCATGCTGCTCCAGTTTCTGATGGTCTATTGGCTGTATATGTTTGTAGGGACAGACTGAGACATGTTCTGTACCATAGGAGTTGGACTGCACTGTGACTTGGAGCAGTATATGTAGGGGTAGTGCATGAGTGTCATACATAATATTTTCTATGTTCACACAGTCATTATAGTCTACTGTTCATTTGGCTTACCACTATGTCACTGTGACTGTGGTGAAATTGGTTGTGGGTATGCAGGCTCACACCCGTGACTGTTTTTCACGACTATTACATCTCTGTAGTGCCTGATATATTTGCAAATGCATGTGTAATTCCCCATAGCTGACTTGGGGGAGTGTTGTGTCAGTCTAACTGTAGCTTGGATGGTGCTTGGTGACATGCTAAGCAGCTCAGTGTACTTTCCCTAATATCATGTTATGTCCAGATATTCGTAGAATGCCCAGTTGTCTGGCTCATATCTTTGGTCTGGTCCCCATAAGTGTTGTGTATGTCTGACAAATCAGTGGGATGATGTGAGGGTTTCAGGTACTAAACAATGAGAAGCAAATGAGTCCTGGAGTTGTGTTATTTCTGTCAATATATGTTAGAACAAACAGTGTTACTGTAGCTACTATCTCAGCTTATTTAGTCAAGTATTTCAGATATATCCCTATTTTCATGGATTTCTCCCCCACTTTGTCAGGGTTGGTCTAGATTTGTTGCCCTTGGGGGTCCTGAGTATACCTCTCAACTGTCAAGATAGTTGCAGAATATCCAGGTTTATTGCTCAAATTTGTCTCTGTTCCACAAATTATTGAAATACATCCCTAGTTATGACCCATTGTCCTCCATTTTTACAGCCTTTGCCCAGATTTCTTGCACTAACAGGTTGAGAGGTATGGTTCTGAGATATGAGTGCACTACATGTTATGAACGTGTGTTTGTGTGTGTGTGTGTGTGTGTGTGTGTGTGTGTGTGTGTGTGTGTGTGTGTGTGTATATATATATATATATATATATATATATATATATATATGTATATATATGCATATATTTAGCTATATATATATATATGTGTGTGTGTGTGTGTGTGTGTGTGTGTGTGTGTGTTATATATATATATATATATATATATATATATATTATATATATATATATATATATATATATATATATATATATATATATATATATATATATATATATATATATATATATATATATATATATATATATATATATAAAACCTGAGTGATTCCACTAAGTTTTTTCCCTACTGTTGATTGACTCTGTGCATGATATGTTTAAAAAAGCATCAGAAATTCCTACAGTTTAAAAGGTGTAGTGGTACATTGCTCTGACTATAGTGTATAGGGTCCTGGATTCAAAACTTGGCAGGGCTGATTATTTTGTTGCTAGGCAGAAAAGTGGTTGATGGAGACAGAGTGGTTTAAGCAGTTTTAAGCAGCTTTAAGTGTGTTTGCACTGGTTTGCGTGACACTAAGCGATGCCAAAATATGATTAACCTTACAGATGCTTAATCCGTTTTGGCTTCACTTAGCATTGCGCAAATTCACTTATGCCCTCTTACTCCTGCTTACACCCACGCTAATTTGTTTAGAAGAAAAGAAAAAAGGGTTATAGGAAAGTGGTGAGAAAGGGGCATGCAGAGGGATGAACAATATGAAAGGTAGCTAGGGATGTGCAGGACGGATGTAGGGAAGGTCCATAGCTGTCCATTCGTAATACAGCAACAGCTGTTTATTTGAACAGGATTTGGAGGTGAAGTTGGACATTCAAACCCCAGAGAAAGGGGTGAGAACAATAGAAATGTGTTGCAAGCCCAATGGACTGGATTACATGTGTCCAGTGGACACCTGTGTGAAATGGACAGCCATGTATGGGGTGATGATTGTTTTGGGGAAAGAGGCCCTTTTTCCTTTGTTAAGGTGACAGTGGGATGTTGAAGAAGGATTGTAGGTACATCTGGGGAGGTAGGTTGGGTAGGGAGACAGACAAGACAGAACAGCAGAAAGGGGCAGTGTATGATGTGGGGGTAAACAACTTGGACAGGGAGGGTGTTGGGAATCAGAGGTTTATGAGCCCCCATATGGATACAGTGGGACTGACATCCCCATTTGCAGGCAGTCATGACTGCACCTTCACAGCACCGACAGTGGCTGTGCCGGGGGGGCTGGACAGAAGGGGCAGCTTACTACTCAAGGTGTGCCAGGTGGCCCTCCATCTGGTGCAGCTGGCCACCCAACTCTGAGCAGATGACACTGCACACCATACCCAGGAACTGATGGCGGATGACAGGCTCATCTCAGCAACTGTCCCCAGGTGGTGCATGGCCTGCAGGAGATGAAATTCCATGGTGGGTCCCAGATGTGCAGGACCCCATGCCATGACCAGATGGGGTGGGACAGGTGAATCTGCTGGGATCAGCCTTCCCAAATGTGCTATGGTGTTGAGGTATTCCAAGATATATTGCTTAGTAATGAACACAGCATTTCAATATTAGATTTAAAGGCGTGCATGAGTGTTCAATTAACCCAAAATAACAGATGTGGAACAGTTGCATAACAAACATAACACATACATAACTAGAACAATAGTAAGGATTGTAACAGCATGCCAGTAACAATGACAGCAACAGGCCATCAACAATGGTATTTAGACAAGGTATTTTAACATTAAACCAATTAATTATATGAACAATAATGTAAGATATGTCCTGACATTAGGTTTGGTAACAACATACCTGTAGTATATTAATAATAATTAGTAATGCAGATGAGGGGTGGGGAGAGAGAAGAAGGGTCCATTAACAACTGCATAGGCATCTATTTTTACAACAGTACTGCTCAATACTCTAGAGGTCTGCCATCACTTTACAACTACCTATGGCCTACCTATGACATGCCCATATTTTTGAGATGGGCCATGTAGTCGGCCTTCTGTACAATGGTGCCCACATGGTGGGAAACTGTCAGGTTGCTACCAAGCTCAGTGCACAAGTCAACTCACACCTGATTGCATGCTCAGTACAGTATTACTGTCATACTTAATGTGGATGACATCTGCCACACCAGGGGGATTGATGGCTCTTCTGGCATTTTGTTTGCGGAAATGCTTCTTGTATTGGTCAGCAATCAGGTCACTGCCTCTTGAGGGATGACCACATCAGTAGGGGGATGTAAGACAGTGGGTGGCTTGCAAGCATCCATGCACCACTTCTATTGTCCTGTACCTCAGATACAAACAGTAGAGGCCCCCAGAACAATCCTTGGGGTACACTGTTGTGATGAATCTACTATTAGAGGTGGGTTCTACTACTTTGACTGAGTGGCTACTATCATTGGGCCAGTTAGCTACCCATCTGTTAACCTACAGGTTGGTGCCTAGCTGTGTAGGCTTATGTATCCTGTCCACCTGGGGGACAGTGTGAGAGGATAGGACAAGGTGAAGGTAGGCATTGTTCACCATCTTCACCTCATCCTTGTGTTTGTTGACCACTGCAGAAATATCAGTCAGGTCTCACAGGCCTGATCTCCCTTTGACAATCCCATGGTGTGTGGGCCCATGCATTTTGATGTTGCGAATGTCCCTGTTCATAATGTCCTTGATCTTACCTCCCATGCCTTTGCAGAGCAGGCTAGTTAGGCTGATGGGCATCATATTGGCTGGGTTGGTAGACTGCTTCACCTTTGTGTGTAGGGATAACAGTGGCTGTCCTCTGTGCAGATGAGATGACACCAGTGCTTAGGATGTGGTTGACTACAGTGCAGAATGGTTCTGAGAGCCCATGCCTGTGTTCATGTGGGATGCAGTCAGGGATGGTATCATGACTATGGAGACCTGTATTCTTTGTGACTATGGAGACCTCTGTCTGTTGCCTTTGAGAGGGCATTACAGACCTGCTTCCTGATGATGGGGGGAGCAGGTGCTGGACATGCACATATGTACCACTGGGGGGACGGGGGGGCAGGGGGGTGGTGTTTATACTTCACCTGTCTGCAGCTGGTTGCCTATATTTATGCTATATGTGCTATACGTGCATGTGATGTTATTGACCACCATTATAGGGCAGATTTGTGTGTTGCCTCTGGAACTGCAGACACGTGTGGAAGGCCTAGTGATCTACCTTGGTGGATGTGTCCAATATGTACTGAAATACAGCCTTAGGATACATCACCTGTGCCCTTATTTGCTTGTACAGACCAAGGTGACATTGCTTAGAATGAAGCACCTGAACCTTCTTGGCCTGTCCGGCACTTGTTTTTACCTATTATGGTATTTGTGTATAGCTGCTGTCCACCACAGGTGTCTACCCTACTTTGAGGGAGATGATGTTGCCCTGTCCATACAGCTAAGTGGGTGCCCATAGTATTGTGGTGTGGGCCTGGACACTACTTCTAGTTCCAACAAATGGGATGTTGACTGTACAGCTACTTCTACCTACTCTGAGGGGATTTATAGTTATTTGATTACAGTTCATTCTGTCTGACAAATGTAAAGGGGGTGGGGGCAGGGGAGATGGTGACCTGAACAGTGATGGCTATGTGGTCAGATATTACTTGGGGGATGGCACTGTAGGAGTCCTACAGTGGCTACTCATGTTGGCTAGGACCAGATACATGAGATTCCCACCTGCCGTAGTGGTATTGACAAAGTTGAGGAATCTATGTACGTCATGTTCAGGTGACATAGGTCAGGCAGACTATGGTTGGGTATTTTAAGTCACCCAGGAGCAGGGCAGACGATTGAATCCTGACAGATTCCAGCAGTCCAAATAGGTGTGGTGGGTGTCCATATTCATGGTTGGAGGCCTGTAGCTAGCTATGATTTGAGTTGGTATTTTGTCAACTGTTAACTGCACTTGGGATGTCACCCATGTGACATACTGCTTGGCCAGCCTGGAGGTGTGTATGTATATGCTAATGTTCAACACTCCACCTCCTGTGGCTTTACAAGCCTCCATTTGGGGTCTAAACATATGATGGGTTGAGTGACCTGGTAAGGTTGGTGTGCTCGCCACAGCTAGACAGCAGGTGTCAGTGACTGCACAAATGTCAGCATCCTACAGGACAAGGTACATTTGCATTGACATGGGTATCATGATAAGACACCTACCTCCTGTTAGAGCAAGACATCTGCACCCATAGACTCATCAGCGGTGGACAAAGGCTAGTAAATAGTGTCACTTTATGAATCTAGCTGAAACACACTTATTTGCCAACAAAGACGGTGTCACATTCACAGGTGTACTCTACAGGATATGACATCTGACAATGACACGTATGCTAATTTGCTATGACTGCAGTCTTTAATGGGTTGTCAGTGATATGCCACACAATACACAACTGTTTGAGGCATTGACTACAAATATGAGGCAGAAATGTGGTCAGTCTGCAACACTCTGGACAGTTGGCAGGTATGGGCACAATATATCACATACAGTTCAACAGGCACATCTGCACCTGTCATGTAGTATGCACATACCCTATGTACATTTATTACATTTGTAATACAAGCATATGCAACACAGTAGCATTCACAGGTGACATATGATTAATTATGATCTCCCAGATAGCTGTACTACCAGTGACACACTCAGTATTGGACAACAGAGACTCCATTAGTAGTCATACATAAGCTGACCTTTGCTGGGGTGAGTCAGGGGCCAGAGATGTGCTCCATGTCAATGCAGGCAGGGCAAGCAGAAATGGCCATAGGTGCTGGACAGCAGCATGTGAGTCCATCAGGTCTTGTTGCGGCCTAGTGTTTGATGTCCCATTTGACATTATTGTACCACCTCTTCTGGATTCCATTACATGCTTACATGACTGACATACCTGTTATAGTGCTCAGAAGTTACTTCACAACAATGCAATTGGTTAGGTTTGTGTAGTCACAATCTGTCTTTGTGTAGATGGGTTGAGACCTGTGTTGCTCGGAAAGTGTAGCTGTATGGTGCTGTGATTGGTGTGCACAGTGTCATGGGTTCCAGACTATGAGGTGATTACTTTTTTCATTAATGTTAAAAGACCAGAATAAATGATGTTTATAAAAGGACTGCAGATTTCAACAGCTCAGATGGTGTAGTGGCACATTGCTGTGGTTGTAGTACACAGCACTTCAAGACTTGGTAGGGCTGATTATTTTGTTGCTGGGCAGAACAAGGGCTGATAGAGACAGAGTGATTAAGGCATTTTTAAGCAGTTGTAAGTTGTTTAGCATGGTGCTAAACATTGCAATGAGACAGTTAAACCATCTTAGCTTCACTTAGCACCACTTACTCCTGCTTACACCCATGCTAATTTTCTTTAAAGAAAAGCAAAAACGGTGACAGGAAAGTGATAAAATGGGGGCAAGCAGAGGGTAAAACATTATGAAAAGCAGCTAGAGATGTGCAGGACAGGTGCAGGAAAGGATCATAGCTCTGCAGTTCGGCGGCAACAGCTGTGAATTACATGTACAGAATTTGGAATTTACAGCCTCACACCCAGAGGGAGGGGTGTTGGTGACAGACATCTGCAGAGTAATCAGTGGGTTGATTGATTAGCTTAACTGTACATGGGGGCAAAATGTAGAGCTACGTATGGGGCAATTTTTTTTTGTGGGACAGATGCCCCCTTTTTTAAGGTGAGAGTGGGATGTGGGTGAAGGGCTGTAGGTATGGTTGGGGAGGTAGGTTGGGTGGGATAGTTTGCATTTGCAGACAGACAAGACAATAGACAGGGGCATTATATGACACATGAGGAGGGTAAACACCTTTGACAGGGAGGGTGGTTGAGAATCTGAAGCCCATGAGCCCCCAAATGAATATAGTGAGACTGAGGTCCCCACCCATGGGCAGTCACCACTGCTTCTTCACAGCTCTGAAGGTGGCTGTGCTGGGGGCTGGCCAGGAGAAGAAGGCCTGTCCCTCGAGGTGTGCCAGGTGGCCCTCAGTCTGGTACAGCTGCCCACCCAACTCCGATTGCGCTGCACACCAAACCCCAGACTTAACTGCAGGAGACAGGCTCCTGTCAGTGCCCGCTCCCAGGAGGGGGGACAGACCCCATCCCCTAAGGCAGTTCCTCCCAAAGGTAGTGCAGGATCAAAGGATGAGGAAGGCCCAGTTTGGGTCCCAGACATTCTGAGGCCTGGTGCTATGGCCAGATGAGATTGGACAGGTGGATCCACCAGGTTCTGCCTTCCCAAATGTGCTATGGTGTTGAGGTTTGAACGAATATGTTGGTTAGTTATGAACAACACATTTGCAGATTACTTATAACAGCATGCATGGGTGTTCCAATTAACCCCATAAAACAGATCTGAAACAGTTGCATAGCAAATTGAACACGTGCATAAATGGAACAACAGTATGCATCAATAGAGCATGCCAGTAACACTGACGGTAACAGGCCACCAACAATGGTATTTGAAAAAGGTATGTTAACATGCATCCAATCAAATATATGAACAATAATAGAACACAATTCCCAACATTAGGTTTGGAGTAAAACAATCATAGTATGTGAATTTTAGTACTGATCCAGATGAGGAGTGGGGAGGGGAGACAAAAAGTCCATTAACAACTGTTTATGCTTCTGTTTTCCACAACAGTACTGCTCAATACTCTATGGGTCTGCCCTCATTTAACATCTGCCTGTGGCCCATAGCTTCTGTAGCACAAACATACCTATTAAACTGTCAGCCTGAAATGATTTTGGGCAAACTATGACAACTCTGGGTACATGCCTAGAGGGGACTTGTACATGTCAGGGTTGCATATCTGGCACAGGAGAGGTATCCTTAGTGCTGTTATGTGAGTGTGCTACTGGCATACTTCAACTGGTTTCCTATCTGTGTCCAGGGTTATTGGCAGCAGTGACCACTAGCCATGACAGTTTAACACTTGAGAGACATGTATCAGGAAGAGTACATGTTGTATGTACCTATCCTGCTGTCATTTGCAGGCATGTGGTGGGACAGTTGAACAGTTGTACACATTTTATTAGTATAACCTTCATATAACTACTACCAACATTTCCTTACCAGTACAACCTGTGGAGAAAATATCTGTTAACACTACCTGACTGCTTTTACATTTATTCCAGATTTCTTGTGTGGAGATATGCACACATCTTAGTACCACTTCCTGGATTTGAACCATGTCTGGGTGTACAAAATGAACAACTAAGCTATTTTTCATTACACTGAGCTACTGGGGAACTGCTGTTTCTTGTTTCACTGGTTTCTGCCTAATACTATCTTGGTTAGGCATTCTGAACTTGTAATCCTTTGATGCATGCATAACAGATAGTTATTGTACCGTGCATTAATCCTTTGGATTATTACAACCTGGAAAGCAAATGTTAACACAAGGCAATGCTGGATGGAGCACACTTTAAAACTTTCCACATTACTATTCAGGATTCAGAGCTTAGTGTAGTATATATTTCACATTTAATTATATCTTGTTTACAGCTCCACCATCTACAGTTTTTCTTACAGCTGATTCACAGAACTACCTGAGTTGATGAATGCTGTCACAGCCACATTTGCTGTGAAGAACCTTTACACATTCTATATATCTACAACAACATACCAGAATAACCACAACAGTTTTTGTAGGCATCTTTATTGGACATCAATATTAGTCAGTCAAATGTTTTTATTTATTAATTTCACACAGTAACAGTATACCTACTAGCAGTAAGCAATGTACTCCTTCTTAGCTATTTGAACAATATACTTCAAAATAGAGTTGTACTCACCAGCCTGTCGGTGGAGCCTCAGCAGTCTGTCAGCATGGGCTTCTACATTCATAGCCCACCCTGCTGTAGCGGAGAAAAACAAACCTTATGCATACCTGTCTATCACATTCTCGGGCTAGTATTTGGTACAAACTACTTGATCGTGGCACTTACTCACTACTGGAGCATTCTGTGCCTGTGCATCTTGGATTCACTGGCCCAAGAGCACACCATTTCTATGCTGTAGGTCAGCATAGTGGTGCTGTACCTGGTCACCAGTCTGGGTATACCACTAGCACTGGTGAGATCACATGCAAGATGGTCCTAGGCCTCTGCTTTGTATTAAAAGCCCTGGTACTGGCCCTGCAGCAGTCTCTCCTCATGGTTTTCTACAAGGAGTCCGCCATGGCCCTGGACTCCTGAATGCTCCAGCACTGCTTCTGAAAGCGCGCTCCCTCTCCAACACCAGATATGTTCCTGCAGAGATCAAACTAAACAGGTTATGGCTGTATTCCCACCCCCATGGTTTAAATAAGGCCATATTCCCACCCTTTGCCATCATTGGACATTTTCAAAAATCCTGAGCATGGATTAGCAATGCGAAAACCCGCTAAGCTGAGATGAGCAGTGCTTAAAGGGGTAATTGCTGAGCACTGCTTAAAAGTGCACAACTCTGCTTAGCTGAGCTATCTGCTGCTTAGCAATCACGTCTAAGTGATGCTTAAACCTGGTAGGCATAGCTGAGCATTGCTGACCATTGCTCACTTTTCATTTTAGATAACTATCAGAATAATTACTTCATTTAGTAGGTGTATATGATTTACTTTACATGACATCCCTGTATATGCTCTCATTACATTAGCAAGGGGTGTGACTATACTATATGGGACACTTTTACAATGCAGGGGTGTATCACAGAACCTGTCACACACCCCCTGCATTGGTTTCCTACCCCGTATGTATTTTACTGTCTGCAGACACCAAAATGATCATTTATTTAATTTCAGTGTCGGCGGACACTGAAATACTGGCATAATATTAGAGAAATTCTCTAATATTATGCTGGATCAGGTTTAGAACATGCTGTACAGCACTTTCTGAGTGCAGGGGTCATGTTCATAGTCTGTGCACTACTTAAACATGCTCCTACACTCATTCATGGTTCATGTCCGTTTAGCCTTAACAGCAGCACACCTGCATGAATATGCAAGGTGCGCTGCTGTGGCTACACAGACATTAACCACTCTATGCAGGAATGTCATTATTCCTGCATGGAGTTTATTGAATCCAGGTGATACATTTTCTGCATCCATAATTATGTGCATGGCTTTCAAAGGCAGTTGTGCAGCAGGGTCCCAGTTGTATACATGTAGTTTGCCATTGCTGCCTTAGCAGGTGTGTTTAAAGATGTTGCTGCTAAAAGGGTACATTTACCTGCAATTCCAAGCCTCACATACATTATTATTTATTCGGCTGTGTGCTGGTGTACTTTTTGTATCAAAGTCCCAGGAGTGCTCCCATTTTTGCCATTATATACACTTGCAGTCTGTCAGTGGCAGTCAGTATATATTGCTGGAAACACCTGTTTTAGTTAAGAGCTGAGTGGCCTAGTGGGATAATGCACTATGTTGTAGTAGACAGGGACCTGGTTTCAAGATGTGGCAGTGGTGGTTAATTTGCAGATGTGTCTAACAGTATCAGAAGCACATAAAACCATTAAGAGACTTTTAAGTAGGTTTGCATGCCACTCCATGCAAACCCATGTTAAAAATATATAAAGAAAAGAAAAAGGGAGTAATAGGACAGTGGTGAAATGGAGGCAAGAAGCACATAAAACTGTTAAGACACTTTTAAATGGGTTTGCGTGCCAATCCATGCAAACCCACACTAAAAATATATAAAGAAAAGAAAAGGGGAATGTTAGCACAGTGGTGAAATGGAGGCAAGCAGCAGGTAAAACAAACTGAAAGGCAGGTAGGGATGTGTAGGAAAGGACCATAGCTTTCCATTTCTTATACAGCAATAGCTGTCCAGTGTGACATAATTTGTGGATAACTTTGAACAATCAAACCCCAGAGAGAGGGGTGAGGAAAACATAAATGTGTTGTCAAATCAACTGGACTTAATTTGTTGTGTCCAGTGGACACATGGAAAATGGAGAGCTATGTATGGGGCAATTTTTTTGTGGGACAGGTATTTTTTTTTAGGTAAGAGTGGAATGTTGGGGAACAGTTGTAGGCACATGTGTGGTAGTAAGGTGGGCAGGAGAGGATGCAATTGCAGACAGATAAGACAGACAAGACAGCAGACAGGGGTGATTTGTGACATATGAGGGGGTAAACACCTTGGATGGGGAGGGTGCTGTGGAATCTGAGGAGCGTGTACCTCCAGATGGCAGCAGCATGACTGAGATCCCCACCAATGGGCAGTTAACACTACTCTTTCACTGCCCCTAAGGCGGCTGTGCTGAAGGCTGAGTGCCAGTGCCACCAGGCCCTACTAGGTTGTCCAGTCTGCCCTCAATCCAAGGTAGGTGTCGTTCATAGCTCCTATGAACAATCCTGTGCACCATAGCTGGTACTTGATCCCGAAGGTGATGCAAGGCCAGCAGAAGGGGCACCACCAGCCTGGGTCTCAGACACACTGATACCCAATGCCATTGTCACCTGAGGTAGGGTAGACAGATCAGCAGGAGCCAGCCTACCCTGTCATGCCGTGGCGATAGTGGTATATCAATGTGTATAAGTTAGTTATGAATACAACATTTTGATAGTAATAACAGCATGCCACAACATTGGAAATAACTCGATTTCAATGCATATTATAAGGAACACAACAATAAATAATGTACCATTCAGTATATGAACAGCATGCCAGTAACAGTTACGGCATTAGGCTAACAACATAGGTTATTCAACAAGAAATATTAATATGCAACCATAGTAATACATAACAATGATAAAACACATACCCAAAATAATGTTTATTGCAGAACATATGTGAACAGTAAACCATAACCAATGAATAACAATAATAAATATATATGAAGATAAGGGGTAGAAGGAGAGAGAAATGCAGTCCATTAATACCATTATAAGCTATATAGTTGATAACATTACTACTATCTGCTCTACACGTCTATCCTTTTGTTATGTATATAGGTGCACTATAACTACTGTAGCATGTACATGCCTCTCAAGCTATCCATATGGGACAGTATGGACCAAGCAGTAACACCTGCAGGTACACAACTACTCAGAACACTTTCACATCAGGCCAACCTATGTAATTACCAAGGTGTACTGTGGGCTGATATTCTGTTACTTTGCTATTGACATACATAATGTCAGCCATACATCTATGACAGAGGGATTACACAACAGTAATTACATTCCTTGACAGTGTGACACTTGAGAGACATGTGTTTGTATGGTACAGAGAGTAAACAACTATCATGCCTTAGTTGGCAGGTGTGGGGATAGATACCAATAGCAGAGACTGCACTGTATATCAGATATCCTAATAGACTGCATCGATATTTGATAGTCACTCCAGGCATACAGCCATACCGACATTGCACATTTTATTTTTTTATTTCATTTTATTAAAACTTGTACTTATTTCCTTCATTTTATGCAGCATTATCACATGCCCGGTATTGAGTTTAACAGTCTGTGGCATCTGTACACACAATTACATACACATAATATGGGCCACCTCATCCATTTACCTGTAGTTCATGTGAAGAGAAAATCTGTCATCATTGCATAACTGATGCAGTACTATTTATTAGTACATGCACTGGATTCAAACTCTGGTCTTTGTGTGCCAAAATGTACTTCATACAGAACATTTAACAAATTTAGCTACTCAGTCACTACTAATTACTGATTGACTGATATTTGCCTAGAGCTCACCTGGAAGCAAAATAAGACCTGGTAATAGTAATATATAGTACATTGCATTGACAGTTGCACACACATGCATGCAATGTCTGCATGATAGAGATACTAGGTAACCTATACATTATTGCAAAGAATGCAGGTATACACATGATATTGTTAGTGGGTGGAAATATCTGCAAAGTTTACACACCATATCAGATTATTGCATTGGCTACCTCACCCGTATACATTTGCAGACAGTATGTATGCAGTCTACAGATATTACACTGTTATACTTGCCTGCAGCACCGTACTTCAGAGCCTGAATGCATATAGCTGAAATGCAGTGGTTGATGCAAGACAATCCTGATATACACAAGATACCTTGGGTGTTACTGCTTTAGCTTCATGTGTTATTGCAGAACAGGTATAATAATAATTTGTAGAAAAACGGCGGTGACTCTACACTTATTGCACAGCACTCTATATGAGATATACCTTGAGAAAGGGACTACTACTGTTTTGTGTTTTTCTTCCAGAACACTTGTCATGTTTGATTTCATGCAAAACAGCCCTACTTACACACAGATTGCACAACACAGCTTTATTACTGGTACTTTCATGAAGTTACTGGAATAATTTCACATTTTTATTACACAGCATGTAATTCCACAGTTATTGCAGTTGAAACTTTATTTCATTTATGTTATCAAGGTTAATGCTTTACTCTTCCCTGCATATTACACTACATTTGGCAGTAGTCACTTATTGCAGTCCAGGTCTATGATCACATTCATTGCAATATAATCAAAATTGTATATACCTACCAGCAATTAATGCTTTACTCTTTTTTGCTTATATGACTATAGATTGTAAATTACATCCCTACCTACCACATTCACAGTGCTACCTGGCCAGGTACCACTGCCCCATGTGCCTCAATGTTGTGAGCTCTCTCCTCTGCAGCTGTAGGGAGAGAAGCACTCCATTATGCATACCTGTCTATCAAGCATTCAGATTAGGCATTGGTAAAACAATGATAACAGTACTTACAAACTTGTGGGGCATTCCCAGCCTGAGCTTCCTGGACCCAGGTGTCCAGAAGATCCCCCCTTCCAATGCTTCAGGTCATCATAGTGGTGACAGACCTGATTACCTGTGTGGGGATACCTGCAGCACTGGTGAGATTGCTTGCCAGCCAGTCCCAGGCCTCCACCTTGCATTGTGAGCCCTGAAACTGCCCCTGCAGCAGCCGGCCATAATGTTTTTTCACCAGGTGTCCAACCATGACCTTGGACTCCAGAATACCCCACCAATGCACCTGGAAGTGCGCACACTCTCCAATGCCTGCCTTAGTTACTGCACAGTTAATACCCCAACAATGCAGGGAGTGTGTTGCTCATCTGCGTACACATCTGCTGACACAGTTAGCACCACACTCCCTACACTGATTCAATTCAATAATCATGTTCCACAGCTCTCCCTTGGCAACACTCCATGATTGATATGTATGGTGCGTTGGTGAGACAGTGTACAGGGACATAGTAACAGTCCATGTAGGCTTTACACTATGCCTACACAGATTTTATTAAATATAGGGGGTTGTCTTTTGTTTAATAAAGCAGGACATATCTTTGTAGTTATTATACTGGACTGCATGAGCTATTGGCAGTTTCCCATTTTTTTACCAGATTTTATAGTATCATAGGAGGTTACTAGGCTAACTGGCCCTGAGGCACTTATAAGCCTAGCCAAGAGTTTAGCCCATGTTTAGACAAGCCAGCACCCAATGCCCCTATCAAGCAGGGACAAGGGTGAAATCACAGAGGTGTATTTTCTCTTTCCCATCCAGTTATCCAAGTTGCACTTAAAAAGGGGTAGAGTTACTCTGCTTGATGTGGAGAGGGAGTCTATTCCACAGATAGAGGAATCTCTGAGACACAAGTCTGTCCCAGCAACAAGTCCTGTTGATGTCACAGACCAGGTTGAGGCTGTGTGTGTGAGTTACTTGAGTGGAGCTTGACCTGCAGATATTCAGCAGTCCCATCAAGGTGTGGTCCGTGACTGCCTTCTATGCCAGACAGATCACCTCTGAGGAGTCTGGATAAAACTGAGTAGAGGGATAGGGCTATTAGCCTATTTGTGTATGGTAGATGTTTGAGGCCCTGGATTCTCCTGGTGAAGAACCTCTGTGGTCTCTTCAGCTGCTGCATGTGCTTTGTGAGGCACATGCTGAAAGGAGCATTATACTCAATAATGGGCTTTATAAGGGAAGACTACAAGGATGTTATGACCTCCTTGTCCCTGGATGAGATACCCTAACTTATGTGGTGGACCATTTAGAAGGCTTTCCCTACAGTGGAAGCAACATGGTGGTCAAAAGTCAGGTTGCTATCTATCAGGGTGCCCAAATCCCTCACGACTGATTGCATGCTTAGGATGTTAATTTGTGAGGATGTCACTCTCCTCAAATGGGCATTTTTTGGTATTCAGCTTGAGGCCATGTTTCTGCACCAGTCATTTTCCTGAGCGAGACCCTCATCACTAGAAGAATTGATGACAGCACCCAGCTTGTAATCATCTGCAAACTTGGTCAACCATAGCCTACTGGTTTTGGCATGCACCTCAGAAAAGTATATCCCAAATAAAAGAGGCCCCAAGACCGAACCCTGGGGTATGCCACTTGTTATGGATGTACTGCTTGAGGTGGCCTCTCCTATTTTGACTAGGTGGATTCTAGTAATGAGCCAGCTACCAATCTGGTAACATAAAATAAAGTTTAATGCCTAGTTGAGAGAGTTTATCTATTATGCCTGAGTGGGGAATAATGTCAAAAGCTTTGGCCAGGTCAGTGTAGGTCATGTGCACCATCTTCCCCTCATCCATTGCTTTGTTGACTGTCTCAAAGAAGTCTACAAAATTTAACAGACATGACCTCCTCTTGACAAAGCCAAACTGTGTTGGATCTAGTGTTTGGAGGTTACCAATGTCCTTGTTAATGAGGTCCATGATAATTCATTCCATGGCCTTGCAGATCAGGTTAGTTAGACTGATGGGTCTATAATTTCCTGGATCGGTGGATGCTCCATTTTGTGCAAAGGGATGACAGTGGTTGTCCTCCACTCAGCTGGGATGATGCCATTACTCAGACTTTGGTTGAATGGGGTGCCTAATGATGCTGCAAGTTCTTGCCTGTGTTCATGTAGGAGGCAGCCTTGGATGCTATCAGGTCCAGTGGAGGCTGTATTTTTTGCCTTTGAGAGAGCATTGATGACCTGTTCCCTAGATATAAGGGGGAGGAGGCAGGTACTGGGGATGTCCTGATTTATTGATGGGGACAACAGAGGGGTGAAGTTTTCACTGAATCTGTCAGTCAGCAAGTTTGCTATATTTACGGCATTTGTATATGGGGTGTTCTTGACCACCAGTTCTGAAAAGATCAGGGTGTTTCCTTTAAGGTGGCAGACATATGTGAAGAAGGCCTTATGATTGTCTCTAGTAGATGTGGCCAATTTTTATACTCGAAGTTTGCTTTGCAGGATTTCACTAGTGCTCTTATTTGCTTGTTCAGGCTAAGGAAACATTGCTTCCAACTGGGTACTTGATCCTTCTTGGTTTTAGACAACAGTTTTTTCCTTTTGTATTAGAATTTATTTATTTATTGCAGATGTCCACCAGACAGGTTTACTCTTCCTTGCGGTGGATGATTTAGTCCTGTTGGGTATTCCTGATTCCAAGCATCTATATTAATGCCTGTATAGTGCTTTTGTGTAGTTTTGGGTATTGATGCCAATTCCTACAGAAGGGATGGGGCTGTGAAGCTGTTTATACCATCCCTCAGGAGGCTGTAATCAGCTTTGGAGAAGTTTTTATGTCTGACCCTATCTAGTGGGAGGTTGGGGGGTAGTGACTTCAAAAGTGACTGCTTTATGCTTAGACATTGCCAGAGAGGTTGATACTATAGGGATACTGCAGTGAATATGCATGTTGGTTAATACCAGATCCAATATATTATCACCTCTTGTGGGGGTATTGACTAGCTGTTCCAAGGCATTTGCATTGACAAAATTGTAACAAATAACTATCAATTTATCTGAAATTACAACAACATTCTGTTAATGTCAAAAATGTGAACATAAACATGTAACTATTTACAATATACAATATTCAGCATTCCAAAAAGATTAAGTCTTTCTTTCCAACATAGCACCCACTTAATATCATGTCTTTCAATACTGCTGTGTCCTTTTTTGCTTGAGTGTAATAGGTTAATAGCACTTATCAGTTTTGAGGGATACTATCTAGTTGGCCAGAGCCTTTAAATGTATATAAAATAATGTCCAAATGCTTATGCAAAAATTTATCATCCTTTGCTGCTGAGGGATTTCCTTTATATTTCGAGTGTTTGGCACATAGGCGTTTGATCATATTAACCAGTACCCATGAATAGATGAATTTCAATGCTGTCTTGACAAAGTCAAGCAATGTATTATCAACATTACAGAAACATGGCACAATAATGCCAAAACATTGGAATCTGAACACTACCCAATTGCTATCATATGGTGGAATTTGTTTCAGGGATTACGCCAAGTATCCAGAATTCCAGTCCCAAGGAGATGGGTATATTATGAATTGCTGTCAATTTATGGATCAGATGTTTCCAATAGAACTATATTTTCTGACATCCCCAGGACATGTGCATTACATCTGTAACTTACATCCCACACCTCCAGCAGTTTCCATTTTGCTTACGTTTAGATCTCCAAAGTTTACACAGAGGAAAGTACCATCTATAAATTATTCTAAATTACTGATCCTGGTATTTAAGCCAGTACTTCAGTTTGCTAGTGGCTTGCCATATTGATTCCCATTGTCCATCTGACAGGTGAACTTTCTCTTGTGCCTTCCACCTATCCCTTGTGATGCACTTTACTGCCTCAGCATTGATTACAAACATATCTCTGTAGATTAGCTCAGCTCTCACCACTGGCATTCTACTCCATTTCCTGAAAGCATCACTTTTTTGACTTTTTTCTGGGGGAAGAATTTGTTTAGACAATACCTACCGAATTTGATTATAGACAAAGCAATCATGTGCCTAGAGGTAATATTCACTTTTTCTGGCTGAGTAGTTCCTAAGTGAACACTCAGATGGGCCTATCGTGATCTGTGCCCAATTGTGGAGCCTCTTACTGGTCCATGATTCTATTAATGGCCTGTCCAATAACTTTCTAACCACTGGGTGGTGCCAGATGCAATCTGTTGGGTCTTTTCCCTATGCTAGTCCACCTATGTCTGCACTTTCCCTGTATACTTGCCATAGCCATTCTGTAGGTAGTTGTGCCTAGATATCTTTATCAACTCACTCCATAGTTACTGTATTGGTTGTCTTCTTTCCCTTCTGATAATCTGGTTGATTTAGAATGCTGTCAGGTAGTTTTGGTAGATGAGAGAGATCCCATCTGCTGTATACTTTAGGGTTGTCAGCTATTAAGGCTACAGTTGTTCTCTCCTCTTTTCCTAGAATGAATCATTTTATAAGCTGCTGTAGGTGTTCTCTCCTAAGATGTTTCACTGAGACTGGGATACTCATAATCTGGTGGAGTGCATGTGGCAGAATCATGGTTTGTATTGCTTAGATCCTGCCAGTAATAGCTATGAAATTACTTACCTGAAGTAAAAGTCTGTTCCTAGACTTAAACCCAAGTATTTAGCTAAAATAACTTTTGGGATTGCTTGTAGTACATCTCATAGTCATATTGACTACACTGGATCACTGCTGATTTAAAGAAAGGGAGATTACAAACCAAGTCTGAAGCTTTCTCAAAGAAATAAATCTCTAAGACTTTGCCAAAAATGTTCACATCTCCATAGGTCTTGTGTTAATTACCCTATCCAAGGCACACAACACAACTTCCATGGCAACGGACAGTATCCCAGGATGTAATCTGCACCATTTCCAGCAAGAACTAGCTTTGCCATTGACCACCCTATTCACCCACAACCTAATTACAGGCTTTATTCCAGCAGAGTGGAGAACCACCATTGTCATCCCCTTGGTACAAAGGTGGTGCCACTACTGACCTGGGAAACTATCGCCTCATTAGCTTGACAAGTCTGACTGTAAAGACATGGATTGTATTATTATGGATCTCATAAAAAAGGACATAGGCAATCTCCAAGCATTTGCCCCCCCCCCCCAATTCAGATTAGTCAGGGGCAGATCTTGCCTATTGAACCTGGTTGACTTCTTTGAGACTGTCACTAAGGCCCTGGATGAGGAGAAGTCAGTAAATACAGCTTATCTTGACCCGGCCAAGGCCTTTGACACAATTCCCCACTCGAGCATCATTGAATAGCTAACACAACTTGGTGTTAATCCCTATCTAGGCAGATAGGTGGCCAACTGTCTCACAGATAGGACCTACAAGGTCAAAATAGGTGCCGCCACCTCCAAATGCAGACCTGTAACTAGTAGTGTTCCCCAGAGATCTGTTCTGAGACCCCTACTGTGTGGCATCTACTTCCCAGAAGTCCAGGCAAAGGCAAAGGGCCTGTGGCTGACCAAGTTTGTGGATGACTGCAAGTTGGTTGTTTTCACTGACTCTCCAAATGATGTTAACATACTGCAAGAGGGTCTTACAGCTACAAATAACTGCTGCCAAAGTCATGGCCTTAAGTTAAATGCAAAAAGATATATTATTATACCATTTGGCAAAAACATGGCTACTGATTACCATGCCAGTGGCAAGCCCCTAAGCACACAACCTGTGGTGAGAGACATGGGTACTCAGGTTGACACCAATCTTACATTCGACCATCATGTGGCGGCAGTGGTCAGAAAAGCCTTTTACTTGGTTCACCTTATAAGTAAAGGGATTGCATCCAGAAAAAAGGAGGTTATTACCTCTCTGTACTTCTCCCTTATTGGACCTATAATTGAGTATAATGCCCCATTTGGTATGTACCTCTCCAAACACCTGCACCAACTGGAAAGGCCACAGAAATACCTCACAAATAGAATCCATGGCCTCCAACACCTGTTCTATGGGGACAGGCTCAAATCACTATCACTCTACTCGGTATCATACAGATTGCTCAGGAGTGATCTGTATCTTGCCTACAAGGCAATATCGAACCCTGCCTACTAGAGATGCTTCATATCCCCAAGTCTAACTCCTCAAGCATTACCCACTCTACAGGCCTAAATCTAATATGCAACATCAACAAAACCTGCTGAAGAGACAGGTTTGTCTCCCAGAGGTTGCCCTGGCTATCAAGTATCAAGAAGAAGTACCCCATTATGACACTAAATGTGGTGGGTGAGGACAGTCTTTATCACTGTAAAAATGTTAAGCATCTTTGTTAAGGGTATATAGATTCCTTAGAATCCATTCCCTTTCCAAACCTTCCCTTTCCATTTCAGCAACCTGCCAGTACCACTCCTGATAATGTGGTGTTTTTGAATTTCCATCTATTTATCAAACATTAGGATATCCTACCGAGGCTATGGTCTGCATAAACTTCTCAGACGTTTTTGGCTACACGCTTGCAGATTTCTCACACTTTACATTTGGTTTTATTGTAGTTAAACTACATATGCTTACCCTGTCTTAACTAATTGGGATTTTTATCCTACTAATAGGGTGGATGCTTCCCCTTACATTCCATGATAAGAGTTTGACTGTTTATTGTTGTGTTATAGAAGCAATACAGGGAACAATTACATTGATCATAGGTTCATAGGTGTGTACTAGGCTAATGGCCCTGGAACCTTTACAAGCCTAGCCCATAGGATTACCCTGACATCGTGCCACCCAACCAAAGTTCCCAGTGCTTCTGTCGAGTAGAGCCACTGAAGTGATCCTGGGGTGAATTTTCTACTTCCCATCCACTCATCAAGATTTTTCTTGAAGAGGGCCAGTGAGGTGCTCTATTTGACATGTATGGGTAGTCTATTCCATAGCATGGGCAGTCTCTGGGTTATGAACCTGTCCCTCCAGCATGTTCTGTTGATTGTGGTAATGAGGTTGAGGTCTTTGGAGCATGTGGTGTGGAGGGATTGGGATTTCTTTAGATGTAGCATTTCTAACAGAACTGGATCAGACATGGCTTTGTAAGTCAAGCAGAGTTCGCCTCTAAGTAGGCGATATGAGACAGAGAATAGTTGGAGTTTTTTGAGTCTGTCCATATAGGACAAGTGTTTAAGGCCTAGGATCCTCTTTGTGAGGTACTTTTGCAGCCTCTCCAGTTATTGTAGGTGTCTAGTGAGGTACATGACAAATGGGACATTGTACTCGATGACTGGCCTAATGAGGGAAGAGTAGAGGGAGACAATGACCTCTTTCTTCCTGGATGCAAAACCCTTAGAAATGAGATGTGCTACATAGAAGGACTTTTTGACCACAGTGGGAATGTGGTGGTCAAAGGACAGGTTGCTGTCAACATGTGTTTCCAGATATCTTATAACGGGTCTATATTACATGATCAAAACCTTAGGTTAAAGAACACTTAAAGATCGATCACTAAATGTTGAACTCTTAAGATCAAAAATGGCCGTTTCCACATAGGTAAACAATGCCGTTGGCCAAATTTAAAAAAAAAATGTTGTACACAGAAATAAAGTGGGAGGCTTTGCCCCCAACACCCCCTGATGTGGGGGGCTGAGCCCCCCTCAACTAAATATACCAACTCCAGATCACTTTACAGCAAAGAAAGGGCAAAATCAGCATAACGGTCAAATGACTCATTTCCCTGTGTTGTAACATCATTCGCAATTTTCATACTTCAACATTTAGTGATTGACCTTTAGGTGTTTGATAACCAAAGATTTCGATCATGTAATAAGGAACCTCTTATAATGCCTTCTATGTTCAGTGGACTACCATCAATGTGGTGATTCATGCAAATCGGGTTTTTCCCAAAGAGGATGATGGCACATTTTTTTTTGGCATTGAGCTTAAGGCCATGGTTTTGACACCAGTCGTTGGTCTCAGTGAAGCCTTTCTGTAGGATGTCAACATCACTTGGGGAGTTAATAATAGCTTCCAACTTGCAATCATCTGCAAACTTTGTCGGCCATTGTCCCTTTGTGTTGGCCTGGATTTTAGAGAAGTAGATACCAAAGAGGAGAGGACCCAAGACCAAACCCTGAGGGACTCCACTCGTGACTGGTCAGCAGTCTGACTTGGAGTCAGCTATTTTCACACTGTGGGTTTTATCTGAGCCAGTTTGCAACCCACCTAGTGATATAGGGGATGATGCCTAGCTTAGAGAGTTTTTCTATAATTCCTGAGTGGGGAATGGTATCAAAGTCCTTGGCCAGATCAAGGTAGGCTGTATGAACCAATTCCACAGCTCTGGTGACTGACTCAAAGAAGTCGACCAAGTTGAGCAGGCATGATCTACTCTTCACAAAACCAAACTGTGTGGGATTCAAAGTTTAGAGATTACCTATATCCTTGTTTATTAGGTCCATGATGATGCGTTCTATAGCTTTGCATATCAGACTTGTCAGGCTAATGGGGCAGTAGTTCCCAGGGTCTGTAGTCACTCCTCCTTTGTGGAGAGGGATGACTGTAGCAGTGTACCATTCAGTAGGGACAAAGCCTGAGGTGAGGCTGTGATTGAACAGAGCACACAGTTGAGGTGCCAGTCCACTCTGTAGTTCATGTAAAAACACAGTCAGGGAAATTGTCAGGTCCCATAGAAGCTGTATTCTTGGCTTTGGACAGTGCTGTTTTAACCTGTGCAGCAGTAATACTTGGCACCTGGCAATCTACTGGTATTGTGATTGGTCCTTTCGGGGGAGAGAGGGATAAAGTTGGTACTGAATCCATCAGCCAGTATATTGGCAATATCTGTTGGCTCAGTTTAGGAGGTACCATTGTGCAGTAGCTCAGAGCAAATGTGGGTATTTTTGTGGAGATTCTTTACATAACTATAGAAGGTCTTGTGGTTGTCTTTATTATCTGCTGCAATACTGTTTTTATAGATAGCTTTAAAGGATTTGATTAGGGATCTCAACTTTTTGTTGAAGCTGATAAGGGAGTTTTTCCAGTCTTGGAACTTCACCTTATTCAGCATCAGTTTCCTCCTTCTGTTTTAGAGTTTGTTTATGGCAGGGAAACACCAGATTTGCTTCCTTTTTTTTGTAGGAGAGCATCTTGGTTCTGTTGGGTATGCCAAGATCCACGCATTTGTGTACATGTTCGTACAGTGCACTGGTGTATGATTCGGCGGTCATGCAACTATTTTCCACTTGCATGTATGCCATGAAGTTAGCCATCTCTGTTTTTAGGAGCCAAAAGTTAGCTTCGGAGAAGTATTTCCTGGTGGTTACCTTTGTGGGGGTGTGGGAGGGATGTGGATTTCCAAGGTGATTAGTTTGTGGTCAGATCTAAACAGGGAGGAGTTAACTATTGGTGTAGTGCAACGGTCGCCCATGTTAGTAATGACCAGGTCAAGGCTGTTGCTACTTCTACTGGGGTAAGGACGAGCGCATCCAGGTCATTGGAATTAATGAATTCCAGGAAATGTAGGGCAAGTGCATTGGTACATGAGTAGCTTGCCCAGTTAATGGAGGGGTAGTTGAAGTCACCCAGTATGAGAGTGTTAGACTGGACCCTAATATTCTCCAGGGTGCTTAGGAACATGGAGTGTGAGGGTCATGGTTGGGGACCTATAGCAGGCTACAACCTGAATCGCTATCTTACCCATTCTTAGCTGCACCTGAAGTATCTCTGATGCTTATGTTGGGTTACCAGTCCAGAGGTGTGCGCATCCTTTATGAATACGGAAACACCATCGCCTTTGGAGCTTCAGTCCAAGTTCTGGGGCCAAAAGGTATAGAATGAGTTATAGCCTGGTAGGGTAGGGTTGCTTTCTGCTGCCTTGAGCCAGGTCCCTGTTACAGCACAAATGTTAATGTTCTCCATTTTAAGGAGTGCTTTGAGCGAGTGCATTTTGAGATTTAGACTTCTAGCGTTGACCAGCATGATCCCCAGATTGCATTTGTTTGTAGCTGTTATGGTGGTAATTTAATCTTTGGAACACCACCTAAAAAAGGCACTATAGGGATGGCAAGAGCCTTGGCCAGTATCCCGAATCCCAGGGGTGACAGATGCAGGCCATCTCTGGCAAAGCATCAAGGTCTGTCAGTCATGTCATCCCAAGCAGATAGATACTGGATCCCCTTAGAATGACACTAGAAACTTAGCCAATTGTTGAAATCAATCATTTTCTGCTTGTACTGTCATATCATTTTGGGTGATGGTAGGATGTTGTCTGTAATGGATACTAAACCTATTTTGCAACCTGAGAGTTCAGGTAAACAGAGAGAAATATTCTTTCACTCCTTCTCACATGGTAGTGTTCCTAGTGCACCTTCTAGATACAACACGTATGATACATTTCTTCCTAAAAATAAGTGAAGAATTGCAGGCAGTGTTTTCTAACATTTTCAAAAAAGACTCAGGCATCTGTCAGAGAATATCTCAGGATTCTAGGTTTGATGGCTTCGCCTTATCTAATTATTCTCTTGACAAGGCTTCAAATGGGAAAGATGAAAGAGATTTTCAAGTCATTCAACACCAGTACCATCTATAATTTCAAATTACAGTATTGGGATTTGTAGAAAAGAGGTTAAATTAATGGGTAAATAAACAAAGGATTTCACTTCTCCTTACTAGCCCCCATACATTTTGTAATGTCAGATGCCTCAGACTTTGCTTGTGGAGCTCTATCCAAGATGGTGAAAGTGCAGGGTAGATGTTAAAAAAAGACAAGTCAAAACACATAAATCTCAAGTAAATGATGGCTCTTTTAAATGCTCTCAAATCTCTAAAACATGTTTGGATTCCATGCCGTCTGCTAAAAATTGCAGACAGGACTACAGAAATGTGATGTGATACATAAGCAGATAAGGGAAAACCAAATTTTACCTCCTTTGCAGACTTGCTTAGGTCACCTGGGATCTAGCTACTAAGTTCAGTTTGTACTTATAGGCTACATACATTCTGTCAGAGCAAAGCTGAGCCAGACCAAGTCAAATCCTCACAAATGGAAGGTGAACATGAGGTTCTTCCAGGAACTGGTCCATCTGTGGTGAACTCATCAGACAGAAAATTATTTTCCAGGACCCCATGTAAGCAGGCATGGAAGACAGATGTTCCTAAATTATTTTTTACCCTTTTCTTTGATAACCAGGGTTTTTCTCAAGTTTTAGAAGGATGCTCCAACAATTATTGCTTTGACCCTCTTTTGGCCCAGGCAACAGTGCTTCTCCCTTCTCATGAAATTGTCTAAGAGCAGTTACCACAAGACTCTTCACAGAATACACTTGCACAACATGGGGGGCGGGGGTTGGTAAATCAATTGACTGTCCTGTTTAAAGAATATCTTCTTCTGATCACAAGCCCATCCATACTCAGCTCCTTTTCCCATTTTTGCACATGGGGTCAGGTATCACTTCAGCAGTGACAATCATCTCAAGCTAAGGTTTAAAGCACTGGGTCGAGCTCTGCCATAGTAGTTCATTCGTAGTACTCACTTACATGCACACAGTCCTACCTACAGCCAATTTACAGTGTCCAATCCACCTACTGCATATCTTTGGAATGTGGGAGGAAGCTGAAGCACCCAGAGGGAACCCATGTGACCCCAGGGAGGGCATGCAGACTCTGCACTGAAGCACCCCAGCCAAGAATCAAACCAGAGAATCTCTTTATGTGAGGTGAAAACACTGACTGCTGCACCACCACAGCCACCCACCAAGCACAAATAGCAGGTATTAAAGGAGGTAAAGAAATCTGCTAGTAGGAAATAATATATAGGTAACTGAAAAATATTTGTCAAGCTGGTGTTATTCCAAGAACCGCGATCCTTTTAAGGCTCAGAATCTTGTGATACTTTAGTACTTTTGTGAGTTACTGTCCACTAGCCTTTCTCATTTTTCTGTAAAGAATAATGTTTTTCTGCTTGAATGCATTGGGATCCCCCATTTATACTTACAGGTTTTGAAAGGAGTGTTACATATCCGTCCCACTAGTAGACAAGTGGCACCTGTTGGCAGGGGCGGCTGGTGACTTCAAATTAAAGGAGGTCTGCAGGAGACAGCTGAATGTGTGGGGCCAATGGGATGGGGTGTGGCCAACTAGAAAGGGGTGGAGCTATGCCCAAAACCACAACAACTGGAACTTTAATTAAATACGCTGCCCTGGGTGCCAAACAGTCAATACGAGAGTCCAATCAAGACAAAATGAAGTATAGAAGAAAAAATATTTCAATGCATTAGCTACATGACAACTTACTTAATATCCAGATGGAAACAGGCTGTGAGGCATGAAAAAATAAATTACTTTTTAAATACATTACTGGAATGACAGTCAAAATCAAGTATAAAAAAAACAAGCAGCACTCAACTCAAACCACTACTCTTTGCACTGCAGTTCTAATAATAATTTATATTCAGCTTTATACAATTACCGGGTAACATGTTGAAAGTAGCAATCTCTGTGATACCCCCATTTGTAAAAATGTTTCTTATCCAAAAAAGACCTGCTGCCTGACACAACTATCTACTTGTTTCATGGGGAAGACATGATCAAAGTAAAAAATGAACAGCAAACAAGAAACAAGCTCAAGATAAATTGCTTAAAGGATTCCTGCACAAGTTATGGACCACACGTGATAGATTGGCATTTTGTTTAGTTTACGGGTAAAGCCTGCAAAGATGACTGCAAGTCTCCAACAAAAGATAACTGTAAGCCTCCAACAAATGTAAGAGCTTCTGAAAATACTGTAATCCTGTCCTTTTATTAAAAATGCTGGCATATGCATTTCAATACCCAAGGCTTATACATTATCTAGTTATGTAAATATTCTCTGCATGGCAACAACGAAAAGGCTTTCAATGCTGGTAATTCTTTAACAGTATGCTTATTAAAGCTTACTTGCATCTTACAATCTCCGACAAGCTTACCTGATGGTCATTAAATCATTGCTACTTAAATAGAGCAACAGGGCACTGTGACAGCATGCATTTCCTGAATAATAAGAACCATAAATCAATAATATAAAAATATGACAGAAAACTAGAACATTCTGCAAAATCAAGGACAGATGAAAAGCCACGGTCGTACTTGTGGTCTACCTTGGATGGGGGAACACTCTGCACACTTACACTGCATAACTGCTCCTTGGCTTCCTTGGACACATCCAGAGCCACTACAATGGGTAGTGGGGTGCAACAAGTATGTCACAATTTGAAATGTCTCTGGCTGACAGTGATGGCTCTGACACTCATACCTCTCAAGTTCAGAGCAAGAAATCTGGACAAAGCTATACATAGAACTAGAAGTGGGACACAGGCCCAAAAATAAGGACAATTTTTAAATATTGCTCTTATTAACTTAGATAATAGAATAGTAGTAGGTCTTGCATTAGTACAACTTTTCTGTAGGGTATGAAATCTGAAACTCAAATGTCTGCCATTATTTTCTAACTTCAATCTTTAATGACTTGCCACTAATTTGCCAGAAAACCACAATTTTATGAAAAGCAGACCAAAAATGTGATGCAAAAATATAAAGTTGCCACACAATACAGCTGGGAACCTATCAAAAAAGGGACGCCTTTTTAATATTAACACTGTTAACTTGAGCAGCTAACAAAATAAGAGCATCTACATGCATTTCTGAAATAAAAGTAAGCTATAACTCTGATCATTACAGTTATATATAATTGTAAGCCCTCCATGTTTTCTTCCAAAATTGCCACTTTGAGGAGGGATTATTAGGGGGGAGCAACATTTTGACCCAAAATTGGGGACAATTGAGAGGTATGGATATTCCTAATTCTACAAAGGGATTTGCACATACCTCTCAACCTCTTAATGCAGGAAATCTGGACAAGGCCAAATATATTGGGGGAACATACAAAGACTACTAAAAATTGCTCTTGTATAAAGTTAAGACCATTGATAGAATAACAGGTCTTGCATTAGCATGCATTTTTCTGAAGGTTATGACATCTGAAACTCAATGTCTGTCATTTAGTGACTTCATTTCTAAATGATTTGCTAGAAAATCACAAATTTTATGAGGAACAAACCAAAAATAAGAAGCAAATATCTATTCATTCTGCAAAAATATGGACAACTGAGAGGTATAGTTCAACCGGGGTTGTCTGAGTTTGCTATCCCCCCCTCACAAAATCATGGTCGAATGGAGCCTCCCCCCTGCAGCCATTCCAATGTCCTATTCCTTGGTTATTTTGCCCCATTTACCATAAACACTGTAATGTGCATACTGCTTTATTTCTGCAATTATTTAGATTTCATTTGAAAGTTTTATTTTGCATTTTACAGCACAAACCCTAATATATATCTGTTAAACAAAGCAATGCAGTCTCACAAAGAAAATATACAGCATTAAAACTTCTCTGCCCCTGAAACTCACATGCATTGAAACAGCATTTTCACATTCAAAGAAAATACATTTTGCCAGTGGCAGATAAAGATTAACTTTGGACTGTTTTCAAAATCATAGGCCCCTTGAACAAGAAACATACAAATGCTCTTTGATACACCTTCCTGACTGTATTACATTCTATTCCTTGTACAATACAGTACAGTTGTTAGAGGGCATTTTACATTTATTGTCTTGAATATGTTTCCAGTAAACAATGAAACAAAATGCATGCACCACTGACAAAACTGCCCAATTCAGAACATTTCCATCATAAAAAGTCTACTCAACCTTTTATAGTCCACCAGTATCAGTAAATATGCACAATCTCTGAAATAGTAAAATCCACATTAAAGAAATGTGTAACTAATAAAGAGGTTGTTGCTAGCAAACAACTTTATATGTCATTGTTTCATCTACAAATAAAGTGCCTGTTGCGCTTGAAGAATACATTGCCTATGTTGCATGCATTAAAAAAATAAGCTAGTAATACCACAATAGGGAATGGATGGCAAACTGATAACAGGTTGATAGTTACTAGGTATCTTTGCCAAAAAGGACTGCAGCATCCACCCCCTTTACAACACAGTACAGTATCAGCAATGCATCTACCTACTGTGGGAGTAGAACCCACAGCCTTCTGCATCAAAAGCAAGTACACTACCTGTTGTGCTATTAACAATGCAAGCAGACTTAGCATAAGCAGCACTAAACCTTTGTTACCCTGCAGCTCTCAGCTCCTTGTAAAATCTACTTGACACTCAGCTGTATTTCTGAACTTTGCAGTACAAGAAATCTGGAAAAAGCCAAAATTTATTGGGGGGGGATAAAAGGCCAAAAACCAGGGACACATTTTAAACATTGCTTGTATAATGTTGGAAAGTTGTTAGAATAATATGCTGTGTTGCCACCATACATTTCACTGCCACGTCTTGAACCCAGAGGACCCTTTGCAAAACAGTCAGAGAAACATACCACTATGCCAAATCAGCTGAAACAGAGGACGACAAACTTAAATGGCTACCATTTAGTGAATTCAGTTCTCACCATAGCTGTCAACCTCTTAGCAAAAAACACATGAAAAAAGCCAAAAATATGGGAATACAGCTGCCAAACATATTCAGTGAATTCAGTTCTCACTATAGCTCTCATCCTCTTAGCAAAAAACATGTGGACAAAGCCAGTAATGGGGGGAATACAGCCTCCAAACATTCAGTGAATTCAGTTCTCACCATAGCTCTCAACCTTAGCACAAAATACCTTGACAAGACCAATCATGGGGGAATACAGTCCAAAAAATATGGGCACATTTCGAATATCCATGTTATAACTCAGACAATTGCTAGAATAAAAGGTTTTGTTTTACCATGTACTTTCTGAAGAATATGAAGTATGAAATTCAAATGCCTGTTATTTTTAAACATTTGTTAACCAGGAAACTAGACTGACTTGGAACAAAACAAAGCCAATTTTCAGCAGAGCAGGGAGAAACACTCCAGACACATCCTTGTAAGGGATGGGAGGACATGCAGACTCCACACAGAAGGCACCTCAGACAAGAATTAAACCAGAGAACCTGTAGCTGTCAGACAACAATGCTACCAGTGCATCACTGCACTACAAACCTTTGTATGGAAAAATGAAGATACTGAAACCACAGATTTTATGAGGAACAGAACAAATATGAGGCAAAAATCTGAAATTTTTTTTACAAATAGTGGTGGGTAGGGAATTCATCTCCTTGCCACCTGCATCCAAGGTACAGGGTTCAAACCTGAGTATCTCTACTCACCACTATGTGTTAACAGGGGCATTTCACACACACACACACACACACACACACACACACACACACACACACACACACACACACACACACCAGTTCGACTCCACACACACAGATACACACTCACCAGTCTGAATCCACACACACACAAACACACACACACACACACCAGTCCGACTCCACCCACACACACACACACCAGTCCAACTCCACACACACACACACACACACACACACACACACACACACACACACACACACACACACCAGTCCAACTCCACACACACACACACACACACACACACACACACACACAGATTCCACACACACACACACACACACACACACACACACACACACCAGTCCGACTCCACACACACACACACACACACACACACACACACACACACACCAGTCCGACTCCACACACACCAGTCCGACTCCACAAACACACACACACACACACACACACACACACACACACACACACACACACACACACACACACACACACACACACACACACACACACACACACACACACACACACACACACACACACACACACACACACACACACACACACACACACACACACACACACACACACACACACACACACACACACACACACACACACACACACACACACACACACACACACACACACACACACACACACACACACACACACACACACACACACACACACACACACACACACACACACACACACACACACACACACACACACACACACACACACACACACACCAGTCCGACTCCACACACACACACACACACACACACACACACACACACACACACCAGTCCGACTCCACACACACACACACACACACACACACACACACACACACACACACACACACACACACACACACACACACACACACACACACACACACACACACACACACACACACACACACCAGTCCGACTCCACACACACACACACACACACACACACACACACACACACACACACACACACACACACCAGACTGACTCCACACACACACACACACACACAAATATACACAAACACACACATACCAGTCTGACTTCACACACACACACACACACACACACACACACACACACACACACACACACACACACACACACACACACACACACCAGTCCAACTCCATTACCTGTAAATGGGTCCAGAATCACTCGAAGCAGCAAACCTCCACACACAAGGTCCAACTCCATTGTCCAGAAGCAGCAAACCCATGCTCGACTTCAACGCTTCCCTGCAAGACCTTAAAACTCAACTTACCTCTCTCCTGATTGGTCCTGCACTTGAATCCCTGTGAGAGCTTAACCTCACCTCTCTCTCAATTGGTCCTGTTTGTGGATCAAGCAGTCTGGAGCTCATCTGTTCTGTCCGGTCATCTACCTCACAGATTCCTGTGCATCTGCGGGGTTAGAAAATACCTTCCCTGTATCTGGACTGCTGACTCAGGCAGTCAGAGTTTGCACAGATACCTGGGCATCTGTGGGGCAGTCTGAGTGTGTCTGTGCATGCGTGGAAGTTCCTGTACTCGTAAAAAAATTTTTTTTTTTAATTTTATGGTTCACATTTTTTTTCTTTTGTTTCTAGGTGGGAGGGCTGCAGTCCTGCAATCCAATAGCATGGGCCACCCCTGCCTGTTGGGGATCTTAAAATTTGTCACAGGAAAAACTTATACTAGCTCCTTTCAAACTAGCTAGAAGCTTATTTAAGGTTCTTATCCTGGAAAACAGTGTTGCTTATTGTTATGACTTCCACAAGAAAAGTAATTGAATTACAAGCTTTTATGGCGAGTCATAAAATATTGAGAACAAATTCTTTCTTTATGCCTAAGGTCATTTTAATGTTTAAATTAAGCCAGACTATTTGTCTCCCTGTTTTCTTTCCAGAACCTAAAACTGAGGGAGAAAAAAAAATATTCATACTCTGGATGTCCATAGACAGCTCAGATGCTGTATTGACTTTACAAAATTCTTCAGACTTCTGCTCAACTGTAAATCTCTTACGAAGATAAGAAAGGGCAACCAGTATCTAAGCAGATTATTTCTAAATGGTTGCATCATGCTGTTAGTTTTTTTTATTCTCACCATATTGAATCACTTCCATGAAAAAATCAGTGCTTGTTGTACTAGTGTCTGGTTACTTCTGTGTTTTTTTACAAAAGGTCGGACCCTAGAAGTATTATAGAGGGACAGCCTAGTTCAGTGATGGTGAACCTATGACACACGTGTCAAAGGTGACACACCACAATGGTATGGGTGACATGCCAGCATTCATCAGCACGAGAGTTACCAAATAAACTGCTTTTGCATTCATTGCTCATGAGAAGTACATTGAATTGTTTTGTGTCAGGAGCCAGCAGCACTGCTGCAGAGGTAAGGAAGTTATTAACCTCAAAGACTGTTTTGGTATACTGTCTTGATACAGTCTGCAAAGGGCAGTACTTTCTTTGTGGTAATACTTCTGCAAAGGGCAGGTAGTCTGCATTTCTAAGCATGTGCTGTTTTACATTCCTCTCAACTGCCCCTCTTAATCCCTGCTAAAAGTGGTAACTTTTTACACTTAATAATGACAATAATTGGATTTATAGACTTATTTTACTTCAGAAAATGTATATTAATTCACATTCATTTTTTCTGTCAGTGCCTCAAATTAATAGTGCTAGTAGTTTAAAACTGTCCATGTCTACTATTTCTAGATTTGTCTCTGATTCTGTTGAGATTTATCCTTGATCATTGACAGCTATGATGTTTTATTTTTATTTATATATATATATATATATATATATATATATATATATATATATAGTTTTTTTTTTTGGGGGGGGGGGGTGACACACCAGCAAAGTCAAGTTAGGCATTTTCTGAATTTTTAACACGCCGAGCATAAAAGGTTTGCCAGCACTGTAGTTATTGGTGCACACTTTTGCTAAGAACTACAAACTAGATTCCTTCTCTAGGTCTATAGCAAACTTTGATAAGATTATTAGCAAATACAATACAACTTAAGAAAACAAACAAAAAATAAATAAAATAATAAAATACCACGAAGACCACTGATCCAAGAAGTAAGCGAATTTAATGAAACACTTAGTGCCTTGGCATACACAGCCTTCCAAGAGTAAAAACACTACAAAATACTGTTTGCTTATATACAGCATATTGCACAAAACAATCAATTAAGTATACAGTTCAAATCACATACTTCCAAATGCATTCTTTGTTGAGTCCCTGAGGCTCCAAAGTACCTTACTTTAAAATCAGCAGGGTTTCTTTTTTGAGTTTGTTTTTTAAAGACACACATTCACCTATGCCAACTTGCAATTTTTCCAACACACAACCCCTAAGAGAATTAGGGTTAGAGTTGTGTGCTGTCAAAAAATGAATCCCAAGGGGACTCTTTAATTTTTTATTTTTTATGTCCCTAATATGTTCCTGCAACTGGACCCTAAAACTCCTGTACGTTTCCCCTATGTAAAACTTTTTACATCCACATCTCAATATGTACACTAACCCCTCCATATTACAACACAATATTCATGCCTAGCTGTAAACTTGATGCCATTAATATAGGGAAAAGAGCTTACTACATATTGACAGATGGAACAACCATCACATGGAACAGTGCCTTAATTTATGCTTAAGCTCTGACTGATATTAACATCTGGTAAACAAAATCGGTTATGTACCAGAATGTCAGACACATTCCTAGCTCTTTTATATGCAATACTCACAAAATCAGGTAGTATAGAATTCAGACTTTTATCCCTTAGGAGCATAGGCCACAAGCTATGTGCTTTTTTAACTATTTCCTCAGTTATAACATTATAAGTTGTCACTAAAAAAACTTTCTTCTGCTCTCCATTGTTCATAGCTGCATCGGTAGATTGATTTCCACCAATACAAACATATTTTCCACTAGCATGGACATAATGAGAATCTCCCTGAGAGTTAACAGAATACCTCATGTCCATAAATTTTTCTTTAGCTTCCCTGACCAGCTGGACATCATATCCTCTTCTAATAAACATGTTTTTCTGCTTCAGCTATCTCTAAATCAAAGCTCATATCTTGGAAGGCTGTGTAAGCCAAGGCACTAAGTGTTTCATTAAATCCGCTTACTTCTTGTATCAGTGGTCTTGCTGGTATTTTATTATTTGATAAGACTGTTCTCTGAGAGATCCTGGATTCTACTCCATCTTCCTTCTCCCTTACTCAGTAAGATCTGGTATTTATCCCTTTGAGCCTATAGCTACTGTAGCAGTGACCTTATAATGTGCATACAGTACACAGTTGTGTAAGTAACCTTACCTTAACACTAAATGTTGAAATAGATCACGGCTTCAGTAACCACACCCTCCATAACCTTAGTTTTAGTATTTTTGCTAGGGTGTGGGATTTTGATTTGTATGTTCCTATGATGCAGAGCTTTAGCTGCTCTGTCTTCTGAGGATGGACGTTCTCAGCTATTTGGCATATAACCACTGGTTTCATCCTTAGCCTCACTTTTACTTGTGAATAGGGTGTGCAGGGGAAGCTGTAAAGTTTTGAAATCCTGGCAGTCTGGGGACAATCTTTGACAAGACATCTCATTTGGCAGTGATCTGTTTGAACATCAGCTGATAAGTTTGCTTACTCATCCCTACTTTCCTTGCACCTAACATTTTGCAACACTATGCTTTTCCATTATGCTGATGATACCACACTTCTGAATTCCCCTCCAGAACTGCTTGCAACAAATGACAAACTACACCTCATCTTTGATATTATCCAGCAGTGGTGGACAAGCTTGGAGCCTTGCATTCACTGATACCAAAACACGGAGTGCTCCAGATGACTTAGAAGATCTCAATGAACCTTGCTGTTTCTGAATCTGTGGATGGCAGAAATAAATAGAAATGGCATTTGTTGTTCACAGAGCACCACAAGTTAACTCCCACTACAACAAAAAATCTGCCAGAATTTTGTACACACAAAAACATTTCCCCTACTACTAATGCTAAAGTAAAAGTAGTCTCAACACTGCTCATGCCATAGTTCTTACTTATTTCATTCATTTTATTTTTTTAATTTATTTGTTAATTGGGGTACAGCACTGATCCCACTAGTGCATTTTCAGACACAGTTCAGGAATACAAAGTCAATAAAAAGTAAAATAACAAACACATTATTAACAGACATAGTATAGAAAATATATATGCAATAAAAACAGTAAAGTTGTTAGCACCAATGTGTAGGTAGTATTTATGGCAATTGTAAAGTATTAATTGGTAGAGTATAATTATCATAGACATGATCAATAATGAAATAGGAAACCTCCAGACACTGGACCCAACCCAGTTTGGTTTCTTCAAGGGCAGGTCATGTCTAATCATCCTGATGGACTTCTTGGAGAAGGTCACCAAAGCAATGGATGAGAGCAAAATGGTTCACACTGCCTACCTTGACCTGACCAAGGTATTTGACATGATACCCCCTCAGGAATTGCTGAGAAACTCAAGAGGTTCAATACAAACACTCATGTCACTCTGTGGATAGCCAGATGGCTCACAGATAGGACTCAGGAAATTTGAATTGGGGAGACCACCTCTACAAAGGGACCAGTCACAAGTGGAGTCCCTCAGGGAATGGTCCTGGGACTACTCCTTTTTGGCATGTACTTCTATAAAGTTAAGGCCAATTTCAGTGGTCTGTAGACGGCTAAATTTGCAGTTGATTGAAAATTATGAGCTGTCATTGAATCCACTGACACAAATGTTCTACAACAAGGGCTGACACAGATAAACAACTGGTGTCAGAGCCATGGACTTAAACTAAATGACAGGAAATGCATAATAGTATCCTTTGGGGAATCATCCACCCCTGGTATCTATCATATTGACAACACAACCCTAAGAGTTGACCCTGTAGTCAGGAACGTGGGGACATACATAGACAGGAATCTAGCCTTTGACCATGATGTGTCTACAGTTGTGAGGAAATGATTCTATGTTGTACAACTTACAAACAAAGATATACCATCTAGGTCCAGGGAGGTAATTGTTCCACTGTATTTGGCATTCATCAGACCTGCCATTGAGTACAATGTCCCCTTTGTTATGTACTTAACCAGGCATATCTAACAAGTGGAACATCCACAGACATTCCTCACTAAAAGAATACAGACTGTAAGTAACATGTCTTATACAGATCACCTCAAGCCCCTATCCCTGTATTCTGTCTCCTATATGCTGTTGAGGGGAGATCTATACCTGGCATACAGGGCATCGTCAGTCCCCACTCTGATGGAGCTCCTGCATATCCACAAAACAAACAGCACCAAAATTACCCATTCCAAAGACTTAAACCTTGTCTATGATATAAATAGGACAAGCTGGACAGCCAGGTATGTATCCCAGAGACTACCTTTTCTCTGGAACAGGCTCCGCATTCATGTGAAGCAGAGTTCCTCCCTAACCCAATTCAAGTGTAATTTGAACCATTGGATTGGGAGCAGGAAATTCATCCGTGGTTTGCCACCTATATCTCTAATGGACATAAGCAACCTGTACATGGTTCATCTCCCAGGCTTCTGCTTGTAAATGTTTCAACCCCCAAGCCCCTGCTTAAACTTATCAAGGGTACCAGAACTTGTCAGAGATTTAGGATGCATGGCTAGACGTAAAAAGAATCTTGTCATTAGTCTAGTAAACACCTATAAACCTATACAGAAGACAAAAAAATGAGTATCAGTATTTTGACTGTTCCTATGGTTTTATATATGTGATGTGATATTTGAAGCAGCAACATTACACACGCACACACACGCACACACACACACACACACACACACACACACACACACACACACACACACACACATACACACACACACACACATATATATATATATATATATATATATATATATATATATATATATATATATATATATATATATATATATATAAGCTGATGAAATAAAAACATTGAGAATTGTGACAACATCTAACCACACAGAAAACCATTGAATATTTGACAAAGTGAAATCACATTTTCTCAATGTTTTTAAGGGTGATGTCGGGGGTTGCATCCCATTCCCTCCCTGCTAATTATATATACCAACATCGAGGATGCACAACAATGGGGAAAGGTCATATACCCTTTCTTAGTGAAACTCCAATTTTGTCAGTGTTTTTCAGTTTAGATTTTTTTATACTTTTAATTTTTCTATCAATCATTTTACTGTTGATTAAATGTTATTGAGATAATTTCTGATACACCCATATGCATGTACATATATATGTTCATATATATATATATATAAATAGGTAAAAGTATAGTAGCACTTTAGTTATGAAGAATGCCATTGTCAAAGTGTACATGACTGTCTGAGAATGAAGGATTAGAGTAAACAACATGCCTGTGGTATCAGAGTAAGAAGCGTGAGAGAGGAGGTGTAAACATGAAGACATGATGTGTAGGGAATAGGATGATGAAGAAAGGCAAGAGGAATGGACAGGTAGATGTAATGAAGGAAGTTTTGAAAAGGTATCCCTTTCTGGTAGTAAGATAATATAAGGTAAAGGGGCAGGGGGGCAGCCACAAGAGTTATTGATAATGCATTTACACGTTATGTTCTCTGGAAGTGGTCTGCTAACACTTTTTTAAAGATGTAGGAATTTCTGTCACAAATTATCAGAAGGAGGGACTCCCATAGTTTAGAGTCTAGGCTGGAGAAGCTAGGTTTGGTTCATCCTGATTCAAATCCCTAATTACATCTTTGACCATCTCAGAACAGCTTACAACACTATTGTCTATTCTGTTACTAGCTCTCAGTTTAAGACACATCATTAGCAAATATCTAATTATTGGCTTGCTTGTAGCTTAAAAATCAATTGAAAACAAAATACTGAATCCCAGTGAACTTCTTGATAAGGTTAATTGCCCATCCCCATTTAAATTTGAGAGGTGGTATACACCTAAGTGTTCCCTGTTGACATCTGTTATTCAGCTCCTGGAGGTAAAATGACTTTGCAGTAGACATGGATACATTGTTTCTCTTTAATACATTTACCAGAAAGTAGATATTGTTACCCGTGCCCTATGGTTTCATCATCATCATCTTCTTTCGGCTTTTGCCGTTAGGGGTTGCACAGCGGATCATCTGTTTCCATTTCTTCCTGTCCTCTGAATCTTGCTCTGTCACACCAGCCACCTGCATGTCCTCTCTCACCACATCCATAAACTTTATCTTAGGCCTTTCTCTTTTCCTGTTACTTGGTAGCTTCATCCTTAGCATCTTTTTTCCCAATATACTCAGCATCCCTCCTCAGCACATGTCCAAACCAACATAATCTTGCCTCTCTGGCTTTGTTTCCAAAACTTCCAGCCTGGGCTGACCCTCTAATATACTTATTCCTAACCCTATCCACCCTTGTCACACCCAGTGCAAATCTTAACATCTTTAACTCTGCCACATCCAGCTTAGACTCCTACCTTTTTGTCAATGCCACTGTCTCCAACCCATATAACATAGCCAGTCTCACTACCCTCTTGTAGACCTACCCTTCCACTCTTACTGGTACTCATCTGTCACAAATCACTCCTGACACTCTTCTCCACCCACTCCATCCTGCCTGTACTCTCTTCTTCACCTCTCTTCCACACTCACCATTACTCTGAACTATTGACCCCAAGTATTTAAACTCGTCCACCTTCACCACCTCTACTCCTTGCATCCTCACCATTCCTCCATCCTCCCTCTCATTCACACACATATATTCTGTCGTAGTCCTGCTGACCTTGATTCCTCTTCTCTCTAGAGCATATCTCCATCTCTCCAGGGTCTCCTCCACCTGTTCCCTACTCTCACTACAGACCACAATGTCATCTGCAAACATCATAGTCGAATGGGACTCCTGTCTGATCTCGTCTGTCAACCTGTCCATCACCATTGCAAATAAGAAAAGACTCAGAGCTGATCCTTGATGTAACCCCACCTCCACCTTAAATCCATCCGTCACTCCCACCGCAGACCTCACTGCTGTCACACTACCCTTGTACATATCCTGTACCACTCTTACATACTTCTCTGACACTCCCAACTTCCTCATACAATACAACTCCTCTCTAGGCACCCTGTCATATACTTTCTCTAAGTCTACAAAAATGCAATGCAACTCTTTCTGACCTTCTCTGTACCTCTCCAGCAATTCCCTCAGCAAACACTGTATATGTAGTGCTCTTTGCCAGCATGAAACCATACTGCTGATCACTAATCATCACATCCCTTCTTAACCTAGCTTCCACTACTCTTTCCCATAACTTCAGGTTGTGACTGATCATATTAATCCCTCTGTAGTTACTACAGCTCTCCACATCACCCTTATTCTTAAAAATTGGTACCACAACACTTTTTCTCCATTCATCAGGCATCCTCTCACTTTCCAAACTTTCATTAAACAATCTGGTTAAAAACTCCACTGCCATTTCACCTAAACACCTCCATGCTTCCACAGGTATGTCATCTGGACCAACAGCTTTTCCATTCTTCATCTCTTCATAGCTATCCTTACTTCCTCCTTGCTAATCCATTGTACTTCATGATTCACTATCCCCACTTCATCCAACCTTTTCTCCCTCTCATTCTCTTCACTCATCAACCCCTCAAAGTACTCTTTCCATCTTCTCAACACATTCTCCTTGCTTGTGAGTATGTTTCCCTCATTATCCTTTATCATCTTTACCTGCTGTACATCTTTCCTAGCTCGGTCCCTCTGTCTAGTCAATTGGTACAGGTCCTTTTCTCCCTCCTTAGTGTCCAGCCTTTCATACATCTCTTCATATGCCTTCCTGCCCTATACCAGTGCCCTGTGGTTTCAGCAGTCTCTAAAATACCTTCCTGGAAGCATGTCAGTGACACTTTAGTAAAATAGGCAGTGCACCGCTGGAATAATATATATTGTACAGCTTGTTTATTCTTGAACATAGTTTGCCTTCATTTGCTTCTCACAGATACCATCCCCCAGACACTCAGAGTTATAACCTAGATGATTCTCCTTATTCTATCTTCTTGGAATTCTGTTCCACCTTTTATTTCTATGCCTTTGCTTTATATTTTATCCTGTACTTCTATCACATTCCCAAAAGACAAAACTTCCTTATATTCTGTGTCTCAGATTTGAACAAACTCCTCCACTTTCCTCTCATCTTCTGTCCAGATCTCACACCATCTCACACTTCCAAAATAAGTAAAGAAACATTTTCTGGGTTTTCCTTATATTCTGTGCCTCATATTTGAACACACTCCTCCACTGTCCTCTCATCTTCTGTCTAGATCTCACACCTTCTCACACTTCCAAAATAAGTAAAGAAAACCTTTCTGTTTTTTCAAACATCTTCAGCACTTTCATTCATATATCTTATGTAACCCTAAGCCCAGTGCAAGGGTAATAATCCAAATCAGAAATAGCCTCATTTCCTTGCCAAAGACTCAGACCCCGTCACACTCGTACACACTTTTATTTTCCAGGCTTTGTCCCACAAAGCTGTCTAATGTCCTTTTTTACAATACTCTTGAGCTTTCCATATTACTCTCCATCTCTCTCTTTATATATATCTATCTATATATATATATATATATATATATATATATATATATATATATATATATATATATATATATATACCATTTTTATCCAGACTGACCTTTCTTGTTCTTGTGCATTTTGTCCATTGATCATTCCTTCCCGCTGTCCCCTCTCCAGGCCCATTGAATGCTTTCAGAAATCCTTTTATACTGCAAATTATTAACAAAGCCATTGATACTGTTCATCCTACCTCAGTAATCCTACTGGACCTGTCTAAGACTTTCGATAATGTATCACATACTAAGCTGCTATGTCAACTATCTAACTTAGGATGCTCCCTTGAAACCTTTAATTGGTTTACCTCTTACCTACATAATAGCGAACAATTAGTAAGGTGGCATAATGTACAATCTGATTATCAAATTAACAACATAGGGGTCCCACAAGGATCCATTCCAGGACCACTACAGTTTAATATATTTATCAACGAGCTTCACAAAATCTCTCACATCCAAAAACTTATTCAGTATGTTGATGATTCTACGCTAGTATCCTCCTCCAACAATTTTTCAGATCTTCTAACATTTACACAAAAAAGCCTTTACTTCTGTTGAAACATGGCTTATCAATTCACAACTGTTAAACCCACAAAAAACTAAACTTTTACTTTTCTCTACAAAAACACCTGACATTGACTTCAAAATCTATGCTAAAAATGGTACAGAAATCGAAATAATGAAAACAGCCAAACTGCTAGGAATAACAATAGACAACAAACTCAGTTATGAACCACATATCCTCAACACAATAAAGAAAACACACTTTAAATTAGGCAAACTATATCACCACAAACTTTACCTGGATAGCAACACCAAAACAAAACTTGCCAGCACGTTCCTAATTCCTTCCCTACTATATGGTAGTGCCAACTTTACCAATCTTCACTCAACCCTTCAAAATAAATTACAATCTTGCTATTATAAAATAGCCAAATTTGCCTCCGAAGCACATTACCGTTCTCATCACTGCCAATTTATCACTAACCAGAGCTGGCTAGACTTTTCCCACCACCTCCAATATACCCAACTAACCATAGCCCACAAGCTAATCTATAAACCCGATGTCTGCCCAGCACTTAGCTCAATTCTACATATGTATATTCCTACTAGAACAGTAAGATCCTCCTACAAGTACCTGCTAACCATGACTAAACCCAACAAAAGAACAGGGCAATGTCTATGCTCCCAGAGCATTGCTAAGTTATGGAACAACCTACCATCCCATATAACCAAATTGACCACACAAAAACCTTACCATCCCATATAACCAAATTGACCACACAAAAACCTTTAAGACAGCTTTAAAATTACATTACCTAGATAATTCATCCTGTGCCTGCCACACAAACAAACCACCCTGAAGATAGCCCTTTAACTAAATATCAGGATAGTGTAAGATAAAAACCATGTCCATACTGTTCCCTTAGATGTAACATTTCTGTTTCTCTATTTCAGTTTAATGACTCCTGATGTACTATTTCATGTAAGCACTAATGGAATGTCTAATTATACTATGTTTTGCCTCTTATGTATGCAATATTTGTTATACTTATATTAAGACTTTTTGTCAGCATTGTTTTATAATGTATTGTCTTTGTAAACTGTGGAGCTTTTTTCCCCGGGCTTCCACTGAAAATGGGTTTCTGACCCAGTGGACCTTCCCAGTAAACAAATGTCAATAAATAAATATTTTTATCAATCTCCCTTTCATAGCTCAGTCTCACATGTGCAAGAAAGCAGAAGACAATCTGGGGAAGAAGATTTGGGATAGACAGAAAGAAGGCAAGAGTAAAAGAGGGTATCCAGCAATGAGATGGATGTACTATGTGAGAGACCTGTGACAGTCAGGCATGGCTGTCAAGAAGGTGGGAGAGTGGTATTGAATCAAGACAGATTGTGACAGTTGACATGACACCCCATCTCTATGTAGAAAATGGGAGAAAGGTGTTGATGATAATAATGATAATGACAGTGTGTACACAGACTCTCCTGAAAGATGTAAGTAGCCTCTTATTGAATGTCTTAATGTCTGCAGGTTGGGTGGGTGCAACAGTCATCCATACTTAGTGATGCAATAAGTCAGAAGAGAAGTCACCTTCTGCTGGAGTCACTGTCATAATATGGCTTTACAGAATACAATGTAAAGTAACTTTGTTTTAGAGATATTGCTTTGCTCTCCTAGCTACTTGTATGCATTCTTCAGGAGAGTCACCCTTGCATACACTTGTCCCATTTTATACATTTTTTTCATTAAAGTGATTCTGCTTTGCTATAGAAGTTCATTTAATCAAGCAATGCCAATAATGAAAAAAAAAAAAGAATGTTTTGCATCCATCTGTATATAGGCCACAGATAGGGTAATCAAAACAAACTGTATTGTCTTAAAATAACAAAAAATCCCAGAGTTTGTAAACGCTCTATAATCATGCTACTTGCAAAGGAGATTGTGATAAGTGGTTGGTCTTATTAGTAACAAAGTCGAGTCATTTGATTCTTTGCAGTGCATTGTTTTCACTCCTTACATTAATCACTCAAATCATTTTGCCACTCTTACTAGGGAAAAGTCATAGCTCTTTAGTCTTTTCTGAAACTAGCAGGTGTCTGTTACTTGTCCTCTCACCTTTCTTATCCAGAGTGGGTCTCTCTTAAAGGATCACAGATCTAGTGCCAACAGATATTCATGTAATGATACCTTACAACCCAGTCATCTTGGCACACACAGTCTGTGATATTTGTTCAGATCAGTGCTGCAGTAATGATGCTGGGGCATGAACATAAGCTGGGGGCTGCATTCCCCAGTTTACTATACTTTGGATGAACTCCCTTTTCTATTTCAGCTTCTTGAAAAAGAATCAAAAGCTGAGGTGAGGCATTTTTTGTTGAGTGATTCTGCACCTTTGAAACTTAGCCATCAGCATTTGTTTATCTCTAATACTGCTACATGCCTTTTTCTTTCTAGTGTTTGCATTATTGTTCCCAGTCACTACTAAAGTAAACCGTTATGACCCATTTCCTCTGCCATGATAATGCTGTCCTTCCCGTTTTCATCATATTTGTTTACAAACACATCACTTAATTCACTCAATTCCAGCCAAAACCTCATTTGCTCATTTTCTCAACAGTCTGTTTCTTTGAAAATTATTAATTTCTAGGTCACTTAGTCATTTACACCTTAATTTTATTATTTTTGAGATAACATGCTGCTTTTAATAACCCTTGTGTTTTAAAAATCATACTCTTGCTGTCTCCTTACAGAGCATTTGTTTTCCTTTCCCCTTTGGACCATCATTTGTAGCTCCTTTGCTGCATGATTTTCAGCTCCTCTGTTTTTGTATTCATCTTGGTGGTAAAGTATAACTTCTGGGCCTCATGATCTGTGTTACTTCAGTTTCAAAATATAATTTCTCACATCCTGAGTGACCATAAGTCAGGTCACTAAAATGTTTCTACCTCATATTCAGTTACTTCACCTTGTGCTTCTTTGGGTTCTCCTTAACTCCTGGTTTTCATTGATGACACATTAGCCATTTCCTGAGCTCCTGCATAGAAATTGTCATTTTAGTTAGGGCATAAGGTCCAGTTCCCCATCCTGACCACATTATTGGCACAGATATTTGTGGTGCTTCTCTTGTGAGCTCTGGAAGCTGCTTTTTCATTACCAGACCCCTATCAAGAACTTTCACACCCCTGGCAGCCTAGTTCAATACATGAGCCAGGTAAGTACATCATGTACTTTTTTCTTTTGTTTCAGTCCTGCTGTCATTGAAAACACAGTATTTCAAATAAAGTTCCTTAGAGACATCATGCAGCAGTTTTATTTTATCTTCATTCACAAGGACACCATTCAGTTAGCTATAGTTTGGTAGATCCAGTTGATATCTTTATGAGTATATTTGACATGAATCTACATGCCTGGCCAGTTTCTTCATTAGTTCATAGTTTCATAGAGTTTTCTACATTCACCTGCACTCCAGTCCTTGTGACAGTAGGGGAATCCATTCCAGAAAATACCTTGCAGCTCATCTCTTTAAATAGATCTAAGAATCCCAGCATTTCTGGCAGTTGACCTCCAAGTCCTGTTTTCCTGCAATGATTCTCTGAGTTGTTTTCTTGGTACAGTGATCATATGTTTAACTGTTCCCTTTGGGTTTTGGTAACTTTGTACATCCACCATCCCTGCTTCCATGCTGCTGCATAATTCTCCTTGCTGTTGCATGAAACATTTTTTAACCAAATGACATTTTATTGAGAATCTTGCAAAACTATAATACAAGAAAAACATGCAATTATATTTAACAAAATAATTGGTTGTGTGATAAAAAAAATAAAATTAGAGTTTTAGCATTTATAATTGAAAACAGACAGATTAAACTAATAAACACTACATCGTGCCACTTTTTTAATTAAATCAAATCATGGAATACAGTTAATAAAAGACATCATGTAATAGACTCAAACAGTATAACAGGCAATTTATCAAAGAACATATAACAGACTTGTGTAATTGATTCTGTATAAAACCCATTATGAATTAAATGTTCCCACTTTAAGTTAAAACCTTGGTTAATATGATTTATACATCTGTCCACTCAAAAATTCTCTAGAAAGGAAAAATAGTATTATTTTAGTTATCATATAGATGTAAATCACCCACTAGGTATTTTAGATTCATAGATTGGTACTAGGCTAACTGCCCTTGCAACCCATTTTAAGCCTAGACAATTATCCCCTGTGAGATTCAAACCCTGTACCTTGTGTTTGTAAGGCAAACACACCTTAACCATTAGGCCACCCTCCCAACCCCTTCACTCAGTTATGTCTGTTTTAGGAGGAGACCATCCAGGTAATCTGTTAACAAACTTTAGAAAATCAACAAAACCCAAAACTGAAGGTACCAGCATAAATCAAATCATATATCCAGTACGACAACAGATGTAGTAGTCCAGTATGATAAAATCACAAAAATGAAATTTTGATGGTAAGCGCTTTCACAATACAACTAGGAATTGCTTCATCAGACAACTGGATAAAAATACCGGTCAGGTTTTAAAGAAAATCCTAGTACAAATACACCAATCTAAAAGGCATTATTCACAGAGAGACCCTCCCCCTGTTTAAAAGTCAACTGAACCATGCTCACAGAACATGTCCAACCAAATAACAAAATATATGTGACATATTTCATGTGTTGAAAACATAAGATGTACATTATGTAAAAACATACTGCAGTATAAACCTATTAAAAATACAACATTCAAAAGTAGTTGCACATGCATATAAATAAGAAGCACATGCTAGCTTCAGTGCCATTTTGGGAGTGCAGCCAGAGTGTGAGCATGCATGAAAGAGATAGTCAGTTTGTTTATAAGTTTATCTAAGTTAGTTACTAAGCCTCAATTCTGATGTGTTTGTACATAAAGCTGCTTGAACAGAACCTCTTCATCTGTTTCATCCTGACCAGGCGAGCAACATGGAGTCAGAACTGATATTTCAGAGACTGTTTTTCAGAGCAACGAGGTGCAGAATTAACAGTGAAGGTAAACTAAGAGAACTGAGTGCAAAAAGGGCCAGAAACAAGCTAAAGGGTAATGAAAACTTGCACAAATGATGATTTTATTAAAAAAGATAAAACAGAGCATTAGAAGGGCACATAATGCATTAATAAGCAACCAAACAACACAGAAATGTTTATTAAGCAACCAAAAAACATAAAAAGTTTATTAATTAAATGAAATGTTTGAAATTAAGATATCTGATAAAATGATTATCAGAAAAGCATAGAGGAGGTTCAGAGTCGCCTTGGAATTGCAAAACGAGCATCTTTAGAGTAAAACAAGCACAAGAAAAGAGATTAAATGAGCAAAACAAATATAATAAAGGTCAGAAAGGGCATATTAAGCATAAATAAAACAAGGCGACTCCATTCTTTTGGCAAATTACAGTGTTTTGGCATAAACTATTGTTTTGTATTGAATGAAGCTATTCAGGGCATAACTAAAGTGATTCAAAGTATCACAAAGTGTGTAAAAGTGCTTACGCTGTATGTTTATTACTGTGCATTTATTCCAAAAAGTTTATTTTGTGCAAAGTGTAACTATTTCATGAAATGCAGTCAAAATACATCCATTTCAAAAGTTTCTTATGCTATGTGTGTCTGTTCGCAAAAGGTCACCATTACAGAATGTTTCTTGCACTGTAAAGAGTTATTTAGCAAAGTACAGCCATTTTGGAAGTGTTTCGGTATGCTGTGTACTGTTAATTCGCAAAGGGCAGTTAGTTCGAAATGTTTCTTACTCTGAGTATCTTCTACTACCCAGTTTATTCATACAGTGCAGTTATTTGAAATGTTTCTTACATGGATAAGAGGGGATTTCTTGAAGTACAGTAATTTCAAGAGTATTCTTGTGCCACAGAGACTTGTTTTGCAAAGTGTTTTGCAGAGTTCAGTTAATCAGTGGCTTATTGTGCTAAGTTACAAGTACTGGCATAAATTTCTGGCATATATATATATATATATATATATATATATATATATATATATATATATACATAATATATGTGTATGTGTGTGTATTTTCATGCATACTTGCAAAAGCCTTCACTAATGTGTTAATAAGGCAGAGGCATTTCGCAGATCAGGTCCATTTGTATTTGATCAGAATATTGCAAAGAACTGGAGAATATTTGAGCATGAATATGGTATTTCCATACAAGCAGCTTATTCTGATAAAGATGCAACACCAGGGCATTCAGTTTGCTAAACCTAGCTGGGTCAGAGGCCATTGAAAGAGAGAGTTAATTTGTGTATGCACCAGCAGTGTATGAAGGAGAGGGGGAAACCACCATATTGTTGTTCAGGCTGAATCAAGGGAAGACCCCAAGTGCTTGAAATGCAAATTCAGAGAAATGTGCAACCCCCAGACAAATGTTACATTAGAGAGGTATTTGTTTTACACAAGAGACCAAAAGCCAGGAGAAACATTTGCAGCTTATATTACTGACCAGAAAAACAAAGCTAAAACCTGCATGTTTCTTGATTTAAAAGATGAGTTAATAAAGGACAGGCTTGTGTGTGCCATTAATAGTGCTGCTGTGAGAAAGATTTTGCTTTGTAACAGTGATTTAATGCTGAGTAAAGCTACTGAGGTTTGTCAAATTCATGAAGTTACAGAAAGGCACACAAGTATGCTTGCAAGTGACAATAGCATGGTTTCAGCAGGCTCCAGAGCAAATGTAGACAGCATACAGCATGTGACAAGCAGAAATAGACCTAAGCACATGGCAGCTGCAGCCCCTGTGGGTGTGGCAGGGAGAACTCATAGTTTTCAAGCAAGTTCTAAGACTAGTTCTGTTAAAGGAGCATGCTCAAAGCAGTACAATGGTGAATCAGCAAAACCCAAGTCAAGCTTTATTGTTAACTGTTGCAATTGTAGTGCCAACCACGAGTCTAAAAGAGAAAAGTGTTTAGCGTTTGTTCAGCAATGCCACAAGTGTAAAAAATGGAATCATTTTCAAAAGTTTTGCAAATCAAGTAAACCTCAGTTACAAAGAAAGGTCACTTAAAAAAGCAAGTTGATCATATAGAAAGCTGCAACTCTACTTTCTATGTAGATGGTGTATCAGTAATTGGTGAAAAGGTTAATGCAGTAGATTTATTGGCAAGGAATGAAATGTTTTGTACTGTCCTGATCCATGGTAACCCCGCCGAGCTCAAAGTAGACACTGGTTCAAAGTGTAATGTTATGTCAGCAGAAATATTTGCTAAAGTGAGAGCTGATGAGCAACTTAATATGGCTAGTTGTGCGAAACTTGTTGCTTATGGAGGTGAAAAAATTCAAACCGAAGGCTCAGTAGTGCTTTCATGTTATTTGGCTGGGAACAGATACAAGTTGTTATTCTATGCAGTCTGAATACTTGTGCAGTCATTATTAGGTCTCAGAGACCATTTAGGGATGAATTTGCTTTCCTTTACCAAAGACGTTCATCATATAAGCACATGTTCCAGTTGCAATTTCACTACTTTCCCAGAATATGCCGATGTTTTCAATGGCAAGCTAGGCAAGCTTCCAGTCATGTATTCTATGACCCAGAGGTCAGTCCAGTGGTCAGACCAGCAAGAAGAGTTTCAATAGTTATGCAGAACAAAGTTAAAGCTCAGTTGGATAAAATGGTGCAACAAGATGTAATTTGTCCAGTTACAGTTGCTATGGTAGCACCTCACAAAAAAAGGCTCAGATGAAATCAGAATATGCATTGACCCAAGAGATATGAACAAAGCATTAAAGAGACCTCACCATCCTATGGAAACAGTCAAGGAAGTCTCAGCCTAATACCAAATGCCACAGTTTTTTTCTGTCTTGGATGCAAAGAGTTCATTTTGACAAGTGATGCTTGATCACAAATCTTCACTACTGACAACATTCAGTGCCCCATTTTAAAGATATAGATTCCTCCAGATTCCATTTGGAATAAATTCTGCAAGTAAAGTCCGGCAGTGTGCAGTGGAGCAAATATCTTTAGGTTTCCCCTGTGCCATAATAGTAGATGATTTATTAGTCAGAGGCAGTGGTGAAGCAGAGCATGACAGAAACCTCAAGAAAGTTTTAGACAGTGCACATAAAATAAACTTAAAGTTCAATCCTCTGAAGTGCAAATTCAGGCTACCAGAAGTTACATATATAGGTCATTTATTTACTAGCACTGGTTTACAACCAGACCCATCCAAGCAAGCAGCCATTCTTGAGATGCCAGCACCGGATAATTTTCAGGCTCTACAATGTTTTCTTGGTATGGTCAACTATTTGGGTACGTTAATACCAGATGTCAGTGAGTTGACAGCACCTTTAAGAGAACTGATGAGTAAAAATGTTGCATGGTCTTGGCTAGAACAGCACCAGAAAGCATTTGAACACCTTAAGCAGAAAATTATCACTCCACCTACACTAAGATACTATGATGTCAATAAACCAGTCACTCTTTCCTGCGATGCTTCAAAATTTGGTCTTGGTACAGTTATTCATCAAGAGGGCAGACCAGTAGTATATGCATCTAGAATTCTTACCCAAACTGAGATGCAATATGTTCAAATTGAGAAAGAACTTTTCAGTAATTGTGTTTGCATGTTCAAAGTTTTAGATTACATTTATGGTCGAGATATCCAGATTGAAACTGATCATCAACCTCTAGTCACTATTTTAAAGAAGCCTATGCATTCCACTCCAGCAAGATTACAAAGAATGATACTCAAATTACAAAGTACAACTTCAAAATGATCTATACGAAAAGCAGACTTCTTTATCTGGCTGATACCTTATCCAGATCACCCAGAAATACACTGGAACATCTTGATTTAGATGTCATGGAAGTGCATAATTTTTCTACCACAAGGCTTGATGAGCTAAGATATTATACAAAAACTGATCCTGTTTTGCAAAAGCTCAACCATTACATCCATGTGAGATGGTTGTCAAAGCAATCCAGTGTACCACCTGAAGTGCAACCTTATTTCCCTTACAGAGATGCAATACTGATGAAAGATGACTGTGACGCCCGTGCTCTGGCCCAGCAATCAAGGAGCCTCCATCCTCACCACTAACACAGAGACGGCATCTCATATGAGAGGAAAAGATAACAAATACACACAGTAAACTGCAATTTCCCTTAAGAGCACACACAGTCAGTTTGGGGTTGGTTACTCCATTGCTCCCGAGGTCCCCAATAAGACTCCCCACTAGCACAGCTATAAGGTCCAGATCTCAGCCTAGCTGGACAAGCTAAAGTCTCCAGCACCCTCGCTGTCCAAACAGGGCTTTGTGTCCCTGCCCAAGTAGCTGACACACACACTTTGAGATAAGAGTTTATACAACCACACAGACACTTCTGGGGAAGGCTGGCACAGGTTCTCCAGCTGTTCCCCTTTTACCCAAGCTATACAGTAGTACCCTACAACCACCCAGCTAATAATTATCAGCTACTCAAAGGCCCTTAAAAGGGTGTCCAATTATTACTGTGCAATATTATTATCCAATTAAGTGTGACTACAGTCAAGGCTTATTCGAGTGGCTATGTACAGTTTTACCAAAGGCATACAAGTACTCCAAAGAGCTTAAATTATCTCTACACAAACCAGCCACAGTTAAAAGGTTTTAAAATATTTAATAAATAATTAAAACCACAAGACAATACTTTCTACTATACAGTGCTAGTCAAAAGTTCAGAGATCACACAGAAATATTTAAAATAAATCAGTAGTAGAGTTCTGACATCACAGAAAAACACTTAGTCTAATATTTTCTAATTCCTAGCTACTTCTAGGAGAAAACACAGTTCTAACATACTACTTACATAAAGAGAGCATAAGGCAGTGCTGAGTTGGATAGTCAAGGCAAAATGCTTACTAATCTCTGGTTCTCACTGTTTAAATTGAAACTGCAGTTCTGCTAAAACATTATATCATCATTTTACACTTCTTGGAGTTCCCAGGCTGACAGAAACTGTATTTACATTCTTTTACACTTAGAGCAATAAAGGACATTCCACATGTAAATTCTGGTCATTAACTTTAGCATTAAAACAATAGGCAGGAAGCCTTCATCTAGCTGGACTGGAGCAGACTTGTAAACATCAAAGGCAATGATGAAATAATTTTAATTTCAAAGGACCAACAAGAAATGCTTGACTTAGCTTTCTTTACAGCAGATGGTAATGTTGCTACATTGTTTTAAGTTCAACATTCATATTTACAAATGACAGAATTATCTGCACAATTCTATCTGGCTAGGCTGGCAGCCTTCACCCATCTCTACCAGTCTTCACAATGACATTATTTTCAAAGGTCCTAAAATTGTTGTTCCTACTTCTTTACAATGTGATTATATTCAGATTTTGCATCGTGGTCACCCAGGTTCCAAATCTACCAAAAGAAGGGTGAGAGGGCTAATATTTTGGCCTTCTCCAGCAAAAGACATTGACAAAGTACTTTCTTCTTGTTCAGTACTAAACTGCATCTGCAAAAAGAGCCACTTCAGCTAAACCAAGTTTATGAACTACCTTGGTCAACAGTAGCCACCGATATATTTGAGTGGAACAATCAGCATTACTTAGTGTTGGTAGATTCTTATTCGAACTGGTTTGAGATAGATTTGCTACCTAACCTAATGTCTACTACTGTTATTACTAAGTTGAAACATCATTTCTCAGCCCCATGGTAGTCCACATAGGCCTGTCTCTGACAATGGTACCCAATTTACCAGTCAGTTGTTTCAGAAATTTGCAAATGAATGGGACTTTGTACATGTTACCAGTAGTCCTGAACATCCACATTCAAATGGACTAGCTGAACATGCAGTGCAAAGTGCAAAGCAATTACTAGAGAAGTCAAAGCATGATAATACCTATGTATTTTTTAATTTACTCAATCTCAGAAACATACCCAGTGACAATATACTTGGCTCGCCTGCTTAGAGACTTCTCTCTAGGCAAACCAGTGCAACTTTGCCTATCAGTTCCAGTTTGTTGAGGCCTAAAGCTAAAAATAAAAGAGCAATCAAAGCCCAGCTATTCAGAAAGCAGTCTTTCCAAAAGTCTAGTTATGATAAATTGAGCAGATTTCTTTGTCCATTAAAAGAAGGAGAGACAGTATGGATACAAACGGTGAAAGATTTCGACCAAATTGGTCAAGTAACAGGTATGTATATGTACCGAGCCGAGATCCTACATTGTGGAATCTGAGTGTGTGGAGTACATGAGAAATCTCAGACATCTTCCTGTATCAGAACTGATATCACAGCATTGCTCCTGTGATACAGACTCTAAATCTCAGAGCAATTCAGACAATTGTCCTGTTGCAGGTGTACTAATACTATGTTTGTAAATGGAACTCTACTGTCTTTTACTTATTAAGCCAGAATAGAAGTTTGTGAGACTGTATAAATTGAACCGACTCTGTAAAGTGTGTTTTATTTGTACTATGTTGTTGTAAATAGAACTCTACAGTCTTTTACTTGTTAAGCCAAAGTAGAAATTTGTGAGACTGTATAAATTTAGCTGACTCTGTAAGTGTGTTTTATTTGTTCTACGTTGTTATTACTCTTGCTCTATCTGTACATTGTGATGAATGCATATGTAACAACCTTTGGAGCTTTTCTCCTCGGGCCTCCACTGAAAATGGACATGTATCTAGTTGGACTATCCCGGTCAACAAATGTAAAATAAAAATAAATAAATAAACTAAATGTCTTAACTCCTACTTCTGTTCCTGAAGATGTTCCTGATGTCACTAAAGTTGAACATTCAGCTGAGACACTCCCATTTGCTAGACTTAATTCTAAATTCTATGTCACATGATTTATTTGCATCTCCAGACCTAGTGTGAAATACACAGCAACCTTGAAAAAATTGTCTAGATGTATTTAGTTCTGTATAATTGCATGTTGAAGAATTATTTTGTATCAACTGCATATCAATCAATGTCATCAGTGATACTATATATGTGTGTTGTACTTTTAAGAAGCATTTCCAAGGACAGCATGTGTATATAAATAGCAAGCATTTGCTAGATTCAGTGCCATTTTGAGAGTGCAGCCAGAGTGTAAGCATGTATGAGAGAGATAGTTTGTTTATACGTTTATCTAAGTTAAAGTTATTAAGCCTCAATCCTGATGTGTTTGTACATAGAAAAGCTGCTTGAACAGAACCCATGAATATTCATCTGTTTCATCCTGACCGGATGAGCGACATATAGGATACTGACCCATCTGTAAATGTCAATTTATCTGTAATTTTCTTGATATTGTTGCTATGGGAAGTGTGATGCATTTTATAAAAGTGCTTATTTTTTAAATTACCCATATAGTTATTAATGTTTTATTCCCTTTTTTAATTATCCTGGTGTACTTGTACTCTTTAGTTCATTGGCAATATTTAGTTTAAATGCTATATGTTGTAGTTGTATATGTTGCCACCAAATAAGTCTCCTATGCCTGGACTTATCTTTTAGGATTGTGAAATATATCTTACAATTATCTATATTCAATAAATCAATCAAGAAAATAAAACCTGCTTTAACCCAATTACTCTAATATCTTGGATCTCCTTCTATTAATAAATCGTTTAAGTTCCAAAGCCTGATCCATAGAACCTCTTTAAGTGTTTGCTTTTTGCTATTTAAATGCCTCATTTATCACCCAAGTTTGCCATCTTACAGGTTCCATGACTATTTGCATTCAGGAGTTTTGTATACATTGTGTGTTTTATATAATAGTTGTTTCCATTGTTAATGAGATCTGACATGGTTATAGGCTGGAATTAATAAACTGGCATCGTGCTATGTATTTATGAAAACTGAGTTAGCTTATTCCTCCCCATTTGTTATACAAAGCAAGTTTTTTTTATATTTAATTGCGGATGAGATTTATTTCACAGAAAACTAGACATTAATCATTACTGATTGGAATTTTTTGTGTAGTTGGCTTTGTGAAAAAAATGGTAAATGTCTCATAGCAAAAACAAAATGGAAGAATAAACAAAAAATGATGCTCCAACATGTTACTTTATTGCAAATATGTTGATATAATGGTTTACAATTGGCTTCCAGGAGTTTTTAGGGATCAAAAATGAACTTTATGACCAGATATGTACATTGCGATACCAAATTCCATTGCTCTTTGCCTGGTAGTGGGTATAAAATGTTCTTGGATGTCTGAGAAAGTGGTAAAAGTAGGGTTTTCTGTAGGTTAATTTCCAAACCCATTAGAGATTCTATATATTTAAAGCAGGATATTGTTTTGTTATAACTTAGTTGAGGTTGAATAATCCAAACTATGTAGTCATTGGTGAACCAGAGCAAGATAGGTCAATCCACTGTATGTATATTTATTTTAAATTGCTTTAAATCTTGGTGTAGATATTGGATATACACCTCTGTGACCAGTATAAAGAGTAGTGGGGATAAGGGACAGTCCTGTCTCATAACCTTTTTTTTTATAAAGTGAGTTTTTGATGTCATTCCATTTGTGCAGACATACACAGAGGGATTATTATAAAGTAGTTAACACTTGGAGATAAATGAATTTGCAAATTGCAGGCATTCTAGTAAATACCAAAAAATGTCCCCAGATGCAGAACAAAATGGTTTCTTAAAAATCCACAAATATAGCAGCTACATTAAGGTTTTGATGCCAGCACTAATACTGAATGTTTAGCCACACTATGCTGAGATGTGAGCTTCATCATCTAAGTTTTACGAAAACTTCTTGACATATCAATGTGATCTGGAATATTTGCTAGTCTATTGCCTAACATTTTGGCAAAGATTTCTGTTTCTAATTGTTGTAGTGAAATGAGTGTGTAGCTACTGGGAAGGGTTCTATTTTATATGGTTTGGAAAGCATTAAAACTTTTACTGCTAGGGATTCCTGAAGGAATTTATTAAGTAGTTTGCATTCATCAAAAAAGTCCTTAAAAGTTTTATTTGTATAGCCTTATACTCTTTACAGACGTCTGGGGTGAGACCATTTAACCCTGGTGATTTCCTGTCATATTTTCTATGCTAGCAGAAATCTTTGTCTGATATTGGTTTATTCAAGTTGTCGTTCTCTTTATATGACAGTTCATTTTTAAAATTACTAAGAATCTGAAATGGCATTTGTAATAACAAAGAATGTTGCATGGTTAGGATTAAAATACTCTTGGTTTAAAATATTATTAATTCCACCTAGATTACTGGTTAAAGCATTTTTTATCTGCCAAGGCATATGTATTTCCCTATTCTTTCTTTCTGTCTTTGGCAAAGAGTTTTTGTGAAGTCAGTCCTTGAACCCAGTAAAATACTTTATATCTTTCTCAAATGTCTTGAGTTCTTTGAAAGTGAAGATTTCTTAACAGCATATTTTCCATGTTGATTCTAGTACCCAAGAGTAGATCTTTGTAATCCTGTTTTTTATATTCTGTTTCCAATTGCTTCACTTTATTTTCTGCTTGATCAAGTTTGCATTGCCTTAAATATTTTCTTCCTTTAATAAGGATGCACTCATAAGTAGCTACCATAACTTTAAACCAGCCTATTTGACCAATTTCTGAGTGTCCATCTTGTTTTCATTTTACCAAAGTTGAATTATCATTCGATTATAATTTTGGTTATAGTGTGTGGATTTAAATATGAGGGGTCTAATTTCCAAGATGGAGTTATGGAATGTGTGTTGTTAAAACTTAGGGTCATTTTGAGGATAGAATTGTCTGGCCAAATTGTAGATATAATCTCTATGATGATTCTCTTGTTAAATAAGGAAGTTGGTAATAGCTAAAGACCTGTTTTTATAGTAATACCTTTTGAATGTTTAGTCTTGCTCCTTATGCAGTTCTCTGCATCCATCTGTAAGATTTATTTCCTCAAAGTAAAGAAGGTTTTATGTCACTCACTTGACATCTTCAAAGTTTATCTGCTATAGGGATAGTGACTATCTTAAAATCTGTCCCAATTATGATATAATCCATTTTGTCTTTAAGAATTAGTAAGGCTTTTAAGAATGTGTTGGTATGGTGTCATCTATGTTGGGCCCATAGAAATTACCCAGCAACAGTTCATGTGAATGAAACTTTTTTGTCAGGATTGCCCATCTGCCATGATTCTTGTGTATTTTTGAAGTTTTGGACAACCACAATTATGAATTAGAGTAATAATACCCCATTATGAATATTAACACTAGTTCATTGTTCTCCAACCATTCCATAATTTCAGAGTTTGCTCTTTAGCTATTAACTTGATTTTACTTCCTTGCAGACATACCACCTTTGAATTATGAGTTTAATAATTCCTTTCCTCTTAAGGGCTGTTGACATACCCAAACCTTGCAGGAGGGAAATATTACAGATTGGGCTGTAGTTATCTGATTTATAGTCAAATTTTGAAGGTGACTGTGTGGTGAGATACAGAAATTGTTAAACTAATCTTACCTTAATAAGTTGAAGGAAAAATATACACTGAGCTACTGGATGGAAAACGAGTCTAGAAAAGAAACAAATGAAGTTGATTACTATCTTGTCAAACTAAAATGACTTGTTTCCTTAGCAAACAAAGTAAAACATAATATTAATGGTCTTAAGGACATAACCATGTTAAATGCTGACATATGTATAACAAAATAAACACATACTGTCATATAATTTATTCTCCCCTTTGTCAATAACATATGCAAAAAATGTGATATGTAGGGAAATAGTAAAAAAAAATTAAAACAGAAAGTAAACTGTATTTATAAATCATAATGGAAGAGTAAAATACTTAAATGGTTATGTGTATGATGAATGTATGCAGGTTGGAATATGCTAGCTTTGTATGTCATTTACAATGGGATACACGCTGTTGGAAAGAAAGGAGCCATGCTGGGTTAATAACCTTCATCTTGGTAAGCTAGTCATATCCACAGTTCAGGCAGGATATCTGATGACCATGCACTAATGTAATGTCCAATAATTTTAATATCATTATAAAACAGAGTGAGCATGAAATAGCTAATAAATAACTCCATGGAACATGCAGCTCTGCATGTTATATGCCTGCCAATAAGAAGCAGTAACAGAAATGTCTTATTCTTCATTGAATAGCTTAAGGGGGAAAGCAAGAGAGCCTAACTGAGTATCCATCATTGGTTGGTGTGTGCAGAGCATGAAGCCCATAAGCTCTAAGTTGAGCCATATAGTCTGTCATTCTTTTGGAATGAGCTTAAACCTTCAACTTCTTGCCAGATAGAAGAGTATTTATTTGTAATGTCATCCCAGGATCTCTACTGAACCATTGTCAGCATAGTTCATGATGGGGATAAAGGATTATATCTGTTTGTAACACCTGAGTCTCCCTGATGTAAAGTTGCTGAATCTGTAACTTTTGATGGTCAAGCAGCTTTTCAGATATTTTCTTCCCGGTTGTTTTGATCTTTGTTTATAGGAGTGCTGGGTGTTTCTCATTTTTTTGTTGTGCCAAAAGACTGTATGATGATTCTTCCATTATTAATTTCAGGCAATCACTTTTTTTAACATTTGGTAGGGAAACAATGTTTTTCTACTTCTTCAGCTGATGAGTAATTATTGTTTAGCGGTCCTTTGGAGATAAACAGGATACCAGGAGAACTAAGCTGTACTAAATAGCTTTTATTTTTCAAGAAATTTAAATACAGAGCAAGGGCTTTGCATGTAAGTAACAGTATGGTAGTATAAACAGGGACTAGCTGCACAGATGCCCCTGCAATTTTTAATTCAGGTCCTAGAGATCTTGCTTTGTTTAATATGCATCCCTTGTCTCTATAGTTTAGGCATTTAAAAATTAGCTACCTTAGATATTAATTATTTCTTATCCTTAGAATGACCCTATGAGCCCTTTTAATAGGTTCTGTCTCCTCACTTAGCAGTTTCCGCACTTCTTTAGCTATGAATTGTCTGGTGTTACTTCTTTCTGTGTTTTTGGGTAACCCCAGGATTTGGATGTTGTTGCATCTATTTTTGAGGTCATCAATTTTGTTGTCCATAAAATTTTTTGAAGAGTTTATCACTGAGAAATTAGCTTCAAGCTGCTGGGTGTGCTCATTATTTTGTGTACTCTCACATAACTTGGTGGATAATAAAGCCCAAATGTGATTAAGTTGAGCTTTGTGGTTGGAGGCGATGCATTTAATGTATGGAATGTCTGTTCTGAATGCATGATTCATCTTGGTTAAGATTTTCAATGTTTCATTTAAGCTAATTATGTCTATTACCACATTATTTGTAATTTCTGCCATCTTCTCTCTTTATAGGGCCTCAGCAGGAGTTTCTGTTGTGGTACTATTGTCGTGAGAAAATAAAAAATATAGGATTACAATAAAATGACGAGAAGTTGGGGTGTTCCTATAGCATTTATTTGCCTGTGATATAAATAGGACTGTCTGGAGAGATATGTATGTATCCCAGAGACTACCCCATCTATGGAACAGGCTCCCCATCCATGTGAAGCAGACTTCTTCCCTAACCCAATTCAATTGCAAATTGGACAATTGGATGGGAAACCAGAACTCCATCCCTGGTTTGGCAGCTATGTCACTAATTGACACAGGTAACCTGTAAATGTTTCATCTCCCAGACCCATGCTTCCACTTATCAAGGGTATTAGAACTTGTCAGAGATTTGGGATGCAAGGCTAGGCTTAAAAAGGCCCTTGTGGTCATTAGCCTAGTAAACACCTATGAACCTTCTTTCATTTCTTTCACACAGAGAACTGATTTTTACAGTCTGATGGGAAGAAAATGTTGATGGTAAGACTAAAATGCTTCTGCCATAAGCATGAAACCATGTGCATCTTGCATGAACCAAACTTGCTTCCCTTTAGTTTCTTTCACCATTGCAACTTAATGCAGACCACATTGTCCATCTTATGGTGAGATTCCTGGTTCTCCACATTTCTCTGAATAAATGTTACCTTTTCATTTCTCTTCATTCATTTTAAATTTTGTCTTATCTTGCTGGAATTTGTTCCCACATGACAATACATGGAAATAAATTTATAACCGTTTATTTGGCTCTAAGCCTTACAACCAACTTTCTTCCTGTATGATGGTATTTCTATCAATGTAAAACTAAATCATTAGCTTACACAGACCACTGACCTTAACACTGATAGCTGAAAAAATACATATTGCTCAAAATCTTCTCCATATGTATTTTGATTATCAAACATTTTTCTTTCCTTTCTCTCATCATTTTTTTCTCATTTTGTCTAAGACATGTTTTAAAAGATACATAATTGCTAATGAAACTCATCTTTTCACTGCCCGCTTTTCCCTTTTGACAAACCTAGTCACTTAGGTTCATAGGTAGGTACTAGGCTATCTGCCCAAAGGCATTTATAAGCCTAGCCAGAGTGTGTTGGCTTTCGCTGCCCCCTTAGATTAGTTCCCTGTGCCTCTGTCCAGCAGAGCCATTGAAGTGATCCCCGGGGTAAACTTTCTGTTTTCCATCCACTTGTCAAGGTTTCTCTTGAAGAGTGTTAGTGATGAGCGCTGCCTAATCTAGATTGGAATCTTGTTCCAGAGCATGGGAAGTCTCTTGGACAGGAATCTATACCTCCAGCACGTCCTATTTATTGTTGTGGTGAGGTTTAGATCCCTAGAGCATGTGGCTCGAGGAGATATGGTTTTCTTTAGGTGGAGCATGTCCATCAATTCTGGGTTGGACATGGCCTTGTATGTCAGGCAGAGATCACCTTTGAGTAGGTGGTATGCAACCAAGTACAGCTGGAGTTTCTTCAATCGAATTGCATAGGGCATCTGTTTGAGACCAGTGATCCTCTTGGTGAGGTACTTCTGTGGTCTTTCCAGCTGTTGCAGGTGTCTTGTAAGGTACATCCCAAATGGGGCATTGTACTCTATTATGGGTCTGATGAGTGATACGTAGAGGGGCACAATGACCTCTTTTGATCTGGATGCAAACCCTTTTGTGATTAGGTGGGCCACATAGAAGGATTTTCTAACCACTTTGGCAATGTGATTATCAAAGGAGAGATTACTATCTACTTGGGTCCCCAGATCCCTTATTATGTCTTCTGCATTTAGGGGGCTGCCACCTATGTGGTAGTTTGTGGGTACTTTGTTTTTTTCCAAAGGGGATGACTATGCACTTTTTGGCATTTAGCTTGAGGCCATGGTTTTGACACCAGGCATCTGTCTCAGTGAGACCCTTTTGAAGGATGTCTGTGTCAGCCAGAGAGTCAATTATAGCCCCTAGTTTGCAGTCGTCGGCAAACTTGGTTAGCCACAGTCCTCCTTTGTTTGCCTGTATCTCTGAGATGTATATGCTGAACAGGAGGGTTCCTAGGAGTGAGCCCTGGGGAATGCCACTTGTAAATTGTTTAGAGTCAGACCTAGCTCCAGCATCTCTTACCATGTGGGTTCTGTCAGTGAGCCAGTTGGCAACCCATCTGGTGATGTAGGGGTTTATGTTCAGGCTAGTGAGCTTGTCTATAATACCAGAATGGGGAATGGTGTCAAAGACCTTTGTGAGGTCTAGGTAGGCTGTGTGGACCACCTTTCCCTTGTCTATAGCCTTGGTAACTGTCTCAAAGAAGTCCTCCGGGTTTTGGAGGCATGATCTGCCCTTAAAGCCAAATTGGGTAGGGTCCAGTGTTTGGAGGTTCCCAATGTCTCTGTTAATGAGATCCATGTTGATGCACTCCATAGCCTTGCAGACCGAGCTAGTCAGGCTTATAGGGAAATAGTTCCCAGGATCTGTTGTGGCTCCACCTTTTTGGAGTGGAATAACTGTTACTGTGCGCCACTCTATGGGCATGTAGCCTGTGGAGAAGCTGAGTTTGAACAGTATGTTTAGGTGAGGGGTTAGTTCATCTTTTTGCTCATGTAGGACGCAGCTTGGGATACCGTCCAGTCCCATTGATGCTGTGTTTTTGTGTTTGGAGAGGGCTGTTTTAACCTGAGTGTTTATGATTTCAGGGGCACTACATTCTTCTGGTATGGTTATGGGCCCTTTTGGGGGTGAGAGGGGGGGGTGAAGTTTGCATTGAACCTGTCTGCCAGGATGTTGGTGATATCGGCCGGTTCAGTGTATTTTGTGCCATTCTGCACTTATTCTGGGCAGATCTGAGAATTGCCACTTAGATTCTTGACATAGCTAAATAATGCCTTGTAGTTATCTTTGGAGTCCTTGGCAATGGCAGGTGGTAGGGTTTTAATCTATGCTTATAGAATATGTGATGGTCTGTCTTTACCCTGGGCCACTAATCAAGGAGCCCCAGCCCTCGGCACTGACATTGGTGAGAGGCAGTCACTAAAAACAGGAATGGATTAACAAAGTATTTCAAATGCAGCTCTGCATCAATCACAACTTCCCTCAAGAGCACACAAGGAACCTGGGACTGGACTCTCTGTCTCTCCAGATCCCTAATAAAACTCACTTTGGAGCACTGTGTCCCAGTTCCAAGTATCTGACACACACACTTCAGTATCTGCTTTTTCACACACACACACACACACACACACACACACACACACACACACACACACACACACACACACACACACACACACACACCTGGGAAAGGCTGGCACAGATTCAACAGATGTGTCCCCTCTCTCTAGACTATAATGGTAGATTGCTGCTACCAGTCAAATACTTTAAGGCTCTTACAAAGGATAACCAATTATACTGTGTGAATGTATTACTGATATAAATGGCAGTGTGTGACAGAAGCAGTAAGCCTTATCGGCCACAGTGTCACTAAAATAAGCATAAGTACTGTCAAGATGTTAAAAATATTCTCTAAAAGATCAGCCACAATGAAAAGGTATAAACATATTTAATAATCTATAATAAAATAGAAAACAGGAGAAAACTTAACATTCAGTTACAGTAAACATCAGAATTTTCAGTCACAGGAAATATAAAAATAACACAGTTGGACTGAATCTCACAGATGCAGAAAAAGAAATAATACTAAACTAATCTTACTGTACTTTACTTAACTGAGCTAAAGATAAACTGTCCCTAATTAACTCATTTAATATCGTAAGGCAAGATGTACAGCTGAGATGCTTATTTCCACAAGGCAAGATGACATACTACTCACTAACTGAACTGCACACCTAATAACTACTGAACAAATGAATGGTGATAACTGACATGGATCGTTTATATCAGGTTCCAGAAAAAAAGAAAAACAAACAACAAACTGCTGATGCCAGAGTTCCATCCTTCAGCTGGTTATAGAATGGAATCACATCTACTCACCTGACTCTGGCACAATACACATTCAGAACTCTCTAAAGATTGTGTTGCAGCATTTTTAACATAAGAAACTTTTACAAATACATTTTAATACAAACATGTGTACAAATCAACGTGACTGTCAAGTGACACAAGACCATTTACAAAACTTCAGCCAGCCATGCTGGCATATGCCAAACATGTAATGTCTTATTTCTACTGGTACAGCTGGCAATACCTCACAACATCACATCTCTATTCTCCGTTGAAGACTCAATCCACTTTTTCAACTGACCCTGGAAAAATGTTGTTTGAGAGACATGGGGCTCTGGGAACACATCAACCTGTACCCTGTCTAGAGAATCCATCTGCATCGGCATTGCTGTAATCTGGACTGGCTAATAAAGAGGGGCCCTCCCAAAGCCCCTTTAAGCTTTTGGAATGCCTGCTCACATGCTAGAGTCCACACTACCTCATCTGGCTTGTTTTTCCTTGTCAAATCTGTGAGGGAGCAGCTATTGTGCTATAATTGGGAACAAACATTCTGTTATACACCAGTGTCCCAAGAATGTCCTTACATGCTTTTTGGTAACAGGGGCAGACCACTCCTGAATAGTTTCCATCTTAGCAGGTTCTGGCCTAATCTTACCACTCCCCACTCTATGTTTCAGGTAAGAGAATTCAGCCATACCCACATGACACTTACTAGGCTTAATGGTCAACTCTGACCTTTGCAGTCTTTCTAGGACCTCCCTGACATGGTGAGGCTTCATTATGTTAACATAGTAAAATTTGTGCTCCTGCCATGTGTCTAGCAGGTTTACCATGTAATTGACCAAGCCTCATTGAGAAGATCAGTCATCAGATCCCTCTCAGACTCCTACCATCCACTGCAAATATTCAGCACAAGGGCCACTCTATCATGGTAAGGTTTCATCATGTTAAATTGGTGCAATTTATGCCTCTGCTTCCTGCCTAGCAGTTCTACAATGTAGTTAACATCACTGAACTTCCTTACCACTTTAAAGTTAAAGGATCTCTCCCAAACTGTCTGCAGTTTATTGAGTCTGACAGGAATGAGCACCATAACCTACTGCCCACAATATACTCTCGGGCTCAAGCATTCCTGACATACCAGACCTTTTTCTGCTGTTGTGCTGCTTCTGCTGTTGGGCTGCTGCCAGGTTCTCTTGGGCCAAGCCCATGAAGTCCCTGAGCCTTGTCCTGAGGTTTGGGATCTATGCCACAACAGTCTCCTCGTGGGATTTACACTCTCCCACTCATCACAAATCAAATCTAAAGGGCCCCTTACTCTATGCCCATACAGCAAATCAAAGGGTGAAAAACCTGTGGATTCTTGAGGTACCTCTCTGTATGCAAATAGTGGATGGAGCAAGTATTTGTCCCACTCTCTCTTAAACTGGTCTGCAAATGCTAGTAGCATGGTCTTTTGTGTAGAGTTTAACCTGTCCATAAGACCATTAGTCTGAGGATGATATGGAATAGTCTTTAGGTGTTTCACCCTACAATGCTTCCACAGACAAGCCAGCAGGTCTGACATAAAATTGGCACCTCTTTCAGTTAGTATTTCTCTCAAAAAACCTACCCTGCTGAAAAGCATTTGTCACCTTCTCTTATTCAATGGAGTACAGAGCCACCACCTCAGGGTATCTGGTAGTATAATCTACTACCATCAAGATATACTTCTTCCATGTGGAACTTGGGGAACTCTGAGGTCCTACAATGTCAATAGCTACCCTCTGAAATGGCTCCTCAATCACAGACAAAGGCATCAACAGAGCTTAGGCCTTTTTTCTTGCCTTGTCTACCTTTTGGCACTGCTCACAGGTCCTGTAGTACCATGTTACATCCTTTGCAATCCCAGGCAAATAACAATTCTGCATAATATGACTCTTGGTATACTTTATACCCATATGACCTGCAAAAGAAACATCATGGCCTATGCCTAGAAGTGCCAAATGGTAGGCTCTGGACAGTACCAGCTGATGTATTACCTCACCCTCTAGCCCTTCCTCAGGGTCCACTCTCTGTACAGTAACCTTTTGTTCCAGTATGCAGACTCCCCTTTTCCTTGAGCATCAAGTGCTTCTTTAGTTACCTCCATCAAGCCTTGTAAGGTAGAATCTGGAAGTTGAGCCTGTCTCAACCCTATCTTTGTAACTCCTCCCAGCTCCCCTTCCACAGAAACCCTCGTATTTTCTGATAGCAGTGCCTCGCTGTCAGTCTGGGTTCTACCACCCACCTCTGTCCTTGCAGTCACCTTGTCCACAAGAACATCAGTACCCTCCAGCAGCTGTGGTTCACTTTCAGGCTCACTGCTATATGGTAGTTCCCTCCCTGAAGTAACCACATCACCAGCCCCAGCTTCAGGCATGGGGGCTGTTTGGGTCACCCCAGGCTACCAGAGCTACCTGCTTGTTTCTAAGCTTGATTGCATGTAACTGCATGCACAGAAGCTACTACATTATCAGAATCATTTCCTATTAAGACATCTGCAGGGATATCCTCAAACACACCTAACTGCTTGTTCCCATTTCTACCCTCCCAGTCAAGGTGAACCCTATTCAAAGGTATTTGGAATGGAGTCCCTCCTAAAGCTCTAACTGGTGTGGATTGCCCAAGTAAGCACTGCTCTTCTTTAACCACTGCAAGCTTTGTAATGATAATGTCAGAGGCAGTGGTTTGTCTTCCATGCACTAGGGTAAGATACAAACTCTGGTGATAAACTGTGTTTCCAGACAACTTACTACTGGAATGCCGTTATTCATACTTGCTGGCTCCCTCACCTTTTGTCCCCACTTTTCTTCAATGGACATTTGTATGCTACATGGTCCTTCTGGTTTCCTTTAAGACATCTAACCATTGATCCTAGCTAGGTACCTGAACTAGTGGCTTCCCCTGTTACTGGTAGACTTTCCTGGGGTAATTTTGGCTGCCTACCATGTCTTACCTTATATCCATGTGCAGCACTGGGTATCCCCTTCGTATGCACTGATGCCCTGCTTACTAAGTAGAGATCCCCTTTTCTCCCCAGCTCATCTGCAGAGTTAAATTCTCAGTCTGCCAACCAGATTCTCATGTCCTCAGCAAAGTGCTAAGGGATTGCTCCCTCACCATATGGTCCGCCAGCCTTTTAAAAGTTCAACTAGAAAAGAAAAAGCAGCAAATGCACTGTGTGCAAAATTCCGTCTCTGTGTCTTGGGAATTCACCTCTTTTCAACGCTCTTAACAGTCCACAACACCTTCAATGAAACCAAGTAGAAGTGAACAAAAGTTTATTGTAATGCCAACAAACAAAGAATGGTTAAGCGCTTTCACTTGAATAAAACAAGCTTCCTCAGAACACCATAGTTTGCATCACAGTTGTTTAAATAACTTTTTTGGCACCAAAATTCAGTTTGAAATTTTAAAAGCTATACACACATCCTTGACCATTGTTCTCTATTCATAAAATATTAAATAATATTCATATTATTTCTAAAAGCAATGTTACATATAATATGTGTTGGTAAAGTGAACAAGTTAAAAAACTGAAAAAATGTTAACAAAAACATTTACATTTAGATCATCCCCGGGATTCATGAACCTTGCGCCAGGCGCCAGCATAGCGTCGGCGTTATAACGCCAAATATGGCTGCTGAGCGATTCAGGTATGAATCAATTCCACGTGCACTACCGGCGCGCGGACTCCGCCCCCGGCGTAGGTATGCAAAACACACTGTGTGCGGTATTGCACCATGCAAATGAAGGGAAATAGCGATCCACGAAGTGGCGCAGGCGTAGCGTAAGGGCACGGCAATGTAAACCAAAAAAAAACGGTTTACATTTACCCAAACATGACCGAGGAGTAACGGAAGGCTGTCAAAGTCAGGTATCATACAGGTGCAATATGCCAATGGGGAAAGGCACCGAGAATGTCCAAAGAAAATATGCACAAAATGTAAAAAATGACATAAATGGCATGTACGTAGAAAGCACAGCAGAACCCCTGGATATGTGCACAGAAGTTGCAAAGCAATGAAATAATATGACAATGTCCTAAAAGAGCAGTATAACACATCAGCTGCACAGCCACAACACACTATAGTATGTATGTAAAGCTTCAACCCCAGCGCAATGGTTGTCAAGGAGTGGCGGCAGTGTTCGGCGTCGCTTACATGTATTAACAGTCAATGCCATGCAAATGAGGCAGATAATAGTGAATCGCAAAAACGGCGCCGGTGTAAGGATGGAGCAAACGGCGTTGCGATAGTACACCGAGGAGTGGCCACACGGGATACATGTCAATCTCAGAGGGGTGTGCCACTGTAGGAGGAAGCACATTGGAGGCCAGCAAACATGGGCTGTACAATGCACATCACAGCAGCAGGACCGGCGTGTGAGGAAATAGATGCGCTGAGAGTACATAATGCGTGCACAGATGCATGTGCACGAGGATGACTACGAACCCCAAGCCAGTCATGTGACGGCCTCCCCGTCAACAAACACGGATATAGGAAGGTAATGCGGAGAATATGAGGAAATGCGGAAGCTGTGTAATTGGAGCCGCAATGAGCAATCA